>NC_143067.1:37794000-38104500 GCF_052426305.1 Pelodiscus sinensis | reverse complement strand
CCGTGAGAAATCATGGAATAAATAAATAAATAAATGTTCTTACAATGTAAGCTGACATATACATCTAACAGCTCTTTACAAATACATTTTCTTGATAATAATTTAGCAGTAATTAAATTGAATTCCCCGCTATCAACTTTTTCTGGCCAAGCAAACGTTTTCATAGGTAGGGGTTCCTCGGGATATGAAAAATTATTCTAGGGGTTCCTCCCTGGGAAAAAGGTTGGGAATCACTGGTCTACACTGTAGTTCTATTTCAGTATAGTGGAGGTATCCCGAAATAGCTATTCTGCGTCTTTTGAGTACACCCGTTATTTCAAAATATAACAGGCTCGCTAGTCCGACATCCCTGTAAACCTCATTCCACCAGAAGAAAGAGATGTTTCAGAATAGCGGTTTATTTCAAAATTAGCGCTGTGTAGCCAGTGCCAAATTTCAAAATAAGCTATTTTGGAATAACATTGAAATAGGATAATACCATTTGCATAGCTCAAATTGCGTAGCTTATTTTGACCTATGGTGCAGTGTAGACACACCCTCACTGGAGAGGAAATTGGCTAGTTGCCACATTTGGTCTGTAGGCTGTACTGACTGATATGGGACAGAACTGTAGTAGCTGAGGATGTGGGGAAGACTAGGACTTTAACAGGGTTCAAGATAGATTCATGGAGGTTAGGTCCATCAATACTTCTTAGCCAGGATGGGTAGGAATGGCGTCCCTTGCTTGTTTGTCAGGGGCTGGAAATGGATGATAGAAAATGGATCATTTAATGATTCCCTGTTGTGTTCACTGTCTCTGGACATCTGGCATGGGCCACTGTCAGAAGACAGGATACAGGGCCAGATGGACCTTTGGTTTGATCCAGTCTGGGCATTCTTATGTTCTTAGGTCTTCTACAACCACCCTCTCTCCCACTATCTTACTGACGAGCATTTACTCACAAACGCAGCACTCACCCAGAGTAAGAAAACGTGATACTGGTCACAGTCATTTGTGGTGCAACTCCTTTGACTACAGTGGCTCTCACAACTGGGAATCCATTTGGCTCAGTGGGATATTTCTAAGGTCGGACTACACACGTCACTGAAGCACATTGTAGCAAGCGTGGACACTGATCCTAATCTTTGTGCTTGGGTTATTTTCTTAATACATATTCTTGTTTATATTCTTCATGGCCATTTTCAGTGGCTTCTGATGCCCTTTATATGGATGAATTAAGGAGAAGTGACCTTTTCATGGTGTTTCAGTTCTTTCCTTCTCACCCAATCCTAGAAAATCCCATAAAAACTGAGGTATTTTTTTACACTCCTGAAAAATCTAAAATCCCGGCACTGCTTTTTGCAGACAGCTTTCACAAGCCATGGCTACTTCAGGGTTTTCACTCTCCCATGGATGTTGTCCACTTTGCTGTACTAGCCAAGCTGGCCAAAGAAAACAAAAGGCCAAATTCAGCACTTAACTACACCAGTGTAAATCTGGAGAAATTCTGTTGACCTTAGTGGAGTCAATCTGGAGTGACGCCAGTCATCTCATCCACCTCAAGTAATCCACACTAAAAACATTGTAGAAATGAAGTAAAATTGTGCTCCAGATTAGAAGAGCTAAAGCACAGAGCAAGAATAAGGCAAAAGACCTCCACCCAGACTTCCATTCAAACACTTTGTCAGCAAAAAGTGGCAGTCTAGCGGGGAATCTGTCGAGAAACAAAGCCTTTTTCGACAGATCCTGTAAACCCCCTAGCAGGAGGCATAAGAGATCTGTCAAAAAAGGCTTTCTTTCTCCACAGATCCCCCTCCAGACTGCTGCTTTTTGCTGACAAAGTGCTGAGTCGGCAAAACGCGGTGGCCATTTTTATGCAAATTAGGCACTGGATATTTAAATCCCTCCCTCGTTTGCAATGTTGACCTGCCTAATCTGCATCCCTCTGCCGACAGAGGGATGCAGTCTAGACATACCCAAAGAGAGGTCCCCTGTTAAGGATGTTAATATATCCTCCAGGATAAATTTGGATATGTTCCTCAAAATGCACCTGCCAGATGGCTGTGCAAAGATAATAAAATGCTTGCCCTAAGCGGATACAAGCTGGGAGAGTAGCTCTGAAATCTTATAGCAGAGGGGTAGTAGGCCGATTTAGCTCCCTCCCTCACAGTAGAGCAATTTGTTGGAGATGTATTTCACAATCAAAACCATAATGTCTGACTCCTCCAGCAAGTCCCATTCTCCTTGGGCTAGGAAGGCCCAGAAGGGGATGATGAAGCTACAGGCATTGGGATTGGCCAACCATTTCTGGGCTGTCGATTCAGCTCTAGCCAAAGTGACATTTTTTTTTTTAGAAGTACCCCTGACAATTAGTGGTAAAGAGGTCACTAGTAAAAATGAGTTTTGTGGTTTTTCAACTTTGCATTAAAAAAACCACCACACGTTTGGCATTGAGTTTGAAAGTTGGCAGCCTTTCCTGAGGACAAATTGAATAAGCATGTAGACTCAAAAGCCCATGCGGGTTAGCCCCTACAGGTCAGGGTTTCGTAATTTTAGCAGGGGTGTTTGTGTTGCACCTGCCTGCAAAACAGCTGGCCTGTGAATAAAGAAAAGTATTGGGGGGGGGGGGGTAATTTTTTTCTCGTATGCCCAGCTTCTTATCTTACCTGAGCCCTGAAATGGAGAGCATTTTCAATGAAAAAACAATTAAACCAAATTGTGAAATCATTTCAACGTTACTAACCCCAGACCTTAACAGGAGTTGTGGATATTTTACTGAGGCTGAAGTGGTACAGGTTTTGACTCAATATGCTCTCTCCTTCAGAGATCTCAGAGTAATGAACAAGCTGAATTCAAACTAACTGTGGCATTCAAAGCTGCGTGTCACAAAAGACACTAAGAGCAGAGGCAATCTGGGATGATGCACTGAATGAAAGAGCTAGGGTTTTTTTGAGTTTTGGCCAGGTATTTGCCCTCAGTTATAGTGGAGAGACAACTTCTCACTGTCCAGTGACCTGGTGAATCTCAGGGTTCACTTTGTATGTTCCTTTCAAACAAGGATCTCAGAAGTTCAGATGCTTTTCCAAAGCTTTTCGGAATGACCTACAGCTCTTGTATATCCACGGCCACACACAGAACTTAGACTTGGACATCACTTACGTGGAGCTAATTCCAAGATCAGGACCGTGGACTGGGAAATTCATGACATTCTGGCCTCATGAATCTTCTTCTGTCTAGTCATTAGTAAAAAACTCTCTTATGATATTTGGAAGTTGATCCAAGCATGGGCTGCAGAGGCATCCAAAAAAAAACCTACAAAAAAAGTCATCTGGACAATTGCTTGAATCTGAAGAAGAGGGTAAATTGAAGTCACTTTAAGTTGGCCCTCGTACGGGGTGTCTTTGCTACAGTGTCTCTTTCCCGTGCCACAGAGGTAGCTACACTGAGGTGACACTTAGTCTGATCAGTGACCCCTGTAAATATTGTACACTGGAGTTGGGTCAGGAAATGAGGCAGCATTTTGTCTCTGAAGATTGTCACTGCTTTTGGGGTTTGTTTGTTTGTCTGTTTGGGTTTTTTTTTCTATTTAACTTTCAAAAGGTGGGTTGGTTTTCAAGTGATCACCCTCTGCGACCACGCCCATTTCCTCCACTTTAGACACATATTTGTAAATTAGAGGGATGGAATTCGGATGCCATGTAATAGAGTGGCAAAGCACACTTCATCTTCAATGGGAGGAGGATTTTACACTTCATGCCTTATGGAAGGCATGCGATTGTTAGAGTAGAAAATGTAGTGACATATAGAAACCCCCTTCCCAAATATTAGTTTGTGCCCTGCCATATAAAAACCCATAGGAGAACAAAAGTTGGGCAGAAAACTTTAGATCTCACACCACGGTGGTCTTTTCCATCTTGTCTCATCCTAAATGGAGACCAGTAGGGACTCCCATATCAAGAGAGATTAAAAAGACTTGGACTTTTCACCTTAGAAACGAGGAGACTAAGGGGAGATATGAGAGAGATCTATAAAATCATGACTGGTATGGAAAAAGTGAATAAGGAAAAATTATTTACTTATCCCCACAATAAGAACTAGGGGGGCACCAAATGAAATTAATAGGCAACAGGTTTAAAACAAGCAAAAGGCCGTTTTTCTTCACTCAGAGCACAATCTGTGGAACTCCTTGCCAGAGGATGTTGTGAAGACTAGAACTTTAACAGGGTTCAAAACAGAGCTAGATAGATTCGTGGAGGTTAGGTCCATCAATGACTATTAGCCAGGATGGGTAGGAATGGCGTCCCTAGCTTCTGTTTGTCTGGAAATGGGTGACAGGAGAGGGATCACATGAGGATTACCTGTTGTGTTTTCTCCCTCTGCAGCATCTGGTATTGGCCACTGTCGGCAGACAGAACACTGGGCCGGTCTCAGGATGATTGTTCTTATGTTCTTATGTCCAGCAATTCTTAGGGCCATCTTCAGTGCTTCAGCAGGACCCTGGTTCAGCAAAGCATTTAAGCATGTGCTTAACTCTAACACTGGACATTTGACAATGAAGGTGAGGGAGTTGGAGTACATGCTTAAATGCACTGCTGAGCAGAGATGGGATTGCTTGTGTGATTAAACATGGACTCAAAAGCTTTGCTAAATTGAGTCAGATCTCTCCCTTGAGAACCAAACTTCTCCCTGCCCTGCAACACCCGCACTCATCCCCCTACATAATATTCCTGAATTCCCCATGACAGCAGAGCACCTCCCTGCTTCCCTGTCCACGGCTCGGCATCTGAAATAGCCAGGTCTTGTGCCTTTAGAATAGGAAATTGTGGCAGCTCAAATACCATTGCATATTCCCTGTATGTCTATGCGTTTTCTTTTCATGGTAACCACTGCCGGAGACAATACTGCCAATGCCACCGAAAATTCAACAGCGTCTAAGGTACGTAATGATAGATCAAGAACAACCCGTTAAGAGGACAAGAAATTCATACACTGCTGGAATACATTTGATTGATAAGGTGTCTTCTTCTGTAAATTCCAAGGGGCCGAGTCTCGAAGGGCTAAGTAATTCAGAATTGCCTGGCTGATGCTGTATCCCAAGAGATAGGAACGCGCTAAATCACAACGTCTCCAGCTCCAGTTTTTAACCTACTTAATCTCAGAATAAAAGAGACAAAGGGGGACGCATAAAGTACAGGCAGTCCATGGAGTTCCCCAATACAGTCAGACTCTGGTTTGTGTAACAATACGCAATGAAATGATACTGCAAACATTTCTCTTTCTGTCTCTCGCTCTTCATTTTGAAAATTACATTGAACGGCTGTTTAAAAAAAATTGCAGGGGGACAAATAATTCTGGATCTTGGTGAAATGGCAGGTATGTAATTTCATTTCCTGAATCTGCTCGCGTCAAGAACCAAGCCCGGGATGCAAGCATTATGATATATGAATGGTCAAGAAGGAATAATGTATTTTATAAACAGCTTGGATTTTCAATTTCTTGGGCATTCTCTTCGCTGTTGAAAAACACAACTGTGTTCAGATCAGTACACCGGTCACCAAAGCGCTGGTGGCAATCTTTCTCAGGGAAACTATTGTTTTTAGAGAAAAGATTTATGTGGTTGGAGTCTACTTATTGATGGCAAAGTATTGCGAGAAATTGAATATTCCCTCTGTTTCATGCTCAAGGACAAATCCGTCTTACCCTCCTCGCACAAATAGTCCTGTTCAAGGCAGCTGGACAGATCATGTGTGTGAAACAAGCAGGAACTGACCCAACTCATGGCTAAATTTCAATCTCACTCCACAGGTAAAGCTATTGTTGGAATAGGAGGAAATGGTTAAATTCTGCCCCATTTCATTTTTAGCTGCTGTAGTTTATTAAATTTTTTTTAATAACTGAACCTTTGACCCCAAAGCATTTGAAACACTATATACATAATCATTTCCATCACTGACATGCAGCCAGCTCTGGAGTGGAACACAACCAGCTAGAGATTAAACCTCTCTAGTCCGCACTCTCGGGAACTGACTGATCCCTAACCAGAGAGTTTGCTGAAGCATGGGAGGTCAATATTGTCTAGCAGCATTAGCAACACTTCCACTGCTTCCTAGGCTCTTAACGACATTTAGGGGTAAATTCGCGCTAAATAACAGCACAGAACATTTACAACCTGGACTAGTGGCTGCAAACAAACTTTATGGGACTGTGGGAAACTTGTCCACGCCTATGATAATTGGCCATCTGGCTGACTAAATCCATGCTGGACCACAGATGTTGCCAGCCAGAGAGTGCTGGACTAGAGAGATACCACCTATATCTCATTTGTAGAGAGCAGTGTACGCCCCCTGTTTGTTTTTGTGAAAACACTTTCAACAGGGGTTGAAGTTCCAGGAAGTTGGCGGGATGTAAGCCCATGCTTATCGCTGAGCAACTCCTGACGTGCCTTCCTGAACTATGACCTAAGATAGCTAAATGATCTTTGTCTTACTCATGCAAGATGCCCTGTTGAGCTCAAAGGGCCATGACTTGAATGCTCCATTTCAAATGAAATGTCAGCAGACGGAATGACGCTTAAAGAACCTAAGAACGGCCATACTGGGTCAAACCGAAGATCCATCTAGCCCAGTATTCTGCCTTGCAACAGTGGCCAATACCAGACCATGAACAGACCATGGAATCATCAAGGGATCCCTCCCCTGTCACCCATTCCCAGTTTTTGACAAACAGAGGGTCACCATCCCTGCCCATCCTGGCTAATAGTCATTTAATGGACCTATCCTTCATGAATTTATCTGGCTCTCTTTTGACCCCTGATAAAGTCCTGGCCTTCGGAACATCCTCTGGCAAGGAGTTCCACAGGTTGACTGTGCATTGTGTGAAGAAATACTTCCTTTTGTTTTAAATCTGCTATCTATTATCAAGTGAAGCAATTAGGAACAAAAGTGGTGGCCGATATCCTCTGATGTATCACTTGACTTGGCAAGTTTTAGTAATGGATTTTAGGGAAACTGTTTATGTTTTGAGTCTCAGGGACCAGTGCACTAGAAAAGAAGCCAGCTCATCTCAGGGGTGAAATTCACAAAGGAAAACCAGACTCCATTCCCATAACATCCCAGCCCCACCTAAGCTCAGCTTCAATGATCCAAAACACTGGAAGTCCAGAAGACAAGGAAGGCGTTAAAACACGGTATCTTGCTCTTGCTACTGTAACTGTAACTATAACACCACACAGTGTGGAGTTAGTGAGGTTAGGCTGCATTTGGACTTGTAGTGGTGTGGTCCGTCTATCAGTGCATCAGGACAGGCTGGTGTTGGTGTCTCTGGGGAGAAGACATGTGGAATCTCAGATCAGGTGGTCTCTTTTTGCTCCCAACCTCTTTCCCTTTCAAGATGCACACGGCCCTTTTTTCATCTCTTGGATTGAAATCCACCATAATAAATACAAATTTTCCTGTCTGAAAGATACATTAATTTTGATGGGCTTAAAAGTAATGAAAATAAATACTTGACTTGGCATGCAGAGGCCTGACTTGACTGAAGAGCAGAACGTGTGGACTCAGAGCTGTTTTTACAAGAACATAAGCTCGAGGAAAAGCCTGGCGTGTAGCTAATGTCCTTTGTCTAAGGAAAGCGAAAAAAGGAGTGACTCCAATCCAACGGTCTGACGCGTTGTCAACGGCGACCTCTCTGTCTCAAAGGAAATGACTTTCAAACCTGCGCTGGAGCATCTCATAATAATTTGAAATTAAGAAATGACCCCAGGGAGAAACTCTGGAATGGTTTTGCCAACCAAAAGCCAGTGGTATTTTGGTTTGGGTTTTGGCTTCAGGGCCTATGTTGTTTCATGCAGTTTTTACAGCAAATAAAGGGAGATGACAGCCAAAACCGGATTAACTCAATAAAAGAGACCCTCAAACCATTATTTATTTTCAGTTGCATTAGGCACAAGCTTGATCCTGTAGGCCTCACGTGGGCAGAGCTCCTACTGAAGCCACTGAGTTTTGCTTCTGTCGGGCCTGCCTAGACTCATTTTAATGCAGGGGAGAGATGATTTTGAGGTGAACAGCGTCTCCTTACTCCCATTGGTATGACACCAGCGTCTTCTCATTGCTCAGTTACCCCCAAATTACCTCAGTGCAGCTGGGAAGAAGCCATCGGCTGTGGGAAGACGGGAGAACTCTGAGCCTCTCACTTTTGCTTTGCCAAAGCCCCTTTTGTTACCTGGAAAAGGGCCGTTTCTCTGGTGGTCAACATGGTCATGTTGACCAAATGAGATTCATACAGTGACCTCCTCAGGCCTATTACCAGGATACTTAAGGGACTCCACATGTAGAAAAAAGGAAATCCCATTCGAAAGTACTCATGGCAAACGGGTGGAGGTTGTTTTTAGGCCCTGACCCTGCAAACACATAAGCACATGAATAACTGACTGTGTGCTTACGAGTTAGTGGGATCAGCCCTTCTAGCTGTATACAACAGCTTGGCTGTGTCTACACTGGCAAGTTATTCCAGAAAATCAGCCGCTTTTCCGGAAAAACTTGCCAGCTGTCTACACTGGCCGCTTGAATTTCCGGAAAAGCACTGACGATCTCATGTAAAATCATCAGTGCTTTTCTGGAAAAACTATGCTGCTCCTGTTCGGGCAAAAGTCTTTTTCCGGAAAACTGTTCCGGAAAAGGGCCAGTGTAGACAGCACAGTAGTGTTTTCCGCAAAAAAGCCCCGATGGCGAAAATGACGATCGGGGCTTTTTTGCGGAAAAGTGCGTCTAGATTGGCCACGGACACTTTTCCGCAAAAAGTGCTTTTCCGGAAAAGCGTCCTGCCAATCTAGACGCGCTTTTCCGAAAATGCTTTTAACGGAAAAGTTTTCCGTTAAAAGCATTTCTGGAAAATCATGCCAGTGTAGACGTAGCCCTATTGTCTCAGGTCCTGATCCTGCCATGGCAGACCCAAAAGCAGGACTGCCACCTAAGCATTCTTTGTTGTGTTTTCCTGTGTGAATTGTGCTCTTTAGTTGCATATTTCCTAAATATCCTTTAAGATTAGCAGTTGTTTATCGATCTGAAGTTTTTTAAAATCATTAATAAATATGTGGATACTGTGATGTTACTCGGATATTAGCCGGAATTATATATGTTCAGTCTAATGCTGCAAGTTGCTTTTAATTTTGGAAAACCAGGTACACACAAGTCATGACTTTTCATTTCTCTAAACAGATTTACCTAGTGTTTGCTTAGATAAAAAAAATTTTACTGCGTAAACTGAACAAGACTTTTCTGGTGAAATATACCTACAGCAAGAGGTATTAGTTTGACTACTGGGTAGTTCAGGGAATGAGGAAATGCACAATTGTGTTTTTATAACCTTGGTGCATAATACTTATTTTCTAACCGTGAAAGAAATTAAATATTTGTATTTATTTTCTTAAGCAACATGTAAAACTCATATAAGATATGAATGTAAAACAAGGTGGATTGAAGCAAACATCCTACAGAGCACTGTATATAACACATAGAGTAAATACGCCGCATGTTTACAACTGACGGGTGTGTCTAGACTACATCCCTCTTTCGACAGAGGGATGTAAATTAGGCACTTCAAAATTGCAGATGAATCTGGGATTTGAATTTCCCCCGCTTCATTTGCATAATCACGTCATGGTGCTCTTTTGAAAAAATGCTATTTTGAAAGTGAAACTGCAGTCTAGACGTGGTTCTTTCGAAAATAGAAGCCTTTTTCAAAAGATCCGGTAAACCTCTAGCCATGCAGCGATCGTGGCTGGATCTAGGGTGTATTTAATGAAAATTAGATGGGATTAAATGCACTCTAATTTTAGTTTATGCGAGGATTCTTATGACTGAATTTAATTCTCCTCCACTAAGCCAACATAGCAGAATGTGGTACAGTGGACACAACAACACTGAGCATAAGAACATAAGAATGGCCATTCTGGGTCAGACAAAAGGTCCATCTAGCCTAGGATCCTGTCTGCCGACAGTGGTCAATGCCAGATGTTTCTGAGGGAGTGCACACAATAGATAATCATCAAGTAAATACCCATTTCCAGCCTCTGACAGAGGCCAAGAACACCATTTTTAGCCATCCTGGTTAATACGCATTGCTGGATCTATCCTCCGTGTATTATTTAGTTCTTTTTTGAACCCTGTTAAAGTCCTGGTCTTCACAACATCCTCTGGCAAGGAGTTCCACAGGGTGACTGTGTGCAGTGTGAAGAAAAACTTCCTTTTGTTTGTTTTAAACCTGCTCCCTATTAATTTCATTTGATGACCCCTAGTTCAAAAGTAAATAGCTTTTCCTTATTCACGGTGGTTCATTTAAAATTTTTGGCAATGGTCTCAACTATATTTAATGATTTGTTCTGTTTTGTTTTTACAAACAAGTCTTTTAATTGGACAATTCCTTGAAGATGGAGCATCCTATCTGGACGTGTAGGTCACAAGACTTAACCACTCTTCAGACTGGTCCTGCTTCACTAGAGCTCTGTGTGTGGGGGGGGGGGGGGCATTCTGTTTGGAGGAGTTCTCAATGAGATACCAGGAATCCAAGAGGGAGATTTACCACAGGGTTAATCCAGTGCCCTCTAAAACCTAATACAAAGACCCATGGCACAACAAAGAAGAGGAAATCAATGACTGAGTATAGATCCTCTCTTGTTCAGTCTCTCATCTATTGGTGTTACAGCAATAGAGACCTGGTTACTCATGGGTTTCCTCTGGGTGCAGGAGAAGGCAGGTGCATGACTTTCTGGTGGATGCCATCTTAGAAGGCCTCACCTTCATACATCACCTCTTAGTGGCACAATTACAGTACTGCTGCTTTTGAGGAGCCTAGGTAACAAAAAGGAGGAACTAGGGCTATTGGTCCAGGAAGTGAAACCAGATATTAGAGGAATAACAGAAACATGGTGGAATACTAGGCATGACTGGAGTACAGGTATTGAAGGGTATGTGCTGTTTAGGAAAGACAGAAATAAGGGTAAAGGTGGTGGAGTCACATTGTATATCAAAGATGAGGTAGATTGTAAAGAAATAAAAAGTGATGGAATGGAGAAAACAGAGTCCTTTTGGGCAAAAATCACATTGGGGAAGAAAACTATCAGATCCTCCCCTGGGATAGTGCTTGGGGTGTGTTATAGACCACCAGGATCCAATTTGGATATGGATAGAGACCTCTTTAATGTTTTTAATGAAGTAAATACTCATGGAAACTGTGTAATCATGGGAGATTTCAACTTTCCAGATATAGACTGGAGAACAAGTGCTAGTAATAGTAATAGGGCTCAGATTTTCCTAGATGTGATAGCTGATGAATTCCTTCATCAAGTAGTTGCTGAACCAACAAGGGGGGATGCTATTTTAGATTTGGTTTTGGTGAGTAGCGAGGACCTCATAGATGAAATGGTTGTAGGAGACAACCTTGGCTCGAGTGATCATGAGCTAATTCAGTTTAAATTAAATGGAAGGATAAACAAAAATAAATCTGAGACTAGGGTTTTTGATTTCAAAGGGGCTAACTTTAGTAAATTAAGGAAATTCGTTAGGGAAGTTGATTGGACTAAAGAAATTATGGATCTTAAAGTGGAGGAGGCCTGGAATTATTTTAAGTTGCAGAAGCTGTCAGAAGCCTGTATCCCTAGAAAAGGGAAAAAATTTATAGGCAGGTGTGTTAGACCAAGCTGGATGAGCAAGCATCTCAGAGAGGTGATTAAGAAAAAGCAGAAAGCATATAAGGAGTGGAAAATGGGAGGGATCAGTAAAGAAAGCTACCTTATTGAGGTTAGAGCATGTAGGGATAAAGTGAGAAAGGCTAAAAATCAGGTAGAGTTGGACCTTGCAAAGGGAATTAAAACCAATAGTAAAAGGTTTTATAGCCATATAAATAGGAAAAAAACAAAAAAAGAAGAAGTAGGACCACTAATTACTAAGGATGGAGTGGAGGTTAAGTATAATCTAGGAATGGCCCAATATTTGAACAAATACTTTGCTTCAGTCTTTAATGAGGCTAATGAAGATCTTAGGGATAATGGTAAGTTAACAAATGGGACTGAGGATAAAGAGGTAGATATTACCATATCCGAGGTGAAAGCCAAACTTGAACAGCTTAATGGGAGTAAATCGGGGGGGCCCAGATGGTCTTCATCCAAGAATATTAAAGGAACTGGCACATGAACTTGCAAGTCCATTAGCAAAAATTTTTAATAAATCTCTAAACTCAGGGGTTGTACCATTTGACTGGAGAATTGGTAATATAGTTCCGATTTTTAAGAAAGGGAAAAAAAGCGACCCGGGTAACTATAGGCCTGTTAGTTTGACATCTGTAGTATGTAAGATCCTGGAAAAAATTTTGAAGGAGAAAATAGTTAGAGACATTGAGGCTAATGGCAATTGGGACAAATTACAACATGGTTTTACGAAAGGTAGATCGTGCCAAACCAACCTGATCTCCTTTTTTGAGAAAGTAACAGATTTTTTTAGATAAAGGAAATGCAGTGGATCTAATCTACCTCGACTTTAGTAAGGCATTTGATACAGTACCACATGGGGAATTATTGGTTAAATTGGAAAAGATAGGGATTAATATGAAAGTTGAGAGGTGTATAAGCAACTGGTTAAAGGGGAGACTACAGCGGGTCATACTGAATGGTGAACTGTCAGGTTGGAGGAAGGTTACTAGCGGAGTTCCTCAGGGATCAGTTTTGGGGCCAATTTTATTTAATCTTTTTATTGCTGATCTTGGCACCAAAAGTGGAAGTGTCCTAATAAAATTTGCAGATGACACAAAGTTGGGAGCTATTGCCAATTCAGAAAAGGATCGGGATATCATACAGGAAGATCTGGATGATCTTGTAAATTGGAGTGATAGCAATAGGATGAAATTTAATAGTGAGAAGTGTAAGGTTATGCATTTAGGGATTAATAACAAGAATTTTAGTTATAAGCTGGGGACACATCAGTTGGAAGTAACGGAGGAGGAGAAGGACCTTGGAGTCCTGGTTGATTATAGAATGACTATGAGCCGCCATTGTGACATGGCCGTGAAAAAGGCTAATACGATCTTGGGATGTATTAGGCGAGGTATTTCCAGTAGGGATAAGGAGGTGTTAGTGCCATTATACAAGGCATTGGTGAGACCCCAGTTGGAATACTGTGTGCAGTTCTGGTCTCCCATGTTTAAGAAGAATGAATTCAAACTGGAACAGGTACAAAGAAGGGCCACTAGGATGATCCGAGGAATGGAGACTCAAGGAGCTTGGCTTGTTTACTTTAACCAAAAGAAGGCTGAGGGGAGACATGATTGCACTTTTTAAATATATTAGAGGGATAAATACCAGGGAGGGAGAGGAATTATTTAAGTTTAATACCAATGTGGACACAAGAACAAATGGATATAAGCTGGCTAGTAGGAAGTTTAGACTTGAGATTAGAGGAAGGTTTCTAACCATTAGAGGAGTGAAGTTCTGGAACGGCCTTCCAAGGGAAGTAGTGGGGGCAAAAGATCTATCTGGCTTCAAGATTAAACTAGATGGGTTTATGAAGGGGATGGTTTGATGAGATAACATGATCTTGGTAACTAATTGACCATTCATTATCAGTGGGAAATAGGTCAATGGAGGAATGATAGGAGTTACTATAGAGAACTTTCTGGGTGTCTGGCTGATGAGTCTTGCCCACATGCTCAGGGTTTAGCTGATTGCCATATTTGGGGTCTGGAAGGAATTTTCCTCCAGGGTAGATTGGCAGAGGCCCTGGAGGTTTTTCGCCTTCCTCTGTAGCATGGGGCACAGATCACAGCTTGAGGATTCTCTGCATCTTGGGGTCTTCAAAGTATTTGAAGGCTTCAATATCTGAGATATAGGTGAGAGGATTATTCTAGAAGGGGTGGGTGAGATTTTGTGGCCTGCACTGTGCAGGGGGTCAGACTAGATGATCATAATGGTCCCTTCTGACCTTAAAGTCTATGAGTCTGAGGGAACTGCAAAACACCTGCCTGCCCGTGAGTTTGTTTCACTCGGTTTTTGTCTCTTGCTTTATCATTTTCTCACTCTTCCTTGTTAGCTGGTAGTCTCTTGTTGGCCAAAAGTAGTTAAGGTAATGGCTTGTTTTAACCAAAGCCACACACAAAAAAGGAAGGGGAAGGAAGACTATGAGGGAAACGATGGGAAATCAGAAACTGAAGAGAAACTGATGTTGAACGTCAGTAGTTAGGTGATTCAGCCCAGAGGGTTGTATCCCTACTGAGGTATTTCCCATGGCCCTCATCCAGAGAAACACTTAAATATGTACTATGGACACAGAGATAGTTGTACTGATCTCAGCGGGGCTACTCCTGTGAATGTATTTAAGCACGTGAATAAGGGATTTACCAGAATGGCACCTCTATGAAGTGACTGGTTTTTTTTTTCCCCCTTTCCTTTCTGAATAGACTTCAGAGGGGTGGTCATATTAGTCTGTTTCAGCAAAAACAATGAAGCATCCCGTGGCATTTTAAAGACTAACACATTTATTTGGGCCTACGCTTTTGTGGGCTAGACCCCACTTTGTCAGATGCGCAGTGTCTCTGAACAGAGTGAGTCTGTGTCCATCCGGGATAGCATAAGAGTGATTTTTGTCGCCACTTTCCACCACATCCACATTGCGCATAGAATTGTTCTGGTTATCGAGTGGGATTTGAAAGTGCAGTTACAGGCTAGTTAATGGAATATCAACATAGAACTTAACCCCCCCCCCCCCCCCAATGTTTTGGATCTGCTATTCATTCCATATGTGTTGAGCTTTGGGAAGGTGGGAAGAATTAATCAATCTATAAGCACATTGAAGGCAAAAAGTTGAGAAAATGTAATAAAAACAACAACATTAACAAAGACTGAACTCATGACCCTTGGTATATGAAGCAAACATTTTATCCACTGGGTTATACAATGTTTCATTACCAGCCATGGGAATTTACAGGTGTTAAATTAGCTGCAAGATGGCTCCAATCTTGTTCTGGGACTGTAATAGAACACATTGAAAAAGTTAATAAAGGAATGAATAGAGGAGCTAAAGTTCAAACAATACCCATTGGTCAGTTCATGCCCAGGTCTACATCAATCTAACACTCAATGCAACCCAATATTTTATTTAAAAATGCATTTATTAGCTTTTTAGATTCCTCCCACAAACAAACACACACTATTCCACACTTTTCGCAAAAGTGAAATAAATGACAAAGTAATGCCTTGGATCACTTAACTCAGGGGAATTTTGCCACTAAACAGAGCAAGAATGGGATTTTAAGAGGTGATCTTTCCTGTAGATCCATGAAGATGGCTTCATGAGGCACCAGCAGGATCTTCACACAGAGCTATTGCAAGACTGGGGCCATTAAATCCAGTGTCTAGCATGAGAGCCAAAAAAGACAAGTTATTCACTTAACATGCAAAATGTGTCTTCAACATTGAGGGCATCAGAGTAAAATATATCCCTAAATGTAACAAATAGGCTACAGGTTGGAATGATTTATAGTCTACGTTCACATCGTTATTTGTTGGCCTGCTTTTAATTAGTGCCGGGCACTCACAACTCCATCTGAACTCTGTAGACTTGATCAGAGGACCCCTTGTAAGAGGCAGAGTTGTCTTCTCATTCCATTAAAGCAGGGGCAGGCAAAATGCAGCCCACCATGCCTTTGGATCTAGACTGCAGCTCAGGCGGGCTCAAAGTGGCTGGCTGCTGGGGCCATGTGCACACCCCTTGCAGGGGGCAGACTTCATGCGCTGTCCCCTCCCCCAGCACAATCATCATAGTTCCCATTGGCTGTGATGCTTGTGCTGGGGTGTGGGCCAAGCATGAGCTGGCCGCTGTGAGTGGCCTGAAGCTACAGCAGGGAGTCTGCCTGAGGTTTCTGCAGGGCTGCTGGCTGGGAGCTGCCTAAGTAAGCTCCGCCTCACCAGAACCTGCCTCTAGCACCCCACCCCCCCTACACTCCAGCTCTTTGCCCCAGGTCACCACCCCAAACTACCCCCTTTCCTGCATTCTAATCCACTACCCGCAGCTTCCTTCTGCACCCAACCTCCATCCCAGACACCGCATCCCCTCCATAGAAAAGTGCAGCCCTGAGCCACTTACAAAAATCTTGGAGTAGCCCCCCATCAAAAATTATTGCCCCACCCCTGCATTAAAGACATCGGCCTTCGCATATGCTCACCAACTGGCTGGATTGAGCCCAAAGCATCATGTGGCTTTGAGAGGTGGCCCAGTTCTGGGCCTACCAAAAGGTGCATAACTAGACCCATAATCAAAGCCACCAATTCAATTCCAGGTACAGAAGACATATCCCACCAAACAGAAAAGGAGGAGGAAACAAGAGAGTAAGGAAAACTTTCTGGAAAAAGGAAACATGTGGCTAGCTTTGCAAATTCCACTTTACTATCCACTCGTATGCCAAAATTAAGGGTGGAGATTTTGTTCAGTCAAAACTCTCTTGGCATTGCCAAAATAAACAGTCGATTTCATCTAATAGCGTGAGTAGCTTACTAGTGCCAATGGTCAGCTCATATCTCTACAAGGACTGGAGGCAAAACATCAAAGCTAGGCCCTTAACTGCTGAGCGAGGCCTGACAGTGTTGTCTAGGACCAGCAATGTTGCTGTGTTTGTTCTAGCACACCTTCTCAATCCCAAAATGTCATGCACCCAGCAGTTAACGGGCAGTATTGTTTTCCACCCTGGAGAAGGATGGCACCTGTGTATCAGAACCTCATCAGTGTAGCGTGACTGTCAAAGTTGGGACAATTTAAATACTAAGGTTCATTTTCCTCAGTCCCCATAGCTGGATCCCTGCCTTTGGGAACAGGTGTCCCCCATTGATGCAGCAGGAGAAACTTGAGTCCCCTCATCTTTGCCAGCAAAGATAAATCAATCTTCCCCCCTCTCCAAGAATCTTGCCAATCAAATATCAGCATAAGTAACCCACACACCTGGGCGTGGTCTTCTGTCCCATGTAGTGGCACTGAGGTCATGTAGGGTACGCCTACACCGCAACATTATTTCGAAGTAACTTTAATCCGCCTCTACACTGCAGGCAGTTTTTTCCAAATAATGTCAAAATACGGCCAAGCAGGAGGACTTCTTCCTCCAACTCCTGTAACCCTCATTGTACGAGGAGTAGGAGAAGCTGGAGGAAGAGCGCTCTATTTCGAAATACGTGCTGTGCAGATTCTCCCAATTTCGAAATAAGATATGCAATTGACATCGCTTAATTTGTGTAGCTGATTTCGAGTTAAGCCCTGCTGTGTAGACGCACCCTGACAGAGAGAATAACAAGTCTGCTCTACAGCCTTAGCCGGGAGTCAGCTAGTTTGTAGCTCATGCGGTAGAGGCTCATGCACTAAGCTTCAGAGATCCCAGATTCAGTTCCACCTGTTGCTGTTACCCAGGGGCGGCCCATGAGCATAGGCAGACTCGGCGGTCGCCTAGGGCACCGCCGGCCCGAGGCGCCCCATGATGACATCACAGGGCACCCAATGATGATGTCACGGCCATGCAGGCGGGGCGCCAATCGCGCCTTCTGCCTGGGGCACCAGTTTCTGCAGTCGGCCTCGGGCTGCTCCTGCCGTTACCCATAGATCAGCCAACAGTTCCCTGTAGGTAGACATGCAGGGTTCAGCTTCTAGGGAAACAATGGCTCTTCAACAATGATCACAGCGTTGGAGATAATAAAATCAAATCAGTAGGAAAAATAAGACCCCTAAAAGTGAGCAGAATAGATACTAGAAATAGCTGGGTGTACAGCACCAGAAGATGGGGATGTTTGTTCCTCCAGCCATAGGTGCTTTAGCATTTTTCTTTCTCTAAGGACTTGGCAAAACAAAAGCATTGTAGCGAGAGCACCTGTGGCCTGCTGCAGTGGCGTGCAGACACTACTCTACCACTACAAATGTGTTCATGCCAATATAGCTTATCTCGGGAAAGGCATCTTTATAGCAGTATAACAGTGCCCATACTACTGACTGTAGTGGTATAACTGTAGCAGTGAACAATAACATGCTGAACCCAGGCAATGTGCAGACCACACCTAAAAATCCACTGTTTGTGTAACTGCTACCAGGCAGATTTGAACTGGGGACCTCTGGCGCTTAATGTAGAATCCTCTTCAGCTTGAGGTATAAAGCCAGCTAGCACTCAGCTGAGGCTATAGAGCAATACCCTTGTTCTCTCTCTGGCTGTAAGTGGTCGCAGTGCCTCTACATGGGACAGTGAACCAGACTAGGGGTTGGTCTAGACTACATCCTCTGTCGACAGAGGGATGTAAATTAAACACTTGGAAATTGCAAAGGAAGCCGGAATTTAAATATCCCACGCTTCATTTGCATAATTGCTTCAAGGTGCTCTTTCGAAAAAGGGCTATTTTGAAATTGAAACTGAAATGAGGTTTACAGGACCTTTTGAAAAAGGCTTCTATTTTCGAAAGAACCACGTCTAGACTGCGGTTTCATTTTCAAACTAGCGCGTTTTCAAAAAAGCGCCATGACACATTTATGCAAATGAAGTGCGAGATATTTAAATCCCAGCTTCATTTGTACTTTCAAAGTGCTTCATTTACATCCCTTTGCCAACAGAGGGATGTAGTCTAGACGTAGCCTAGGTGTGTGGGTTACATTTATAGACTTCATAATTTTTATAATAGGCCCCTCAGTCCTGGTCTATACTAGGGAGCTATTTTGAAAGAACTCTCCTTAATTGGAATAGCAAGTGGAACATCCACACTACCAAGCCTGTTATTTTGAAAGAAGGGACTGGTTATTTCGAAATAATAACTCCTGATTTCCACAAGGAATAACCCTTCGAAATAACAGTCGTCTGGACGCTCCACTGCCGCTATTTCGAAATAACTGCTCCCCAGAGTTGTTCAAGGAATTACTTCCCAGTGCTTCTTGGGGCTGCAAGTTGAGGTAGTGCGTCCACATTAAAGGAGCCTGCCTCGGACTAATTTCCAGGCCTCCTTGTAGTATGGACGTGCTATTTTGAAATAGTTGTTTTGGGAGTTATTATTTCGAAATAAGTCATTTTGAAATAATTTCCTAGGGTAGTCATGCCCTCAATGTCATAAACTTTTTCCATGTGCAAATATTGTTTGAAAACATGACAGCTGCATACAATTTTAAATTCTAACTTAGTTCTCTACGATGGGTGAAGTCCCCTGGTAAGTATGTAAAATGCTCCAGGTAGAAAACTATAATAAAGTAATGTTTATGATGCTCCCAGAAAGTCAAGACACTATGAAATGGGAGAAGATAGCAAAGAGAATTAAAAAAACTTGTGCATTGGCATTAGCTATTCTTGCCAGATAATGAAAGCAGAAGAACGTGGAAAGGGCCGGAGCTAGTAAGCATAAGATTTCACCCTGCCTCCACCCCTGCCTTGGGAAAGAAGTAACATTAACCTGAGAGTACTGTAGTGAGGGTAGATAACAATGAGCATCAGAAATATTTTTGCCCTAGCATGGCTTCCAAGTGCAGAGAAATCCTTCTGCATTTTCTATTTCCTGTTGTTCCTAGCTGGCCCCTCTCTTGGTAAATGAAACACCTCTAGCAGCACAGTGAGTTTGATTAAAATCAAGGAACTCTACTAGGTAAGATGCTTTCAAAATTTGGGCTGGATCCAGTGGCCCTTAATGATTGAAGGCCTCTCATGAAAACATAGGATAGGATCCTTTGTTGGGGATTCAATCGCCTTTGGAATGAATCCATTTGTTATTTATAACAAATAAATACTTGTACTCTTTCCTCTAGCAGCATGGCTCTACTCTTTTCTACTGGATCACAATGTCTTACTTGGACCAGGACTTAACAGGGTTTAAAAAGGAACTCGATACATTCACAGAGGTTAGAGCCATCAATGGCTATCAGCCAGGATGGGTAGGAATGGTGTTCCTAGCCTCTGTTTGTCAGAGGCTGGAAATGGATGACAGGAGAAGGATGACTTGATGATTCCCTGTTATGTTCACTCCCTCTGGGGCACCTGGCGCTGGCCACTGTTGGCAGACAGGACCCCGGGCTAGATGGACTTTTGGTCAGACCCAGTCTGGCCATTCTTATGTATTTTTAAATAGCATCAAAGGGTCCCGAAGCACTGTACAAACTATGTGCCAAATATTGTTCTTGGACAGATGACCTCAGCTTCAACCCAAGTCAATGGGAGGGATGCATATACTGCCAATGAAGAAACTGGTTCTCAAAGACGTAGGAATGGCTTTGCTCAGCAGTGAAATGCAGCCACCTCTGGAGCGAATCATAGCATCTGTGCATGAGGGCTAAAACCTATAAGATGCTGAGTGTCGGCTAATCCTACTGTAGAAAATGGAGCTGAGGTCATTCAACACCACGAGGCTGTCAATTAGCACAGAGCATCAGCTGAAAAAGTTGTAGTTCTGTGAGACATTTCTAATCAATGCTAAATATTTTTTTCTCTTTGTTTTGACTTCAAACGCTACGTCACTTGAGGTTTTTTGAGATCTCTTTACATTTTTCGAGACCGCTTTAAACCTGGCTCACAAAGGTATATAGGAGTCCTCCTGTATATTTTCACTTACCAAATACTGGTGCACTAAATAAATGTTCCTCTGGGCCATGAAGGCAGTGAAAATGCAACCAAACATTCCAGCTGTTAACGTAGCCAACAGAAGTGTTCCCTGACAGGGATAAAACCTTTTGCACCCTTGACTCCAGTCACATGACTAAGGCCAAGAACAAAGACAGGTCGCTTCACAACATTCCTGTGGATGTCTTCCTCTGGACCCATTTCTCACTCCCTATTAAGAGCTGCACACACACACAAAAAAAACCCATCTGCCGCATGTGACAGCTACCTTAGGCAGCCTACAAACTCATGAACAACACTGCATAGTCTCATCCCTCCAAAGACACAATCCAGCCAAATTCCAATGACTTAAATCTCTGACCCAAACTTCCTAAAATCTTCGCACGAGGTTGGAAAACTCAAAAAAACAGGTGTACTTATGGGATTTCCAGAATTTCCTGCTGCTTTCCAGATGGAAAGATTGTAAGGACAGCTTTTCCCAGGGTGTTTTGCCACCTCTGATTCTAAGCCCCAGCCAGATTAGTGATGTTCACAGATGGTCAAACTTGCAAAAAAACCCCACCAAAACCTAAAACTCTCCATCATCTGACCTGTTCAAACTGTTCTGTTGAAGCTTAGGAGTAAAAATGAGGGATTCTCTCAGCTGTTCATGTGCTGGTTAAGGGATGTATTGGAAGCTTAGGCAACGCGTGTGGAGGAGGAATTTTTTTTCTGCCCGTTTGCACTTGTAGATGAACTGAAACCAAAAGCCCAGCTCCAGCAGGGCTTAGAGGTTCAGCTCAGGGTCCAGAGCCAAAGCTCACAAATGATCTCTTGTGTTATTAATTGAATCAAAACCCTGCATCCAAGCAGCCCTGCGTTTTTAGGGTGTTTGAGGCCTGGATTTGGCAAAGTACTTCCAGATGTGCATAGCTTTAACGTGTATCTCTTCCTAATCTATTGGGGGAGAGGGGTTGCATTTCCACACAAACATAACATTATCATCAGTGGTAGTACAGATACTGCAGGAACGGTCCTCTATCTTAGGCCTTTCCTCCAGCCATCAAGACTGCACCGCAGGGGTTGTGGGCTAGTGAGAAGAGCAGAGCGCATCACACCCTTTGGGTCCTACCCCGCGTAGCATGCTAGGTCACCAGGGCGCTTTGAGCCAGGCTTTCCAAACATGGGTGTCTGAAGGTGGGCACCTAGCCCCATATTAAGTCACTTCAAGAAGCAGCTGACCACACGCATCATTGGGACCTGATGGTGCTCAGACTTCAGAGGTGTAACTTTGGGTGCTGGTGTTCGAAGCCTGTGGCCTTAGCCTCTCGCTGTTGCCAGGGCAACAGTGGGGTGTGGTGCATTTCAGGAAGTGCAAAGTGGCCATGGCTACGCAGCTCCCGAGCCTTTATTGTTGAATGTGTGAGAAGTTTTTTGCCAACGCTGGCTCGAACCACTGAGGTGACCCTGACCTCAATGGGCCCAAAATATCTATTTATGGTTGTCACACTGGGAGTTTATGCCCAGGGTAATGAACCAGCTTCCCTGAGATCACCGTATAAGGGCATGTCTACACTGCAGAGTTTTGTCGGAAAAACAGCCGTTTTTTTTTTCAACAAAACTTGAGGAACGTCCACACTGCAATTGTGTTCTTCTGCAAGAAAATCGAAAGAACAGAGGGGGTTTTCCGGCATTGGTAATCCGCATTCTATGAGGAAGAAACCTTTTTCTGAAAGAGCGCTTTCGCAAAAAGGCATGTGTGGACAAGGAAGAGGGAGTTCTTTCGAAAGAAGAGGAAAGAGGAAAAAACACAGGTGCCCTGGAGGCTATTTCATCCATAGCAATCACAGCTTACATGCGAGAGAGCGTCCATTGAGTCTTGATGCTCTCTTTCGAAAAAGCAGATCGCTTTTTCGATGCACTTTTGTGGTGTGGACGCTCTCTTTCGGAAGACGTTTTTTCGGAAGCTCTCTTCCGAAAAAAGCGTCTTCTGAAAGAAGCTTGTAGTCTAGACGTAGCCTAAATATGCAGCCCCGAGGCTACTATTAAAATTAACACCATGGAAGGACACACATTGGGAGGTAGGACGGGGTCGTTTCAGTGACTTTGTGTGGCTCTTTGACAATGCGGAGGGTGAGTTCTAGGAGGTCACTAGCCAGGCATGACTCAGCTGCAGCACAGTCCGTGGCCTGCCACAAAAACAAGTTTTCAAATGCCCCTATCTTCTCCACCTTAAACATCAGCCATGGTCCTTCAACGTGATCTGGTGAAGGGCTAGAATTTGGCCCACATATAGAGGGGTGTGGGCACTCCCACTTCGTGTCGCCTGCTTATGGACCAACCAGAATTGACAGCCCTGATGCTCAGAGCTGCTCCTAGCAAGGTCCAAGTGGGTAAGAATGGGTGAAGAAAGATGTAAACTAGATAGCACAGGGCAGGTGCCCTTAACTGCATACTTCACACTTCCTCCTCCCACCACATCTCCTTTAGGTGCAGGTGGGCTGAAATACTGCAACCGAGCCTTCGGGGTTTAAAAGGCCGAAACTCTTTTCTAAAAGATGCCTCTGGCACCCCAGCAAATGAAGCTGTGTCCCTTTAAGCCCTGCTCCCTCTCTCTGCTGCCCTCCTTCTTCCCCCCCTCCTTTTTAAAGAGCTGTGGGGAGTTATATTACCTGCAGCAGCTGAACTTAATTAGTACCGTAATCACAACAAATATTTAAAAGGTCTAGAAAGTTGTGAAGGGAAATTTGCTTTCCTCGGGGAGACCCTGGCTGTGCACACGCGGAGGAGAGTAGAAGTTCTGCTATCCATGACTCACTCCGGAGAAACTTCACACGCTTGTGGCTTTCTTTTTTCTTCAGTACAGTTCCATGGGTGTGAGTTAGAGGCGGGCCAAACGTTTTGGTAATGATTGGAACTTTCCCGCCTCCCCACCCTGACCTTCACCTGTCTCGAGGATCAAAACCAAACTTTATTTCAGACCCAATGGTTTGCCATAATCACAAAGGGTGTAGAAACTTTTGAGTTACTGGAGGCAGCAATTCTGGAGTAAAGTTGGCAGGAGATCAGACTTCCTGGACAAACGGGACCGCTCTGGTCTGAAAAATCAATGGCTCTGTAATCTTGCTCCTGCCTATGTTCTCACCTTCTTTATTTCAGCCTACCCAAAACCCGAGTAAAGTTCTTTGCCATGCAGAGCAGGACATGAAAGCGTTAATACAAAGCTTGTTCCACTGCTTGTCTTACAGTAGCCGTGAGATGCCTCAGTCCCAAGAGAGACCTTGTTGTGATAGCTGCTGTGCAAACCCAGCACTAGAGACAATCTCTGGCTCAGAAAGCTTATCTAGACCTAGCTGGACAGACAAGCAGCGGGAAGGGGCAACAGCCATGCAAGAAGGTGACTTCCCAAGGTCATGGCAGAGTTGAATATGGAGCCCAGGTCTCCCGGCTCGCTAGCTGTCATCCTCCCACTAGGCCATGCTGCTGCATTATTTGCCAAAGCAGGGCTGTGTTCGAACCCCTGGCCATAACACATACACAAGGGCTTCTCAAACTAGGGGTTGCGACCTGTCCAGGGGTTGTGAGGTAATTACACAGGGGGAGTTGTGTGTGGCTGGTTACCACTCCCCACACTCTGCTTTGCCTTCAGCATTTTCAGACAAGTTAAATGTGTTTTTAATTGATAAGGGGTTCTCATGCCGCTGCTTGCTGTGTGAGAGGGGTCACCGGTATAGGACGTCTGAGATCCACTAAGCTCCACATGGAGTCCTGTAGCACCTTGTAGAGTAACAGATGTATTGGAGCATAAGCTTTCGTAGGCAAAGACCCACTTCGTGAGATGCATGTAGTGGACATTTCCAGAGGCAGGTATAAATATGCAGGCCAGAATCAGGCTAGAGATAACGAGGCAAATTCAATCAGGGAGGATGAGGCCCACTTCTAGCAACTGATCTGGAGGTGTGAACACCAGGAGAGGAGAAACTGCTTTTGTACTTGGCTAGCCATTCACAGTTTTTGTTTAATCCTTAGCTGATGGTGTCAAATTTGCAGATGAACTGCAGCTCAGCAGTTTCTCTCTGAAGTCTGGTCATAAGTATATGTTGCCTCACAGCTGGCAGGTTGGAAAGGCCAAATGGGACAGGAGTGGGGACAGGAGGACTCGACAGGCTCTTCTGCGTGAACAAGAGCACTGAGCCAACGCCCCTGGGCTGGGTGAAGTTACTCACTTGGTTGGAGGCCTGGCTTTCGACTGTCCTGGGAGTTGGATTGAACCCCGTCTCCAGAAGCTGCGCTTGCCACTAGATTCTGCAAGGAGTGTTAATCTGGTAGGCAACACTCCTTGGTCATTTTCACCATTCCTTCCGGTGAGCATAAGAACAGCCAGGCTGGGTCAGACCAAAGGTCCATCTAGCCCAGTATCCTGCCTTCCCACAGTGGCCAGCGTCGGGTGCCCTAGAGGGAATGCACAGAACAGAGAGTCATCAAGTGAACCCTCCTCTGTCACCCATTCCCAGCTTCTGGCAAACATCCCTGCCTATCCTGGCTATTCTACAGTAACTCATCTAGTTCTCCTTTGAACCTGGTTACAGTCTTGGCCTTCACAACATCCTCCAGCAAAGAGTTCCACAGGTTGACTGTGCATTGTGGGAACAAATACTTCCTTTGGTTTGTTTTACAGCTGCTGCAGCACCGTGATCTGAGAACCCACCAAATTCTAGCAATGCTTCCCTGCTTAGGGATGGTTTCCAAGTCTCTAGCCACACTACAAGAACTCAACAGGCATTGCTATCGCTTTATAGCTATGCCAGCATAAGCCTGTAGTGTAACCACAACCTACATTGCCGGAAGGAGGTTTTCCATTGCTGTAGGAACACCACCTCCCCAAGCTAAGGTAGGTTAGTTAATAGAAGTATTCTGCCTTCTATTTGGACCTGCATCAGCACCAGGAGTTATGTTGGCATAGCTCCTGCATGCAGGGGTGTGGATTTTTCACATCCCAGATAGCTGTGGCTATTTCAGCCTAAGTGATAATTGTAGACCAGGCTAAGATCTCACTGATAGACCTTCCTGTTGCCAGTGTAGACTAATAGGGCCTGCAGCCCAAACTCCTACAGCTATTGTAGACACATGGATGAAAAGGAATTCGTCACCCAAAGGTCCTACAGAAGCATCTCTTGATCAGCTCTTTCAGTCTTTGCTGTCTCACCATCTAGCAATCTATACCACAAACTTTAAGACAGACTCACTACCCGGGTTTCGCCAGCAGACTCCAGTTTTCCTGTGGTGGAAAATCCACCTGGAGTGAACCATAACATTCCCAGCTCCCACTCCAGCTTGGCATTGTGAACCAGCCCATTCAGCCAACCAAGCAGGTAGAGCTGGCTGGGATGATGGCGTGGCCTGGAAAGACACAGCATTTGTACCTTTCCTCCCAGTAGGGTTGCGTTCCTGTTTAGGCGGCACTGTACCCAAGACTTGCCAACTGCAACTCTTCATGTCTTTCAAACGCGGCCATAGCAAATTTGAGGTTTGGTGCCAAGTAAAGGTTGGCTTGCATCTGAGTTTAACCAAACTGGTTCACTCATCCCTAATATATCTCATTTGATATAAAACCCAGAATCAATAAACTTTGATCTCTTGCAGCCCTTCTGGCAATTAACTATGTTGTCAGTGCAAACATGTGTCTGTTGCACTCAGAAAACACTAATGGTTCCCTCTAGTGGCTAATTTAATACATACGTTTGGGGAATGTCTGTAGGTAACCAAAGAGTCTGGCTAAATGGGGAAACTAACGTTGGTATGAATGTTAGCTGGGTCACATTCGGTTTGTGGAAAGGGGCCATTTTTTACTGAGTGCAACATAGATCAATGGATTCCCCTTATTTGTTTGTCTTTCAGGTGAAGCGACGCATGGGTTAAACCACTTTACAGGCACACAGCCAAGCAAGCATGAAAAGATCATCTGTAGGAAGATGGGATATACTCCGGGAAGCCAGCCTCGGAGACGGTTAACTATTTAAATAGTTAACTTAAAAAAAAGACAAGTTTGGTCTGACTTGGCTGCATTCTTCAACACACACATGAGAGTGCTGGACAAAACCATGCTGCACAAGTCATGAAATCATTTCATAGGGCTAGAGATGGAAAAGACGTATTAGATCATTAAGTCCATCCCCACTTGCCAGTGAACGATGGTTCCCTGCAGTATATTCTCGGGTACTTCAGACGGTCCGATTTTAAATGATCCAAGCTACGTGGTCTCCATCTCTTCCTTGCGGAGAGCTACGGTTTGGTTCACGTGACCAGTTACATGGTTAACCCTTTTTGATCTCAGTTATTTTTGCACCTTCATAGTTTTTCTCTGGATTATCAAAGTGTAACATAATGTTTTCTAGCTCTGCTGCGCTGGACATTTCACGAGTATTACACCAACATGTTCTGCATGCAACACATCAATTGATGGTGCAGTTATCGTGTGTGGTGGAGGTGCAACAGATGCAGCTTAAAAGGAAGGATTTTGCCTCAAGTGGGCAAGGAAGCAAATAATGACTCCTGCTGAAATTCAGGAGGCTAAGTGACATTCGAACAGTCCTTTCCTTTAATGGCATCCTGGTGTTGTAGAGTCCCAAGGTGAAAAGACAGGACCGATGATCACACAGCTGGGAAGCAAAAGTACGTTCCAATTTGTTAGGAGTGACCTGATGTGTGTTTCTCTATGGTAATTTGTTCATCTTAGGGCAGATTCAGAATAGACTGGAAAGAGCAAAGCTCATGCATGGTGAGGTGTGGCAAAGCTCCCGCACGATTTTTGGGAGGATTCCAAAACGAATTTCAGTTTCCTCCTTCAATTTCATAGACTCCTAGGACTGGAAGGGGCCTCAAGAGGTCATCTAGTCCAGTCCCCTGGACTTGTGGCAGGACTCAGTAGTATCTAGACCATCCCTGACAGGTGTTCGTATAACCTGCTCTGAAATCCCCTGGGCAAAATTCATCTGAATGTAAATGCAATAAAGTCAAGGAATAAATTGGGCCTATAATGGGAGGAAGGATGCATAAAGATTGGTGCAGCTTATTAACAAATGCTTTTCTAATTAGAAAATAAGACTGTGCTTTACTTCTATCCCCATTTCCCTCACCCTTGCTTCATTTTATTTTATTTTATTTTATTTTACTGCCCACGTTCGGCAGTGTGATGTTTGTACAAATCCATCAGAAATGATGGTTTGCAGCTGATTACAACATCCTCATGCTGCAGTTGCTCAGGGTTAGATGGGATGCAGATAGAATTTGGCTTTTGTGAGAATGGCGAAAGAAGCCAAGCCCCCGAGGCTGAGGAGAAGGGAAGAACTGAAGCAGAACACTGAAATGGAGACTTTTGACTTCTATAAAATGCAAAGCAACATATTTTATACATTCGTCGATTGTAGGGCTGGAGGGATCCTAATTAATAACACTAGTGCAGGGGTGTCCAAACTTTTTTCAAAGAGGGCCAGATTTGATGAAGTGAACATGCGTGAGGGCCGACCATTTTGCCTGACATTCTTTGAACCATTAAAATTAAACGCAAATTAACTAGTTTATGCAAAGTTTATTGCAAACGGCATACTTTTCATTTCGTCACATGGATGACAAATCTAAACAGGTGTTGAATCACTCTGCCTTTCATATCTGAAGGCCAGATGAAAAAAAAATCCAGGAAGCTGAAATATATGTCAGGAACATTGTAAAGTACATTACATATTATTGGTAATAAAGGTTGTCTGTCAACTTTTAAGTTCAAAAAATATGAACAGGAACATAACACCAAGTATACATGTTGTGTCCAAATATATTTATAACTGATTTAGACCAACTGACATTAACTGAGATTTTACAATGTATTCATCTCAATACATATGGATTCGTTGGGGGCCATAAAAGATAGATATTGCCAAATTACCTGTGGGGCCGTATTAAACCAGAACACAGGCCGCAATTGGCCTGTGGGCCGGACTTTGGACATGCCTGCACTAGTGCCTAGCTCTTATATTGCACTTCCATCCGCTGATCTCAATACTTGTTACAAGGGAAGCAACAGCATTAGTGTGCCTGACGTATTCCATAACATAGGCCAAAGAATAGCAGCATATCATTTCTGTATCACACCCGTGACTAGAAAGTATCTTTTAGAAAGACATCCCCCAGCATTAAGGCTTCCCTTATCCAAAGAAAAAATAGCTACAAAGTGTCCTCGCTTTTCGATTCAGAACAGAAAAATGAGAAAAGTACTGGCTCCCCGGGAAACAACCCAGTGTGTATGCTGTCGATAAAAACGGGAGATGTGCGCTCTATGAAAATTTACTCTTGACACATAAAAGATGCACTGCTGACACTGAATTGATATCGCTCAAGTAGCGTAGGGTAGGTGTAGTTGCATCCATATAAATGTGCTTATACTGGTTGCACCTCTACAATCTGGGATTCTCTGGTCCAGCAACATCCAGGGTCCGGCATGACCATGGATGTTCCAGGATCAGAGAGTCCTGGGGCACTGCAAGGTGGTGGGGACCTGTGTGAGGCTCACTTGGGCTGTGAGGAGGGAGCCAGGAGCTGGCGTACCGCTCAGTTGTGCGGGTGAGGGGGGGTGAGCATGAGCTAGGATATGGCTCAGCTGGACTGGGGAGGGGCCGTGAGCTTGCGTGTGGCTTGGCTGGACTGTGGGGAGGGGGGACCCAGGAAGCCAGCGAGGGGGGTTGAAATGACTCCCCTGGTCCAGAAAATCCCTTATCTGACCCTGACGGTGCCGGACTAGGGAGGTCTAACTCATACCAGTAGAGCTCATTCCTATTTTGAAGGGAAATAGTATCATACACGTGTAAGGCACTTTTATGCCAATACACCTGCATCCGATACAGATCGTATCAGTAAAACTATTGGTTAAAAAATGATACGCTGAACGGAAACAGTTATACCAGTAAAACTTCTGTCTTCAGAACAGGCCTCAGACAGGAAAGTGTTTAGTCTATGCACAAAGACGTCTACACAGGCACAGAACACCTGCAGTCTGACTGTGGCCAGCCTTTGTCAGCTAACTTAGGCTTGTGGCACGCTGCAGGTGTAACTACCACCCGGTAGATTTGAACCTGGGGCCTCTGAATGTTAACATAGGAGCCTCCACCCTTTGAGCAAAAAGCTGAGCTGGTGCTCAGCCAAAGCTGTAGAGTTCCCTTGTTCTTAGCTGTTGCTGTTAGTGGTCTAAGTGCCACTGCATGGGACAGAGAACCACACTAGGGCTATGTCTACACTTGTGGCTTCTTGCGCAAGAACTTCTTGTGCAAGTGTTCTTGTGTAAGAAGTCTTGCGCAAGAAAACGTCCACACTGCCATGTGCGAGCTGTGCTTTTGCGGAAGAGCGCCCATGGCAGCGTAGACGCTCTCTTGCACAAGAAAGCTCAGACAGCCATGTTAGCCATAGGGCTCTCTTGCGCAAGAAATCCCTGCCAAGCATCCACACTGCCCTCTTGCGCAAGAGCTCCTGCGCAAGAGGGCTGACACCTGTTAAAAAAGAGCGTAGCTCTTGCGCAAGAAGTCCTCTCTTACCACACCGTACTGTAAATTTACTTGCGCAAGAGCGGGCGGGCCGTGTGGACGCTCTGCAGATTCTTGCACAAGAACAGTGGTACTTGCACAAGAAGCCGTGAATGTAAACATAGCTTAGGTGTGTGGGTTACACAGGGATAAAAATTGTAGCTAAAAGTACGGGGTGAAGTCTGAGCTCTGGGAACCTTGCAGGGTTCCAGAGTTTGGAGCCGTTTTTCAGCCCCGCGGCTCAAGCCTGTGACAGCAAACGTGGACCAGCTGCAGGGGTTTTATCTCTATGCAGAGGGACCCCAAATGGGTTCCTGGACCTTGCAGGAAGAAGTGCCTTTAGAAATGTAAAGGAGCCATACACAAGTATAACCATTACGTAGCTCCACGTGGGAGTTTCCATACAGCAAGAATTCTCACTAAAAAGCAAGGAAGGAAAAACCAGTGTAAAACTGCTGGCAAAAAGAACGAGGCAGCCGGCCACTTTGAATCAGATATGGGCAGCAACTGCAAAATGATCTGGGGGGAGGGAGGGGCGAATCCTTCTTCATGCAGCAGTGTAACAAAGGCAAGCAAGATCTGCCCGTTACACAAAACCCATCGACCTCTAGTCCCCCGCGCAGTCCCATGCTACGCACAGACACCTCCTGCATTTATTTTGGCACCCCTTGCATCTCTTGCCATGCAAACAACGTTATTGAAACCTTAGAGCCTTGCACACGCCCGCCTCTGGTAGCAGAAAGCAAGCGAGCTGATGCGAGAGAGACTGCCAAGGACTTTATCCGCTGAAGATCAAGCCAGCCAAGAAAGCTGTAACTCTCACATTTCAAGTATTATTATTATTATTATTATTATTAGTGGGGGGGTTCCCCTACAATAGGAATTGTTGAGATGACGGCGTGTGTACTACATAAATGTGACTTCAGTTCATGGGCATTTTCATAACCATTTGAAAATCCTCAACAACAGTAAATAAATTCCAAACACTGTAAAAACCAAACCAGAACCAACATAAGAACATGAAACCGGTCATACTGGATCAGACCAAAGAGCCATCTAGCCCAGTATCCTGTCTGCCGACAGTGGCCAATACCAGATGCCCCAGCGGAAGTGAACAGAACAGGGAATTATCATGTGATTGCTCCCCTGTCATCCATTTCCAGTGCCTGACAATCAGAGGCTAGGGACACCATTTCTACCCATTAAGTATGTCCCTAATCTCCATGAATTTATCTAGCTCTTTTTTGAACTTTGTTAAAGTCCTGGTCTTTACCACATCCTCTGGCAAGGAGTTCCACAGGTTGACTGTGTGCTGTGTGAAGAAAAACAACATGCAGTCCAGGGTAAGGAGATTGCAGAGCATGTGTGAGGCTCGCACGGCATCATTCCCATGCAATAAATCCTTGCAGCTCGATAACACCGTCCAGCCAATGTTCTAAAAGAGCTTCCCTCCCACCAGCTGGTATCTAGACTGGTCATCTCCATTTTAGAGTCAGGGACCCATGATGTTGGGAGGGGACATGATTTACCCTAGGTGACTCAATGGATCTCTTGGCTCACTCTTCTCGCACCTTGACACCGTCACTGTGCTCATCGGCATGAGAACATTTCTAAGAGTGGGAGTGCTGACACCCCGCTCTTATCCCTGCTCTGCCCCCCTCCAGCAGAGATCAGGAGCAAAGCCCTGGTGTGCAGGGGCAGCTACTGGGACATGGGGTACAGGGCAGGCAGCAGAGACCCAGGGACACGAGGCAGCAGCTGGGACCCTGGATACAGGCCCGTCAGTACCCTGTACCCTGGGCGCTAGGCCAGGAACCTGGAGGTGCTGCCCCTAGTTTCGGTGTCTATGCCTGGGCCTCAGTTCCCTCATCTCTAAAATGGGGCTACCCCCTCCCATATTGTGAGGTTTAATATGTTCATGGGAGGTTAACTGCGATTCATCATTATAGGAGAGAGAGAAAAAGCCTTTCAAACCCTGCGACCTTCGGTTGTGTCTTTTTAACATGGCCTGTATTACCCAGAGCGCATCCCTCAGCGTCAGAGGCAGGAAGTTGCCCAGCGGGAGAGCTGAGGAGGGGAAATGAGAACGACAGAGGCGGAGACACGGAGTTCACGAGCAGGCCGTGAGAGTGAGCACATGAGCCGCCACTGGGGAGAGCTGCCCGGAGGAGGGGACAGAGTGAGGAGGCCAAGCCTGCAGGAGGCCAGTGTGCGGGTGGAGGAGGACACGGAGGCGATGAGGTCAGAGAGGGACTGCAGGGAGGAGTGAGTCCCTGAGGAGATTTGAAATCCAAGTGTGTGACTGTAAAGAGCTCTGTGAGAGCCGGGAGTGGCTACGCTTAGTGCAATGAACATTCTCACGATGGACTCTTGGGCATTCTCTTTGGCTGCCTTGTTGTTAGGGGTTTTAACCCCCTCTCCCCCATTTTACAACGGACAGCCAAGTGTGACGTGAATGGAGAAATGCCCCAGAGGCGACCACCCATAAGGATGGGAGCAAACCTCAACACTTGGACCCTGATTTCAAATGCTTCGGCGCCAGCTGCATTCGGCAGATTCCTGAGGGAATGGTAAACTTGAGACCCAGCTCCAGCTTTGGACCCCAAAAGCCAACTGTCTCCAATTCAGGGTGGAGGTTTGATTAACCAGAAGTGGAGACCTCCAAGGAACGTCCTCAGAAGTTGAAAGACGAGTGGCTGGTGGTTCATTAGGTGGCACTCGTCCCTCTGAATCACTCCCAACTCTCATGCTTTGGTGCCATTGTGTAGCTGGAGCCGCCATCTTTCAGGTAGGACACAGGGCCTTGGTCCTGGGCACTTCAAGTCAGCAAACATCCTAAGGCATCTTTGCACACTAGTAGAGTTAGCTCCAACGGTGTCCCTCTGACTCATGTGGGTTGAACTCAGTTGCATCCAGGAGCGCTAGCCATGGACCGGTTTTCCGGTAGGTGCTGTACAAACCAAAAAGTTCACAATCTAACTGAGCCACAGACCAAGTACGTGTACTCTTCCCGCTTGAATTCCCCCCTTTGTTTCAATGTGTTATATTATCTTTCTTTGCCGCCTGACCCAGCTTTCTGAGTAAACAGTTCCGCCTCAGAGTTCTGTTAGCAGGGGATAAAGGGGGCTAAAAGATTCCTCTCGGTGTAGGGCTTGTCATTTTGCAAAGCGCCCTGAGGTGCCCTGTGCTCCCGGAGGCTTGTGTCCATGGTAACGCAGAGGCGTCCCAAGAACAGAATACGAGCAGTGCCCCATGTGGCCCAAGTTCCAGCGCGTGTCAGGAGCAACCCTGGGAACTACAAGCTGTGGACTCCGACCCGCGGCGTGTGAGGAGAACGCCCAGGTTCTTGCCAGGATGTTCTTTCTGCCCCACCGCAGGTAGGGGGCGCCATTTCAGATTTTGGAGGTCGGGGAGGCAGCTTAAAGCATGATTCCATTCTAGCTCTGGCCTCCACCACATAGCCCCAGCTCAGGCTCCAGCTCCGGCTGCTGCCACAGCCCCCATCCCATCCCCAGCTCCTCTGCGGCCATGTGGCTCCAGCTCCAGCCCCAGCCATACGGCCTTACATCCGGCCCCTGCCACCGCTCTGGCCTCTGGAGGCAGGAGATAGTATCCTGCTACAGAAGGAAATCGGGGGGGTGGGGACAGGACTGCAGCCCCCCAAACTCCCTCAAATGGTGCCCATGCCAGCAGGGTCTCAGCCCTGACTAAGCTGGGAGCCCGGAGGCTGCAAGCAGAGAGGAGGCTGCTCGATTGGAATCCTGTTCTATGCTCCTTAGGGAATAAAGCCTGGCTCTGGTGGTTTGTCCGAGTGGGTCGGGTCTGAGGCGCCCACTGACCCACAACGCAGAGCGCACAACGGGGCCTCTCCCAGTGTTGTGCCAACAAAGTCACACGGCTTCCCCTATGTCGACTAGTCTCATACTGGGCTAGTGAGGAGGAGAGGTTACAATATAAGCAGAGGGGGGAGTCACTAAGCCCTCATTTTGGGTAAGTACTTCCCTCAGCCACGGGGCCTCCCTAACACAGGGAGGTGTCTATTTTTGTCCCTGCCCAAGACCAGTGCATTTAGTTGTTAGGACTGGATCCAATGCCCGGGGACGCTAACTGGAATCTTTCCTTTGACTCTAGCGTGGACTAGATCAGGTTTTCAAACACCAAAACCCAGTTCAGCCAAGCATGTAAACATAAGCTTTACTAGAAGCATGTTTTGCTGAGGCGAGGCATTTATTTACAGGTTCCCTGGCATGCTTTCCGGGTGCTTGCATGCAGCTCCTGGTTCAAATGTGACCTAGGCGGGTAGTGGCTGAACTTTTGGGTGTCTCCTATGAAATGAACTTGTGTGCTCAATCCTGTTCCAAAGAGTGACATGCACATCACCGCCGCTCCCGGGTTCAGTGACCTCAGTAGAGTCCAATCAGTGAATTGGCCAGGAGATGACTCTCTTGCCCTCAGAAGTGGCACCTCAACCAAAGTGTTGTGGAGACCTTTGTACCTGGTCTGTGGACCAAACAAAATGAGTTACTTTGTTTGGGGTTTATGCTACTCCTCTGTCTTCATTCATTTTATTCATGCAGCAACTAGTGCAATATCAGCATGGCCAGGTCCACACCATGCAGGTGTAGATGCAATGGGGAGGGTTTTGACAGAGCTAGAGATACATGTGCCATGGGTCCTTGGATGCACTTGCATCACTGGCTGAAAGTCAGGATTCCTGCGTTTTGATTCTTCTGGTTCTGCTGACTTAGAATCAGAATCCTAGAACACTAGAATTGGAAGGGACCTCGAGAGCTCATCAAGTCTAGTCCTCTGCCCTCATGGCAGGACCCAGTACTGTCTAGACCAAGCCTGATAAATGTCTATCTAACCTGCTCTTAAATATCTCCACAGATGGAGATTTCACAACCTCCATAGGCAACTTATTCCAGTGTTAATTAACCCCCTTCTCAGTCTGCCTCAGCCTTTTCAGGGCAAGTGTATGTGAACGCCCCATCACAGCCCCCCAAATCTTTTTCATGTGCTTCATAACCTCCATGTCCTTCAGTTGTCTCAGCTGTGAAATGGGTATAAAGATACTCACACTTGTAAAGTGCGTTGAGAACAACAGATTAAAAGCAATAGCTCAGATTCATTAAGATACTAATGCCTGTGATGAGAATTTATACCTAGCGAAATGTAGGCTGCAGGCAAACTTTAAAAGATTTTCCACTCTTAAGAAAAAAAGATTATAATCCAAAATCAGTAAAGGGATATTTGCCTGTTTGTTGTTATTAATTTTGATTGGCGCTGGCTGTGGGTTGCCATTCCCAGCCAATGGGAGCTACAGGAAATGGTATCCCCATCTGTCCCACTTCCCATAGGCTGGAAACGGCAATCCACACGGCCAATGGGAGCTGAGATCTCCAGTACCTGCAGCCGTGCAGCAGTGACCTGCCAGCGGCTAACCAGGGCAAACTCCCATCATTTTATTGCCCACCTCTGCTCTACCTCTGGACCTTGGCTTGTCCCAGGCAAAAACACTTCCCAGGCTTGCATATAAAGGAAGGCCCATAAAGCCACTGAAGAAAACCTCTGAAGAGATGGCCAAGCACATTAGATGGAACTGAAGCTTGGAGTTCTTTTCAGTGAAGGCTCACAGGCTATCGAGCGTCTCAAGAATGCACAAAAGGCTGGAGTTGTTTGGTTTGGGCGCCTGACTGGAATTTTTTTTCCCTTCTCCTCTTCTGAGGACAATGAAAGATAGCAGCCATCCCTCCTCCCCCAACCGGTGACCCCAGTGAAGAAACAACAGCACAGATACAATCTCTTGCCATCCTGAAGCGACTGGTGAGTGGCTGAGGAGTGCTGAAAAAACTAAATAAAGCTCGGTGTGTTTTCTTTAGCAAGCAAAGAAAACACTTTTAGCATTTGACTGCGACGTTTGGGGTCAAGAGGAATCTTGAGTCCAAACACAACAAAGTTGCCGTGTGCTGCCAAGAGTTTGATGCTTAAACTAGGAGCTCTCACTCAGGCTCAGCGGCTGAGAATAAAGCTTTATTGACGGTGGGCCGCGTTTGAGCTTTGCTTGGATCCTGGGAATCTGGAGTCTGCGGTGTGTCCCCTTTTTCATTCAAATCGATAGGACCGCCTCTGAATGTAGCCAAGCAATCGCTGGTGAGAGCAGGTGACAACAGTGCATGGCACCAGGCAGGCCATTGCAATCAGAGCAATTGAGATGTCCTCATTTTTAATAATGCTGCTTCTGTGCCATTTATCATCTGCGCCTCACACCAGGCCTGCAGGAAGGCGAGTGATGTAAGAAGGCCATAGCCACTTAGGCCTAGTCTCCACTTACCGGAGGGTCAACACTCTGGTGATGGAGCTGCTGGGATTTGATTTAGTGCAGTGTTTCTTAAACTGTGTTCCGTGGCACACTGGTGTGCCGCAAGGCAGTTGGAGGTATGCCGCAGAGAACAACCGAGTTCAAAATGACCGCCCTTAAAGAGGCAGGCAACTTTTTTTTTTTGTTCAATAACTTGTCGCCACCCCCCCCCCCTTTTTTTATGCTCAACAAAAAATTCTTGGTGTTCCTCAGAAAAAAAAAATTCTTTGGTGTTCCTTGGTCTTAAAAAGTTTAAGAAACACTGATTTAGTGGGTCTAGTAAAGACACACTAAATCAAATACTGAGGGCACCCCCATTGATCACAGCACTCCTCCTTGTTGCCAGGAGTAAGAGAAGTTGACGGGGACAATTTTCCCATCGAGCTCCCGCTATGGGGCTGCCTCAGAAAATTGATGCAAGGTATGTCCACTCCAGCGACACAATTCACATAGCAGGAGTGGCGTATCTTGCATTGACTTTCCCCTCCAGTGTAGACCTGGCCTTAGAGTGGCGTGGCTGGTCATGAGGATATATGCCAGGTCTGCCTGCATGGGTAGTGGGTGACCTCATGACTCGAGGAGGCAAACCCCCTCCAGCTCTGCCCACCAAAGCCCAGGCCAACCCACCCACCATGGCCACTGCTCAGCCTCCACCCCTGCAATGTGGCTTCTGGCCCTTGCCCCTTCCCTGCCCCAGGGTAGAGCCTCCAACCTCATCTGACTCCGGAGAGCAGGTGGGCGGGCGTGGCCTCACCTGCCCTGACTGTGGTGAGCCAGTGGGTAGCATGGCCACTGCTTCCCCCTCACCCTGGAGAATTCTGAAATTGCTTATTTTGAAATTTGGCACCATCTGCACAGCACCAAATGTCAAAATAAACCGCTATTCCGAAACGTCCCTTAACCCTCATGGAATAAGAGTTGCAGGGGTGTCGGAATAGTGAGCCTTTTATTTTGGAATCTATTTTGAAATAACGGGCTGGTTTAAAAGACACGGAATAGCTAGTTCAGGACCCCTCCGGCATCCCGAAATAGCGCCACAGGCTAGACGGAGCCTCCCTGAGCTATAGCTTGACATCTAATCTCCATTTACAGATTTCAAGTTCCTAGGCAGGTTGTGCCAATTGTTAGCTACTCTCCCTGTTAGAATGTGCCTCTTATTATCTCATTCTACCTTCTTCTACTGAAGAGCTCTCTCCTATCAGACATCCCGCCCCCAGCAAGGTGTTTGGGGGTTGTATTCTTGCTCTGGGGTGGCAAACACAGGGCAGATAGTGCCCCAAAGATAAGGAGAGGGCGTCCAAGGCTGTCCTTTTGATTATTTTGCTTTGATATTAGATAGCTACCAGATTTTTAAGACACACGCACTTATTGCTAGATTTGAGACACTGGCCCGTTATTTGTTTTTTTGTTGTTTTCCAGAAGTAGTTTCCACACTCTGCTGGTCTTTCCTCGTTCTGTGAAGACAGAAGACTAAATTCGTCTCTTCAAGGCACGTTACAAAAGACACATGCCATGCAAACGCACGCCTACCAATACCAGAGAAGAAGGATTCCGGGAGCTGTTTTTACCTGCATACATAACACCTCGCTGCCTCATGTCCATGGCCAAGATTTTCAGCCATGACTGGTGAACTTGTGTCCCTCTGTTTTGGGAGGCCCAGCTTGAGTGGGTGGGTATCAGCCCTTCCCTTTTATGTTGTCTCATGTTGATGACACACACTCCCTAGTTGCTTTTTACAATGTTGGGCTTTGCTTTTTACCTGTATAGTTCCCAATCCCTAAATAATGCAAATAAACAGTTAAAATAAAATGACTTGCTTGCAGTACCTTCTGCATAAATAGACACTGGAGTATTCCAGAGTAATAGCAATCCTTTTGCATTTTACAAGAACGTTATCACAGTGCTCCAGGCAATGAATCTAGAACGCGAGTATTTTTTAATGAGAGCTATTATGTCAGGCAAAAAACCAAGAGTGCTGTTAAACAGAGGCTAGATTGAGATCTACGACACGTCAGTGGATTTACTCAGGCATTGCACTGCAGTAGCTGACACCCAACTCTGGCCAGATGATCTACTAAGTAGCAAACACTAGCAATGTGATGTCACTGTACTAGGGATGTAAGTGAATAGTTGCAAGTAGGAGCCAGTGCGGGGTGGGAGGAGCTGGCTTAAAAGCTGGTTCCCCCCAGCACCATCTTTGCAGTGCTGCCTACCCCACCTGCCTGCCTAGATCTTAGTACATTTAAACTTCAGCACTGCAGCAGGGGTAGGTCCCGAATACAGCCTGAGCCAGGATTTAGCCAGGCTGCTTTCCCTTATCGACTAATCGAGAAGTCAATAAAAATTCTATCGACTGCTTGATTCGCCAACTAACCGCATCTTAACATCCCAACACTGTACTGAATTGTAATTTGAAATGGTTTGTAAAAACTGACGGGTGTGGCGAGGATCTTCACTTCCCACATAGAAGGTCTGCAAGAGGCATTCTTCTCTAGTCGCTATCGGACAGCCTGAAAGGTCGGACTCCTATGTTCTGTGCTCACTCTAGTGTTTCCATGCTCCTGATTTTATCATGAGTTTTTTACAAGTATCTGGAGTTTCCCATAAAGCCCTAGAGCTAAGGATTTTCCAAAGAATTAAAAAAATATGTTTCTGGCCCTTGTGGTTGTGGAGAAAAGTTTGAAAAAATCTGACCTGACAGCAAAATCCAGAAAGCAAATAAAAATAATCCCAATTCTATTACACTTAAAAAAATCCCGTTTTTAAGCCAGTCTCATGATTCTGGGGACTGACTGATTTTTTGAATGCTTGGAGTTGGTGGTTTAACATTTCTTTGCCTCAGTTTACAAGAGCAGAGCCCAAATTCAGCCGCAGGCCAAATTTAGCAAGTTTTGATGCCCTGAAACCTTTGGGAGTGGGAGGGACTTGTTTGGTTTTAAGTTTGCTGGGTTAGCTGTATCACTTTTATGACAGTATCCATGAAAGACACCGGAGGCCTCGTTCCAATTTCACTTCCCTAGACTCAACTCCATTGACATGAGTGGAATTGACTGTGAGGCAACCGAGGACAGTTTCATAATTCAGATTCACTCCGGATTCACTCCTGAGTTCTGCAAATCAGCCTGGGGAAGTCAGGATTAAAAGTAAAATTAGACAGACTCTGAAAATGCCTCCTGTAATTCATTTTGCACAGCAATATCACAAAAGTGCATACCATCAGAACAGAGAGCCAAGATCTGACCCACCACCTACAGGCCTCAAAGATGAAGCATTGCAGAATTCTTTGAACCTTAAAAAGACAGCAGTGGGCAAATCGTGACATGTCTATGGTTCCGATCGCATCCATTCCCAGCCCCCTAAGGTTTGGCTCAAACGACTCTTCTAACTTCAACTCCACACTGGCTTCATGGTACCATAAATAAAGTCGCCCCACAAACCCAAGCAATTGGTTTTAATAAGCGGCTTGGCTTGTTTTGACAGTGCGCTGCGTCTTCATGCTGGCATGAAGACTATTTTGTTGGGGAAATGTATGTATCTTTGCCACACTCAGCAACTAAACCCTCTCTGCACTTCGTGGAACGGGTTTCCAGGCTTCACTTTCGGACATATTTCACGTCTCTTCCAGCGGACTGTCGGCTGGCCTGGAAATGCTTTTAGCAATGGAGCTTTGCCCTGTCAGCACTGGTGAGCTGGGTTCGCTGGTTGCAAGCCACCTTGATCTTGTTTCCAAATATCATTAGGAAGAGCGTGATTCTGGCATCAGGGAATTTAGATGCCTCTTAAGTGGGTTTGCAGGAGCCACAGAGGTATCTGTCTCCTGATTACCGGCTGCAGGAGTTCAAAGGCAGTTGTGTTTAGTTAGCCGCTTTTTAGTACAGAATCTGAGATTAAATCCCTGCAAGTCTCCTTAAGGCGAAAGCAGAAGACAGGGGGAGGAGAGAAGGATTTTGGCATGCATCGCCATGTGCCTTGGAAAACACCCAGACGAGATGCATCTCAGATCTGAATCTGCCTGGAACATTTCATCATCCAGGGGCAAATTCACACCTGGGGCAATGCCATTGATTTTAAAAGGCTTGTGCCGGGAGTGGATGGGGGTGATGGGATGCCATATGGCAGCGAAAAATCGGAAAGTGACCTACATGCCCTTTAACCTTTGTCCTCATTTCACTGACCCAAACCCTGAATTCCTCACTCGTGTTTACTCAGGCAAACATCCAGAGGCTTCAATGGACATTTGGGGAGTAAAAAGCGAAGGAGCTGCCGGCTGGGTTTATGCCGGGAAGATGATAAGAGAGAAGCGTTTGGTCGCTGAACAAAAAACTTCGCCTCTTGTCATCACCCACACAGCCCCACCCGCTGGGGAAAGGACAATAAAACTGTCTGAGGTGTCATACCTTCAGAATGGGGCCTGTTTATTGCACCTTAGCTGGTGGGGCTCTGGTATTAGCACTTGGCAGGTTTGTTCCTTGCCAGATTGCTAGACCTTTAATACCCCCCTGGGCAGGTAGAGATTCCATTGAAAGGAGCATAGCTCACCAAGACTCCAAATGCATGACGGCTTTGGTCTTTACCCTCGTCACCCAGCGCAGGTGGGGAGACCCGTACGTGTCTCATTAGGAGATGAAGTCCTTCTAAAAATCCAGCTCCTTTGAAAAGCCAACCCAGCCCCTGCTGAAAAGGCACCCGCTCAAGCCCGTTACAATTCTCATGGGAAAAAAAAAAACCTTTTCCAATCAGGCCTGACCCTTGAAAGAGTCGTTGCGCTTCGAACTTGGGAGTAACACGCAAGCAATTAACACATCCACTCCGGCGTAGACAATACATTCTGAGCCGGGGAGAGATCTAAAAACTCGAGCGAGGCAGACATTTGAGAGTGTTATGTTCTCTGTCTGAGAGCTGAATCCCACGGAGGATGGAAATAGCAATTCAGGACAGCTGTGAGTATGCTTAGTATTAATATCAAATATAATGGTAATTCAAAACAGAATCTTTTTGGGACGGAGCAGAGCTGTACAAGCCAAGTTATGAAATGATATTAGCATCTGGAGCTGAGAAGCAGCTGAGGCAAAGGCCTGCCAGGCGTTGCCCTACATCTCATCTGCAGGGAATATTTAAATAAGTAAAGACAATGAGTTAATAAATACATGAAATCGCTTTGCAAGATAAATACCTCTCCGCGCTAGTGGCGGGGCAGATTATCAAAAGCGACACGGCCAGTGGAAATTCTGAAATGGAGATGTAGCTGTAACAATACTGGAATCTCTTTTCTTTTCAGATTTCCATAGGCTAATTAATGTCACTAGTCATGACACAGATTTCGGACGATTCCTATTTGCTGGCATCTGATGGGATCCAGGTGTCGCTGCCGAAGCCCTGACAAAAGAAAAAGCGAGCGAGCGAGAGATGTTTTCTTTGGAAATGCAAACTGAAACCTTCGACAGACGTTCTAGCTGCATCCCTATGCAGGCAGCCAGGGACTATCATTTGAGCAGCATCAAAGCTGTGCAAAGCCGTGATGCTTTCCAATAATTCTCTGGAAACACCGACAGGATGAAATGTATCTGCTGGTGGTCTGACCTGAAGGAGAAAGATTTCTTAACAGGCTGATTCTGGGACAAAGAGGGAAAAGGCCGGTTCTGCAAAATGAGCCAAACCCTGACGTCCTTATTTAGTTTTGACCCAGATACGTTTCTGTGGCAGGAGAGACTCAAATCTCGTGAGTGCCCCCTGCTGGTTGGGTGCAAAGCTGCATGCTCTCTGCTTGCAGAGCTGTTAACCTCCTCAGGTGGGTCTTTAGCGGCTCCGTCTTCCATCAAGATCACCCACGGCCAATATGCGAGTGAACAAATAATCCCCTGTCCTTGTGCTCTTGTGGGTGTCCCCAGGGTCTTCAGCCCCCTTCTGGAGCTCCTTAAATATCAGCCCTCTGTTGGGACTTGTAAATGAAACTTGTCCCCTTCTCAGGGCATTGGCCACCTTGCCAGTGGAGGGTAGGGGCACGTGGGCCTACCCAGCACTCCAGTTCCCTACCAACAGCAGCCAGTTACTGCTTCCTTTAACTCTGCTGCTACTGCTCTACCCTGGGCCTCTTCCCATGTAAATGCTTCCTCCTCATTCTTACCTCAGGGTTCTCTGTTCCCTGCTTGAGCGGGGGTCTCACCTAGGCTTCCTGCCCTTCTGGTCCCAGCCAGCAACTCACCTACTCCGCCTCTTTAATTCCTCTCCAATGAGCCTGCTTCACTCTGCCTGCTTCCCCAAAGCCCTTCTAGACCCACCTTGCTTCCTTCTGTGGGATGGGCCACAGCAGAAACACAAGATCTCCAGCAGCGGCCCTCAAAGAGCCTGGTACAACCCATCAAAGTTTCCCACTGACTTCGCCGAGAGAGCAAGGACTTCAACATTTGGTCCTAAGTAAGAGGACAGCTCTGCTTTGGCTATCATCAAATAATTCCAGTCCTTGCTATCATGGGCTGATAGGGTTGCCAGATGGTTGAAACAAAAATACTGAACACCCCTCCCCCTCAAAAAAAAAAAACACCTGGGAAAAATTCTGTTGAAGGAAATAAAAGGGGGGGGGAGACCAAAGTTGTTGAGCAGAAAAAAAAAATTAAACAGCATGTCCCCTTTAAGACTGAGTGCAGGGATAGGAACAGGGGAGCGGTTGATCACTAAGACCTGGCAGCCATTTTGTGCCGGCAGCCTTGGGGAACCAGGTAAGCGTGGGGGCTGGGGTCGGGAGGCTGGGGGTGTTGGGGGCTGGAGCGAGGGGAGTTCGTGGGTGGGGAGAGGAGGCCGGATGCTGAGTGTTTGTAGGGTTGCCAGGTTCCTGGCATTTTTGCCTCCCGACCAGGGAAAAAATCAGAAGATACCGTACATCTCAGGTGTCCCGGTATTCTCTGAATGTTTTTACCGGACAAGAAGTGAAAATACCAGACTGGCTACCCTATGGGCTGAGTCCCCTCAGAGCTATGACACAACCAGCACAGAAACTGTTCTGGGGCTCACCTCCTCACATATTTAGGTGCCAAACTCCCATGGGCTAAAATGAGAGCTAGGTGCCTTTCTGCCATTGAGGGTCTGGGCCTGGCGGCTAGCAGCTTGTAAGCACCATGGTTAAGCAACCCTGCTCAGAGGAACCAAACCAGCGGTAGGACTGGTGGGAAATGTCAAAGAAATAAACTCGGTGCTGGCAAAGTGTGGGCAGGAAAGTCATCACAAGTTAAGAGGCTGCACCTCTCCGGCCCTGGGAAAGAGAGGAGAGAATTGTTAAATTGTCAATGGGTCGACATCTACCCTAGGGCTCAAAGGTTGCATTGGAATAGTCCCCTCAGAAAGACAATGGGACTATTTTGCTCTTTTGTTGCATCTTTAGTGGTAGGATCTTAAAGCACCTTACAAACATGAATTAAACCTCCCAGCAGCTCAAGAGAGAGGGATTATTATGCCCCCTTCACAATGGGTGAACAGAGGTCTCGGGCAGCCATGTGACTTGCCCAATGGCACACCACAAAAAGTACTGCCCATATAAGCATAAGATCAGTGATGAGCAGGGAGCACAGTCAGGGAGCCGGATCTGTCCTTAAATGGCCATGTTACCTCCATTCCATAATGGGAGTGAAGCCTAAAAAGAGATCACTTAACTATGCACCTTGTTAGCATGAGGACTTAACTTATCTGCATACAGAAGTCTGTGCAACTTCAGACATACACTTCTTCTGCTCTGACACCACTTCTCTTTTAATGCAAACCACTGTGAGTAAAGGAGACAGTCTCAAGGATCTGGAGGCTCACAACAGGTACTCCATAATATCATTATTACCAGGTGTAAATTCTGCTGATATTTGCCCTGTCTGCCTCCATACCAGAAGTTGCAGGAGCAAGCTCCAAGTCGATGAAGCTGGGAAGACAACCTAGGATACGCCCCTCCTCCCCCCGCCCCATAAGCCACATTTTTCCCGTATTGATGGAATAAGGAGCAACCTATTACACTGAATACCACGGGAAGCCTCCTATACAGATTTACAATGCACTAAGTAGGTCCTTAGAGAATAACGGTGGTTTGATTTTAACAGGTGTTCTCATAACCCAAACCCCAGAAGTGCAATTTGCTATCAGACTATGAGCCTCGGAATAACCTCCAGTTGCTTTTTGGGTGGTACAAAGAGTTCCCTGAAGTTGACATTGGCATTAACATCTGCTGGAATCAAGAGTCATTGTTTTACAAGAAGAGAATGTGTCTGCAATTGATTAGTTGTACACTGACCAGTAGGTGCCTAATGCAAGAAAGGTTCAAAGAACTAGAGTTTAATTTAGCCAGCCAAACTAGCATACGTCATATGATTTTTAATTTAAAAAGGACCTTGTTTTAATTCTTGGATGAGCTAGGCTAAATGGCATTGAACTTTTTAAAGATGCACACACTGGAGGAATGAGATTCCTTGGCAAATGCATATTGTTTTTAGACTCTTCTTGCCTGTTTCTTATAGAGGACTCTAATCCTTATAGACATAAATGTAAATTTCCTTGAACCGAGGTCTTCCTTCCCATGTTGTCTTCTCTTTTCCTCAGTCACTCACTCCTTTTCTATCTGTGGTTATTTGTAGACGATCTTGAGAGCTGGCCTCGTAGATAGAAAGCAAACAGGCACTTTCATTTGTGATAGGTTTTGTTGCAAACCAATGTAAAATTTCCAGCAAATTGGAAATTGCCCACGTCACTCAGTTTGTCCATCTCTGAAAAATGCCTGTCCCCAAAGCAGCATTTATAGTGCCAGTACCTAGACACCCAAATCACACCTCCATACACCACTGCTGTAGTGGCCAGGTTTTGCCCACTTTCATATAGTCATCAGAAAGCAAAGCAAAAATCATAAGCTGGCTGTTTATGACATTTGGTGGATTCAGCGTAAATGCTGTGGGATTCTAAGATGCGGTTCAGAACAGGGTGATGGGATCACATTGAACCGAGTAGCGGTTCCAATATTTTGCTCCCATCGCATCTGGAGTTTTTACACAGGTCAGGAGAGCAAACTATCAGCGTTCCACTCCGCAGCGTGGGTCTGAGAGAAAACTTTTGGCCTCTGGTTGTAATCCCTTTCTGTTGGTCACGTCTAGCATTTTTCCAAGCCCTTGTGTGTGCTTTGGAGAGAGAACTTCCAAAGCCATGAAGGCTCTGAAACATGCCAATTCCAATGCATATCCAGTCTATAATTTGTAGCAGTAAAGCACATCAAATGATGCCTTTTTAGGGACTTGGGGGCATAAAATGTGTTACAATGCATGAAACAGAAGGCAAGTGTCTTTAGCCAACTAGACTGAGCAGTTGGCCCCTGTACACAAACACACACAGAAACAGAGGTTGCTGACAGGTCTGAAATCATTCATGGCCAACCAGAAAGCTGCAGACTTCTCAAGCAATTTCATAATTGCGTAATAGGACCCAGCAGGGTATGAACTGGTGTGTATTACAATCTGAATGGAATGCTGAGCAGAGTCAAGCAATCATGCAGAGCACTAGTTCATGAGAAACACTTGACAGAAGAACATAAAAGCCTAACAACCTAATAACAAAATCCCCAGTCTCGAGTGATGTTCCAAACGGGACATCGGAACCAACCTTCAGCTGTCCAGATCTAAAAAGCACATGCCTTGGCTGCTTGGGTGAACGGATCACAGCCAGCTGTGACTCTGCTAGCATCAGCCCAGACTTTCACAATCACGATCTTCATTTGCTCCAGGGTCGTTGGTTCCACAAACGATGGAGAACTGACCATCCATAAGCCTGTGGAGCTTGTAAGAGAAGCATAACTCACCAAAGGCTCTTGTGTAAATTACATGGCCATGGGATAAGAGGGAAGGTCCTTTCTTGGATTGAGAACTGGTTAAAAGACAGAAAACAAAGGGTAGGAATAAATGGTAAATTTTCAGAGTGGAGAGGGGTAACTAGTGGTGTCCCCCAAGGGTCAGTCCTGGGACCAATCCTTTTCAATTTATTCATAAATAATCTGGAGAAAGGGGTAAGCAATGAAGTGGTAAAGTTTGCAGATGATACCAAACTGTTTAGGAAAGTCAAGACAGAAGCAGACTGTGAGGGACTCCAAAAAGATCTCACCAAACTGAGCGATTGGGCAACAAAATAGCAAATGAAATTTAATGTGGATAAGTGTAAAGTAATGCACATCAGGAAAAATAACCCCAACTATACGTACAGTATGATGGGGGCTAATTTGGCTATGACAAATCAGGGAAGAGATCTTGAAGTTATCATGGACAGTTCTCTGAAAACTTCCACACAGAGTGCAGCGGCGGTCAAAAAGGCAAATAGGATGCTAGGAATTCTTAAGAAAGGGATAGAAAATAAGACACAGAATATCTTACCGCCCCTGTATAAAACTATGGTACGCCCACATCTTGAATACTGTGTACAGATGTGGTCTCCTCACCTCAAAAAAGATATTTTGGCCTTGGAAAGGGTTCAGAAAAGGGCAACTAAAATGATTAGGGGTTTGGAACGGGTCCCATATGAGGAGAGGTTAAAGCGACTGGGACTTTTCAGTTTAGAAAAGAGGAGACTGAGGGGGGATATGATAGAGGTCTATAAAATCATGAGTGGTGTGGAGAGGGCGGATAAAGAAAAGTTATTTATTAGTTCCCATAATAGAAGAACTAGAGGACACCAAATGAAGTTAATGGGTAGCAGGTTTAAAACTAATAAAAGAAAGTTCTTCTTCACACAGTGTGTAGTCAACCTGTGGAACTCCTTGCCAGAGGAGGCTGTGAAGGCTAGGTTTATAACAGAGTTTAAAGAGAAGCTAGATAATTTCATGGAGGTTAGGTCAATAAAAGGCTATTAGCCAGGGGATAGAAATGGTGTCTTTGGCCCCTGTTTGTCAGAGGCTGGAGAGGGATGGCAGGAGACAAATCGCTTGATCATTGTCTTCGGTCCACCCTCTCTGGGGCACCTGGTGCTGGCCACTGTCGGCAGACAGGATACTGGGCTAGATGGACCTCTGACCCAGTATGGCCATTCTTATGTTCTTATGTAACTGGAAAGAACACAACTGACTACCAGCTAGTGTTAGCATGTGGTAGGAGCTTTTCAGACATATCTCCTCCAACCCAATTTTCTTGGGGAGCCATAGAAGCCTAGAACTGGAAGGGGATCTTGAGAGGGGATCAAGTCCAGTCCCCTGCCGTCACGGCAGGACCAAACACTGACTAGCTCATCAATACCGCCAAAAATAACAATAATAGCCTTTCCCTGTTCATTTTGCTCAGAGTTGTTGCTGTCAGGTGTGTCCCTCAAAAGTCTCATGTTTCCCAAGAAAACTTATCTATTTGGCTGACTCCATCTCGCTCTCACTCCCACACACATGATTCATTCACTTCAGAATAACACAGCATGGACTGCAGAGATTTGTCTTGTCTTGAGACATGACAAACTCTTCTCCATGGGAGCTGCTAGACAATGTTACTATAGTTAGGCCAGGTCTATATTAGACCCAGAATGTCGGCTTAAGATATGCAACTCCAGCTACGTAAATAACGTAGCTGGAGGCAACATAATTTAAGCCGAGCTTGGCACCATCCTCACAGTGGGAGGGAGGAGTTCTGGCACCGACCGGGGGCACCCTCAGTGTTTGATTAAGTGGGTCTTAACTAGACCCACTAAATCGAGTGCCAGATGATTGATCTTCGGCGTCTAAGGTTACGTGGCCTTAGTTTGGTTTGGAGTTTAGGATCTGGACTGCTCTGCCTGCAGCCAAAGGAGGTCAGTGGCCAAGGGGAGAGATTCTGAGGCACGTAAGTGCTGTATGAAGAGCACAAGCATGATTGAAAATCAATGGGGAGGGTTACGCTCCTAGGATCATGCAAACCATTTCAGTATCCCCTCAGCTATATTTTTGCAAAAGAAAGATACAGACAAAAAATTTTGCCCAGTTCTGTCTGGAGATGCTCTGGCCTTCGCTCCCAACTGGGCTCCAGCTGATTCCTCACCCTTGTGCCAAACACAGCTGTTGCATAAAGTAGCCAAGTGGAAGCCTCTCATTCCTGTCAATGGAGAAGAGGGAAGGAGACACGGCTATTTTTTTATAAACTTTGAAGTTAGCTAGGTACTCAGATGCTCTGGTGATGGGTGTAGTAGACAACTCAGATAACAGCTACATGGATAAGAACCAGAAATCTGAATCCTTCTCATAGGGTGTGTCTAGACAGGGTTTTGTCGACAAAAGTGGACTTTTGTCAACAAAACTATACCTGCGTCTACACTGCTGCTGAGTTCTGTCGACATAACTCAGCAGTTTTGTCGACAGCTGTAAATCTCATTCTATGAGGAATAACGCCTTTTGTCGACAGAGTTCTGTTGACAGAAGGCGTTATTGCATCTACACTGTCCTTTGCGTCTACACTGTCATGTCAACAAAGTGGCTTGCTTTGTCGACAGAACTGGATGTCGTCTAGACGCTCTTTGTCCACAGAAGCTTTGTCGACAGTATCTTTGTCGACAGCCTGTAGTCTAGACGTACCCATAGATTCCAAAGCAAGGAGGCATCGTTGCGATCATCTCAGCTGACTTCCTGTGTAACAGCCTATAGAACTGCCCCAAAATAATTCCCAGAGCAGACCTATTAGAAAAACATTCACTCTTGATGAACGGTTGTCAGTGATGGACAATCCAACGTGAGTCTTGGTAAGCTGCTCCATTGATTAATGACTCTCCCTGTTACAATTTTACACCTTCGTTCCAGGCGGAATTTGTTTCGTTCTAGCTAGTGGATCACAGCAGAGCTTTGACTACTAGATTAAAGAGTCCATTATTAAATATTGGCCCTGGGGAGGTACTAATAGACAGGCCCACTGACAGGGGGCGGGGCAAAGGGAGCAACTGACCCACATTCGGGTGATTTAAATGAGCCTGGGGCTCCTGGCCAGTGCTGCTGCTTCTGTGGCTGGAGCCCAGGCCCTTTAAATCACCGCTGGAGCCCCATGTGATGCACTCTGGGCAGCTCTGAGGACTGGCGAGGGGAAAGGAGGTGCAGTGCCGCGTGCTTCGGGCTGTGCTGAGGACTGGCTGCCCCCGACTCTGCCGCTTCCACCTGAGGCCCCGCCCCTTCTGGGAGCACAGAGACCCCCTCCCGCCTTGACCAAGGGCCCAGCAAGTCTGTCTCCTCCCCCCATTAACAGACTGATCAAGTCACCATTTAACCATCTCTTTGCTAAATCAAAGAGATTGAGTTACCAGAGGTCGGTTACAGAATGAATGGGATTCTGCCGTTATTATCGATTGTGTTGTTTACCAGAATAGCTACCAAGTTGTGTTTCTATTACTTAACTCTTTTATGTGGATAGATTTTTGGCCTCTCGCTTAACACCCATGCTGCCTTGCATCGCTTCAGATCCCCATCCTCCGATCTGTCCAACTTGGGTGCTCCTGCTGGCACAGGTCACTGGGAGACACAAGCCTTGCCACCATGTCAAAACAACCTTGCTAGGACTAAACTAGGGATGGAAAATCCTATTTAATCCCTGCGGCGGGTGGGGACTGCTCCAGCCAGGCTAGGACCGCCACAGGTGGTGGCTGCTCCGGCTAAGCCAGGCCCACCATGACTCCAGCTAGGGTGGAGCATCCCCTGGCCACAGTGGGCAGCTCCTGACCAGCTGCACCACTCTGCGGGCCTAGTTGGGCCAGAACAGCCTCCTGCCTATGTCGGTCAGAGGCTTGTTCCAGCTCAGCCGAACCAACAGTTAACCAGTTACCCATTCACATCCCTAGGCTAAGACAGAGAACCCAGAGGGTCATTCCATGTCCTGAGGATCTCAGAAGGCCATCCCACGCCATGGCGCAATGCTGGTGAAATCATTCCAGTGGGTCGTCGTGCCAGCTGTTTGAATTGCGCCACCGCCTGAGCAGAAAATGCCCAGTCTGAAGAACACAACTGACGTGGTTTTCCATTTTCAAAGGGCAGGCAGCGATTATGGCCCCTTTGAAACTACGGTGGCATTTCAAAGGGGCACTGTTGCACAGCTCACCCCAGGCTCCATGTGGCGCTGCCACTTGGAAGTACTCTCCCCTTTCCCCCCTTCTTGCTGCCTCTTTCTGATAGAGGCAGCAAAGGGGGTAGGGGGAAGCAACTAGTCAACTGTCCTGTTGACTAGTCCTTAACATCCCTAGATAGGACAGGAAGTAGGTTGCACATAAATACAAACCGCCATGGTCGCAACAACAGCAGCGGTTCTCAAACTTTTGTCCAGGTGACCCCTTTTGCACAGCAAGCCTCCCCCCTTATAAATGAATCCCCCTTTTCTATATACGTAACAGTATGAATGCTGTGCTCAAAGCAGTGATTGCTGTGACCGCTCGCAAACCCACCCCCTGCGGTCTCCACCACAAGTGTGAGACTCCCCACACAACAGCTAAAAGAATCCGCCAAGTAACATGGCGAGTGTGGTTTCTAATACGATGGGGGATTGGGTTTTGGTTTGTTTGTTTTTCTCCCTCTGACTTTATTTAAATTCACACACAAAAAGGAAGACGGGAAAAGCGGTCTCCGCTGCTCCGATACACGTCCCACGCCGCAATGCCAACTGTCAAAGTAGCTAGAGAAGCGGATGGGTAAATTTGTAAGCCTAGAGTTCACATCATGCAAGAGGCCTGATATATACTACATATACCCAACAAAGCTGAGGAGCTTGGCGCATTAAGCACTGTGTGGTAGAGTTGTCTCGACGCACCAGACCCGGGCCACTCAGCCTACATCTACACTACGAGTTTTCTCGGCAAAAAATATGCTAATGAGGGACTCATTTGCATGAGTCACTATCTCACTTGCATATTTTCTGCCCATCTGTTTTTGCGCTAGGGGTTTTTGCACAAAAACAAGCAGTGTGGACATCTTCTTTTTGCGCAAAACCCCTTTTTCCGCAAGAGCCTTATGCCCCAAGGTATACCGATCTTGCAGAAAAAGGAGTTTTTGCGCAAAAAGAAAACATCCACATTGCTTGTTTTTGCAAAAAAATTCCTAGCGCAAAAACGGAGCAGCAGAAAATAGGCAAATGAGATTGTGACTCATGCAAATGAGTCCCTCATTAGCATATTTTTTGGTGAGAAAACTCGTAGTGTAGACGTAGCCTCAGAACGTCATTACAGACATGCCAGGGGCAGGTCCGTGGCTAAAGTTGAGCTGAAGTTTTGCACTCAAAGGCGGGATCAGCCCCTTGGTTGTGGTGGAAAAAGAGAGTGTGCATCCTCTCCCCAATGGCAGCCCTCGCTCTGGCAAGTTTCGAGTGACTTTCGAGCACTGGCACCTCAAGTGTCACATGGTGCAATTGATTTTAAAAACCAATAATTTCTTAATTTAGCACCTGAGCTCAGCCCTCTGTTCCGTAGTGGTCTTTCTGATAGAACAATACCGACTCTCTGCACTTCCAAGATGAAATGCCCTGGAAACATGTGCATTGGCCACATCTGACGAATGTTTTTTGGGTGAATAGTCTTTTTATTACCCTATCAGTCTTCAGCATTGACGTTTTCTCCTGCAGCAGAGGCCCAGCCAGGAGAGGGTGGTAAACGGGACAGAAAATTTGGTTCCCAAACAGCTCGGCTACGTCTAGACTGGCATGATTTTCCGGAAATGCTTTTAACGGAAAAGTTTTCCGTTAAAAGCATTTGCAGAAAAGAGCATCTAGATTGGCACAGACGCTTTTCTGCAAAAGCACTTTTTGCAGAAAAGCATCCGTGCCAATCTAGACGCACTTTTGCGCAAAAAAAGCCCCGATCACCATTTTCGCGATTGGGGCTTTTTTGCGGAAAACTAATCTTAGCTGTCTACACTGGCCCTTTTGTGCAAAAGTTTTGCACAAAGGGGACTTTTGCCCGAACGGGAGCAGCATAGTATTTCTGCAAAAAGCACTGATTTCTTACAGTAGGAAGTCAGTGCTTTTGCGGAAATTCAAGCGGCCAGTGTAGACAGCTGGCAAGTTTTTCCGGAAAAGCAGCTGATTTTCCGGAAAAACTGGCCAGTCTAGACACAGCCCTCTAGTTTTACGTCAGTCCTTCCCCAGGCACTGCTCCCACTGAAATTGGTGCCTTTGGGTACAGACCAGGTCAATCTGATTCCCAGGCCTAGCACTGCTTTGAAAGAAGACAGTCGTCAAACTCGTCCTTCTTTGTAGCTCAGTGACTCATCCCTCTTGATGTAGCCTGTCCCCCTCACAAGGAAAATGTACCTCAGGAGCATTAATACTATCTCAAATGCAATCAGGTGCTGTTTGGAAGAGTTTACACTATTTTTCTGGGAAGACTAGTTACAGTGGGCCCAACACAGAGCCTCTGAGTCAGGCAAAATGCCTTCTGACTTGTTGCTGATGTCAAATGAATCTGGGCCCAGAGTATGGCCCGGCAAAATGAAGTGGCCCCGCCCACACCCGGTTTTAAATGGCAGTGCTTTTGCACTCCTGACACAGAGGGTGTGTCTAGACGACAGGGTTTTGTCGACAAAAGTGGACTTTCGTCGACAAAACTGTACCTGTGTCTACACTGCCGCTGAGTTCTGTCGACATAACGTCAACAGAACTCGGCAGTTTTGTCAAGGGCGGTAAACCCTAAGAGGAATAATGCTTTTTGTCGACAGAGTTCTGTCGACAGAAGGCGTTATTGCATCTACACTGTTCTTTGCGTCTACACTGTCATGTCGACAAAGCGGCTTGCTTTGTCGACAGAACTGGATGTCGCCTAGACGCTCTTTGTCGACAGAAGCTTTGCCGACAGACAAAGCCTCTGTCGACAAAAGCCTGTAGTCTAGATGTACCCACAGTGAGTTCATCTTACACCTTTCCATTGCTTGTGGACTAATCCCAAGGGCTCGAAAGCAGGCGGAGTGAGCAAATGGACCTGGGTATCAGGCTTTTTCCTGAGGGATCTTTTCCGCTTTGCACTGATTAGTCCATGACTTGGTAAATCGGCTCAACATTTTCAAGAGTGGCTGCCTCTGGTTTTGGTTCATAACCTGAGAAAACTCAGGCCTCTGCTTAGAGGCCCTGAACTGTGAGGTAAAAGTCGGCCACGCTAGTATGGGAAGAATCCTGAGCTTTACTGAGAGACCTCAGCCCGCTTGCTGCTCCCTCCTTCACGTCCCTTCTAGTGGGAATTGAACATTTAGAGACAGGGGAAAGGCACAGTGCTGTCTCCATCCTCCTTTCTAACACCTCCCCTGGTGCTGAGCAATCACATTGCCAGCGCTCAGGCCTGTGAGGTCTCGAGTTGGCCACCCAGGAACCGAGTCACCAAATTAGAGGCTGGGTTAGAAGATTGGGCAGTTGACCAGGCCAGTGAAGCTGAAGGGAGCCCAGCTCACTCCTGCACCGTTCCGCTGGCTCCAGCCATGGGCCCTGAAAAGAGACCCAACAGGGAGCCATTTTGCTGAATAAGATGTTGCCCTTTTTGGTCACAATTCACTTCTCTGGCCACAGATACACTTTGAAGCCAGTGGGCCAAATCCTGTTCTGTTACCCCAGTGTAAACCCAGAGGGACTTCCTTGACGTCAGTGGCGTGCCTCTGGAGTTACACACACACACACACACACACACACTGGATTTACACACACACACACACACACACACACACACACACACACACAGGATTTACATACACACACACACACTGGATTTACACACACTGGATTTACACACACACACACACACTGGATTTACACACACCGTGTACTTTTCTATCAGCAGCCTTCGCTCCATGACAAAACCGCAATGACCTTCTGGCTTGCCTGTGAAGGCCAAGCACTTGGAGGGACACCTCCTGTCTCTGTGATGGGGAAAGGGGACTCCCAAAAGGTCTGTCATGTGCCTCAGGAACTCTGGTGGCCATGGATCCACCAGCTGGGACCGAGAGACATGATGGTAGGCCTCGCACTGCTGCTTTGCAAAGGAGCAGTGGGCCCTGCCAGCTAGCATGTGTCACCATCCCACCCCAGCACACAGGCTGGGGAGGAGGCATTAGACATAGCCCCTCATCTTTGGGTGACACTTCCCCTCCCCGGGCTGTGAACATGGACACCCCTCAGCTGCTTTGCAGAGCTCTTGCCCTGCTGTTCACAGCACATAGGGGCCGGATTCCCTTCACCCTTTCTCAGGCCCGGAGCCCTGTATGCCCTTGCATAGCCCTCGGCTACGTTTGCACTGCGAGCTAGCTATGACATAGCTCCCTGGCCGTAGCTTGCTCCTCAATTACACCGATTATGGTTATATGCCAGAAAGCTGGCCTGGGATTTCTCTTTGAAGGTGGCAGGCCTGTGCGTTACGTGTTTATCTCCTATTCTGCCTCTTCTCCGGCCGCCCCTCACCCCCGCCTTGGCACTTGGGGCTGAAGGAGTGGTAGCGATTTGGAACTCCCAGAGCAATAGATGTGGGATGATGTCACAAATAGCTGTGGCTGCAAACGAATGAGCTGGAAAAGAGCATGAATTATAAAGGGGGGAGCTTGCTGTTGATGCCAGAAGAGCTTGGAAAGCAGAACAAAAATATATAGCCTTCTCCTTGCCTGGTTTGAGTTGTTTGTTTTTCTCATCTCGCCCTAGCAAACTTCAACGCCTGAGAGTGACAATCAAGGTTCAACTAGAATAAGACAGGAACATGTGTTGGACAAAAAAGCACTTTTGCCCAAATCTCATAGAAAACATATTTTTAAGGGTAGTCTTGTATCTAATGGAGAATATGGAGCTCTAGATGGCTGGGGAGTATTCCCTCCTCTTCCCTGAACTTAGATGTGACCCTGAACAATTCACTTTTTTAGCCTTATTTTCTCAGTCTATAGGTATAGGAATAGTACTTTACCTGCATTGTCATGAACTATAGTCCATCTGAAAGAGGATATATTTAATAAAGGCAACAGCTACAACTACAGATAATTAAAAGCAGGCTTCCACACAGCTCAAGTTCCAGCTTTGTCTCCTTTGATAACCAGCAACCAAATCCTTCCTGGAATGTGGTACAACACAAAGAGACATCTAGTGGAAGAAAAATATACTGCATAGTAAGTTGAGTCCTTAATCCCGTCTCTGGTCTGAGCCTGCACTTTGTCCCTCCTGAAATAAGTCTGTGTAAATTAGTGGAAGAAATTCCACATTTCAGGGGAGAAAAAGGAGCTATTTTCCTGGTGGCTTGTTCTGAATGGCTGCTGTGGAGAGCTGATTCAGGGTTTGTGGCGTCAGAAGCAGCGTGGAGTAGATTTTGATTAGAGGGCAGAGGACCAGACAGGCCATCACAAGTGCATGTTAAATGCAATTTATCATCTGGCTTTGCAAATATCACCTTGGCTGAGTGTGTGTTGCATGTATCCAGGTAGCTCACCCTTTGAGTTTCCCTTCCAAAGCAGGGCAAAGGCTCTTTGGAGATAGGAAGATAAACCTCACCCTTGGCAGGGACCATTAGCAATACAAGAGGTGACCTAATTTTTTCCACCTGTGTGCAGAATAAATTTTGTTCTGTGCACCGAGGCATGTATGGATGTGCACCAGCAGTAAAAACGCATGCTGCCAGCTGTGGGCAGCTGGGAGTGCTCTACTAATCATCTGGGCAGCACCTGAATCTCACATGAGTGGCCACCCAAGAACTCAGCTCACAGACAACCCTGGGGGTGACCACATCTGAAGCAAAAGAAGTCACCTGAACTCTCTTTCCCATCAAGTGCTGGAATCTTAACATGGAATCTCCCTTCCCCTGCTCTGAATCCTACCCAGGGCTGGACGGAGGCATGGGCGAGCCGGGCAGCTGCCCAGGGCGCCAACCGATGGGGGGCGCCTGATGGCAGCTGTAAGGGGCGCGCGGTGTCACTTCCAGCTGCCATCAGGCGTCTCGTGCCCGGCCCCCTCAGCGCCGGCCCTGCGGCACCAGCCAACAGCGCTCTTCCTCCCACGGCCACGGGGCCTTGCACAGCCGGGTGCGCGCACCAGCAGCACTGGCTGGGCCGGGCTGGGCTGGGCAGCACATGCGCCGTGCGCTCCGGGGGCGGTTCCCAGGCTGCGCGCCAGCGACCATGGCCGGCCTGCGCATGCGCCGTGCACTCCGGGGGCGGTTCCCAGGCTGCGCGCCAGCGACCATGGCCGGCCTGCGCATGCACCGTGCGCTCCGGGGGCGGTTCCCAGGCTGCGCGCCAGCGACCATGGCCGGCCTGCGCATGCACCGTGCGCTCCGGGGGCGGTTCCCAGGCTGCGCGCCAGCGACCATGGCCGGCCTGCGCATGCGCTATGCACCCCGGGGGCGGGCCTGCGCACTTTGAGGGGGGTGGGCTCACTCCCCATGGGCGGGCCGGCACATGCACCGTGCACCCGGGGGCAGCACCACGTGCCCGGGCCCAGGGTGCTAAAAGGGCTCCGGCCAGCCCTGCTTCTTCCAGCCATTCCTTGGTATTTCTTGTCATCTTAGAGCAGGAGTTTTGCCATTAAGTTCCCTGAAGCTTAATTCAACCGGAATGTTCTGGGTTTTCAAGTGAGGAACATGCCAGTTACCAGGAAGGATAAAAGCTCCAGTCTGACAGAGTGAAAGACATCAAGCAAACGTTCAAGTGCTACACATTCCACACTCACTGTCTTAAGCTGTGCGTCCAAAAGGCCTCTGGCTGTTAAACCTTCATCTGGCACCCAGGACAGAAGTGTGAGACAGGTTGATCTTGAGTTTGTAAAATTCAAACCCATTCACTGCGAGTTTGGTTGTTTTGTTCTTTCTTAACGGGAAGGAGCAATCAAAGCACGTGCTCATTAAGACCGTGCACATTCTTCAAACTGGGCTTTAATTACTGTAAAAAAAAATGGAAAGTAAAGTTGCAAAGAAAAAAATAATGTCTTGTGCTGCCTCCCATTTTCACTGGATTACCATCACACTTTCCTGTACAGCAAAAATATCAGCCCTTGATAACAAACTCCTCTCTGGGGGGCTGGTGTGAATTGAGAACTGTGAGGCCCTACCATATGTTTCAAAACGAGCAGCATAATGTCTGTAACAGACATGCTACCTAATTAAATTGTTAGGGAACAGGCTTTTATATCTTTAACACCTAATTTACTATTGTTTCTTTGAAAGTGTTTGGCTTCCCTGTGGTTTTTGTGCCTCCTTTTTCAGTTTTATGGTGGCTTTTAAGTTTTGTGTGTGTGTTTCAACTGTAGTAACCATTCCTGAGGCCTAGTTAGGGTCCCTGCTAAAATACGACCAAGGAAAACATCGGCCTTGGTTTATTGTTGCTCATGCTGGGTGAGTTACCACTACTGTGCTAATTATGTAATTGCCCTATTTTAATAGCAATTGTATGCTAGTTTACTGGTTACAATTGCCTTCACTCTCTGTGTATAAACATAAGAACACACACCAATACAATACTCAACTTCCAAGAGACGGGAGCTCTCTGCTTACACATAAACATCCTTAGGAATAGCGTCAGTTTTCTCTGAATAAAGATGAGTGTTGAAATATTGCAGAAATTCCCTCTGATTTTTTTTGCTCGCAATTTAAAAACAAAGCAAGACTTCTTCAAAGTCAACAGAGCAAAAGATGCATTTCATTTTCCAGATACTCTATACTTATTGTTCACGATGGTGGCACCGTTGAAAGTAGAGCCGAAAAGCATGTGCTGGACTTGGACCCTGTCAAATCGGGTTCTATCTGGACATGCTACAAACTTGCTGCATGACCTTGAATTAATACCGCCCAGTCTTTATCTATTATATTGTAGGCTCTTTGGGGCAAGGGATCGTCTCTTACTTGGCATCTACAGAGTGGATGCAATGTGGCCCAGCTCTTCCCTAAACACCACTGTAATATAAACAATTGCAAACACTTTGATTGATGGACTGAAAGGCTCATGTAACAGCGGAGTCGCTTTGAAAGTCCATGTGCATCCTTGGGAAAACTATCTTAGCAAACTGCTTAATGCAAAGCCCTTCCATGAATTGATGGGGGGGAGGGGAATGAGTTTGGGGCGTTCACTAAGAAAAGAATGCGAGCCTTCACCAGCGCTGCTATTTTGTTCTCCCTTGTACTCTGAGGGTATATCTACATTGCGCATTCTTGCTCATGAAGATATGTAAATGAAGCACAGTAATGAATATCACTGGGCCTCATTTGCATATCTAATTAGCCGCCATTTTGTGCAAGGGGCTTTGGTGCAAGGAGTAGTCTAAAGTGCTAAAAATAAGCGGCAGAACGGCTCTTGTGCAAGAGGGTTTTTTTGTGCAAGAAAGAGCCGTGTAGATTGCTCCTTCATGTGCAAAAAACCCCTTGCGCAAAAATGGCAGTTCATTAGGTATGCAAATGAGGTGCAGCGATATTCATCACCGCACCTCATTTGCATATCTTCTTGCTCAAGAACACACAATGTAGACGTAGCCTGAGGGTACGTCTACACAGCAGGGATAAAGTCAAATTAAGCTACACAACTTCAGCTAACTCTTCAGCTAAGAGTAAGGACGCTCTTCCTTCGACGTCCCTTACTCCTCGTGAAATGAGGGTTACAGGAGTTGGCGTAAGAAGTCCTCCAGCTCGACGTTATTTTGAAATAAAGGCTTGTAGTGTAGACACAATCTTTGTTATTTCGGAAATTAGTCAGTTATTCCAAAATAACGCTGCTGTATTGAAGTACCCTGAGCCCTTTACAATAAAATGTAAAAGTTCTCTTGATGGGCCTACAAAAATATCACAGAAGGCCTCAAGGCAGGAATCTAAATGTGGTGGGGCAGGATGGAAAGAGGGCCCGTGACATAATTAATGGGAAATACCAAAATACGGTGGAACTTGGAAGACTCTGGGAAGGGAATTTGATTGTTCTTAGAAAGAGATTAGTGAGAGACGAGAATGACTGAAGGATTAAACCATTCGGTATAAAGACAGACCCAAGGAGCTCAGACTGTTTAGCTTAACAATGAGAAGTTTCAGGGCAGACGTGACCACAGGCTGTAAGTACCTACCTCAGGAAGAAATATTTTATGAAGGGATCTTCACAAATTGAGGGGGGTAAGACAGAACACGATTCAGTGACTGAAAATTGAAGCGAAACAAATTCAACCGGCAAATAAAGTGTCCGTGAGAGTGATTAACCATTGGAATAACCGCTCCAGGCTTGCGGCGAATTCTTCATCACTGACCATTTTGAAAGCAAGACGGGATGATTAGCTACAAGATTTGCTCTTGGAGTGATCATAATAGTCTTTTCTGGCCTTGGGATCAATGAATCTATAGGCCTAGGAGAAGAGAGAGGAAGTCAACAAGGGTATGTCTAAACTACATGGCTCTGTTGACGGGAAATGAAGCCACGATTTAAATAATCGCGGCTTCATTTAAATTTAAATGGCTGCCGCACTGAGCTGACAAACAGCTGATCAGCTGGTCAGCTGTTTGTCGGCTCAGCGCGCTAGTCTGGACGCTCCCCTGCCGACATGAAAGCCCTTTATCGATCTCCCCGGTAAACCTCATCCTACAAGGCATAACGGGGAGGTCGATAAAGGGCTTTCAGGTTGGCGCGGGAGTGTCCAGACTAGTGCGCTGAGCCGACAAACAGCTGATCAGCTCTTTGCCGGCTCAGCGCGGCAGCCATTTAAATTTAAATGAAGCCGCGATTATTTAAATCGCGGCTTCATTTCCCTTTGCCAATCAGCCTAATCTACATGGCTCCATCGATGGAGCCATGTAGTTTAGACACACCCCAAGAGGCCAGAGACCCCCAGTTCAGGAAAGCATTTAAGCAAATGGCCAAATCCAATTGGCCCCAGTTTGGCCAAGTGCTCCAGCGCATGCTTCAACTCCCATTGTAGTCAAAGACATTCTTCCAAAAGGATAGGGGGCTATGGGGAAAGCGGGGAGATGGGTCACCACATTTTGGAAGGGCTAAAGGCTGGAGCCCTGGAATGAAGGGATCTGATAGTGGCTGGTCCCGAAGGAGCCCGCGCAAGGGATGAAGTGGCGCCCGGCTGACTGAGACAAGAACGATGGAGGGAGACCTACGGACTGAAGGGAAGGAATTGGGGGTTAAGTTGAACATCTAGGTTCCTGGAAATGGGGTAAAATGTGAGATTCAAGCTGAGGAGGAGGAAATCTGACTGCAGGAGCCCTGTGTTTTCTGACCTTGCTTTTGCTACTTTCCCCTGTTGTTGATTTTGCTTACAACTCTCTGTGTTCTCTTCTTTCGTCTTCCTTCCACTTCCCTCCTTGTTTTCTGCCTGTAACCCCCCTCTCCTGCTCTTCTAGTCACTGAAATGCACTGGACGGGGCTTGCGAGGAGCTAGAATCCTGCTGCTACTGCATTGGCTTCGGGCACTGGCCTTCCCCTCCGGGAAAGCTGGGCTTAAAATGGATTTTTTCAGGCATTCGGAGGGCTCAGGGCTCCGTGCAACCTGGTGTTGCTTGTGTGAGTATGTAATCCAGTACCAGGCCACGATGCCCACTCACAAAGAGAATGGGTTGAAGATTACCTGAACTGTTTCATTGAAAGCTTCACTGTACCTCCGTGTGACTATTAGAGTGGCTTGTATTACTTTTGCAGTTGTGGTAGAACTTAAGAACGGCCACACTGGGTCCGACCAATGGTCCTTCTAGCCCAGTGTCCTGTCTGCCCACAGTGGCCAATGCCAGGTGCCCCAGAGGGAGGGAACACAAGAGGTAATCCTCACGTGATCCCTCCCCTTTCATGTGTTTCCAGACAAACAGAGGCTAAGGCCACCATACCTACCTATCCCGACTAAGAGCCATTGATGGACCTTACCTCCATGACTCTATCTAGCTCTTTTCTGAACCCTGTTAAAGTCCTAGACTTCACTAGGTCCTCTGGCAAGGAGTTCCACAGGTTGACTGTGCGCTGAGTGAAGAAAAACTTCCTTTTGTTTGTTTTAATCCCGCTGCCTCTTAATTTCATTTGGTGCCCCCTAGTTCTTATATGGTGGGAATATCTTTTCATTATTGACTTTTTCCACACCAGTCATGATATTATAGATTTCTATCATATCCCCCCTTCGTCTCTTCTTTTCTAAGCTGAAAAGACCAAGTCTTTCTAATCTCTCTTCATATGGATATTCACCTCTGCCTGCCTTCTCTCTCACTTAACTCTATTTCAGGCAATCAAGTGAGATTTGACTCTTTGTAGATAATATCTATTGACACTGGATTGAATTGTGGCATTGATGAGGGGGTAAGTTCACACAGTGCTCGGATCTTTTTTTAAACTGCTACGCTCTCCTGCATATACAAATATGGATTTCTATAAACCAGTGCACACTATAAGGCTTGCAATCCGCAAACGTCTATAGAGTCATGCTCTGATTCCCTCTGATAAATAAATCCCGTGCTGTAGTCCATATTCAGAAAGTGACCTCGCCTCCACGTTACTTTTTTCCGCTGATATTTCTTTCCACCAACACCTTTGGGAAAGTCCGGGTCATCCCCTTCCCTGTGTTATAAGCCAGTCCGGAGGTGGGTAATGTGCATAGAAGTCAGATGGAGTTTTGCCTGTATTTCTCACCCCGTGCTGAGACGTCTCTCCTATTTAAATGTGAGGCTGGAAAACGTCGCACCTGTTAATTTTCACACGGGTCACCTTGGCTGCACTGTTGCATTTAATTTCACGGGACAGCCGGAAACGCCATCGTTTCCTAGCAACAGGTGAGTGGCAGCATGAGCTCTCCCACGGCCAGCTGGCTCTGCTTGGGAGCAGGCGGGAGGGAGGGGCTGGAACTGTCAATGAAAGTTAGAAAGCTGGGAGTGCAGCACAAACGGATAAACCATAAAAACGAGTCTCATCGCACCTACATCGTCCTCCTGAGGTCGTAAACGGGCAGGATCCCGGGCCCGCCGTCACTGCAGTCACTTTCACCTTCTCATCGAACTCAGGGGGAGTAGGAACACAACAAATAGTTCCAGGAAAGTGAATGGGAGTATCCACCTGTACAAGGAATTGCAGGATCAAACACCGGCACAAAATACAGGACCAGATCCTGCCCTGCCTACTCATGCAAGCAGATCTCTGGAGTACCCATGTGCCCAGTGGAGATAGGATCTGGCCCTTGACATGCAGTTGATGCTACATGCCTGCATGGACCAGTCGAACAATATGGAACAAAACAAAAACAGGATTTCACCCAAATCTAAGTTTGTGTTTGATGAGCAGAATCTGAGAAGAAGTTTTCATCCAGAAAAGCTTCATTTCAGATCAGATCAACATACGTACCTCTCTCCTTCTGCCTCTATCACATAGGTCTTCCCGGATGCTTTGCTCAGCAACAGGGATAGGCAGCAATGTCTCATCAGAGGAAGCAAATCCCATAGGAGAAAATGGAGGCATGAGGGACCTACACCTGCTGCCTGGGACCACAGTGGTAGTTTAGGGAGACACAGCGATTAAAGCCAACCTGCACTAAAACAAAGCACTTTGACAGTTCCAAATTGAAACTTTTCTGAACTCTGCTCTGGAACGTTGGTGATATTTTGAGTTCTTGTCCCAAAGTAAGACCAGATCTATGCTAAAGGGGAAGGTTGAATCCAGCTACGCAGCTCCAGCTACGTTAATTACAGAGCTGACGTCGACGTACCTTGATTCAAGTTTCTGTGCTGTCTGCACTGTGGGAGACTGACTGAAGCACACACTCCCATTGGCTTCCCTTACACCTCACAGGAGCTGGAGGATCGGCCGCCGACAAGAGCACTCTCTGAGTTTGATTTAGTGGATCTTTACTAGCCCCACTAAATCGAACTCTGAAAGATCAATCATGGCACCATCTTTCCCGGAGTGAAGACATGGCGTAATGCACAAATATTGAAGTTCCCTGCTAGATGGAGAGTCTGAGTTTACATCCGCTCTGTTCCCAACATTATGGTCAAACGAGCGGCTTGTCTAAACTACAGTTTAATGTCAGTGTAACTGATGTAATTCAGGGGCATGAAAAAAAACCACCTCTTGGCGCAATATAAAAGACATCGACCTACGAGCTGAACATACTGGTAGCACAGACCAGCCCTGAAGCAGGAAGGCTAGTGGCTCTGTTTTAGTGGTCCCGTTATTCTCCTGTGGCACAAGAGTGTATCAGACACGTAAGGAAGGGATGGAGTTTTCCCTTCTTCAACATAACTAAACGCAAAGCAGTAAGTGCTGCTTTGCACACCCAGAGCTTAATCGCCAAGCGCTCACTGCCACGTTGGCACCACAATAAGAGGCCAGCATGTTGTGCCCTGCACACACTTGAAAATCTGGTCTCGGTGGGCTGTGCGGCAGGCTCCACAAGGCCCTGAGCTCTTTAGAAAAATCCTGACGTCCTTACTCCAGCCAAACACCCTGTATTTTCAGTAGGCGTTTTGCCCGTGTAAAGACTGGGAGAAGCGTCCCTACAACAACAGCCTGATTTACATTGGCGACTGCTCCATTTGACTTGGCAGATCTGTCTCTATGACCCTGCCTCTGGATGGGGTTCCCAGCTCCAGGCTGCTGGCCACTGCTTGTAGCTTCAGCGACGCCTGTTCTCAAGCAGGGCTTTTCATTGCCACAGCTTTGGTGAGCCACGGGTCTGGTTGTGGCTGTCATCGCTGACTGGCTGCCTAGTCAGTCACTTCTTTATTGCATAGTTACTGGGCTTAGCATAACGCAGTGTTTCCCAATTTTATTTGGCCATGGAACTCCTAGAGTTGCCTTAAAAAAAAAGGCCCCTGCTGCGTTTCATTGAGGAAAAAAAAAAAAAGCCCCTCGCCATGGCTCTGTCTCTTTAACAGGGGGCGGGGGAGTGCCGGCTCTTTGTGGAGCCTCGCTTTCACTTTGCCGATATCCGGAGCACCAATTGGGAAATGCTGGCATAATGGCGCAACGTCTGTCCCGAGTTAGCCCTGCAGCCTGTGTGAGGCCATTAGGAATAAACTATCTTGGGCTGAAAACTGCAGGGTCCAGAGCTCTATGCTAATATCATGTGTGACTCTGAAACCCTATGGACTAGAGTCTGAGTTTAGTTGGTATAAATCCAGAGGGACTCCATTATAGGGATGTCAGTGGTTAACCGGTTAACTGGGACGCCTCCCCCTTAATGAGTGAGGCGTATGAGTTCCAGTTAACCGGTAAAGGCTGGAACAATTCCCCGCCCGCCCTGGGAAGGGGGCTGTTCCAGCCCTGTGGGGCCCATCACAGGTAGGCCCAGCCAGCCAGAGCAGCCCCTGTCCACGGTGGGCCCGGCCCACCTCCCCCCAGCCTGCCACCGATTACAGACGGGCAGGGCCCACAGTGAAGTCTCCCTGGCAGTATGGCCAGTAGCCCACTGTAAAAATTGTCCCACTGCCCCTGTCCCAACCCTAAAGGGTCAAGACACTTGGGCAGACCCTTGTACCGCCAGTGCCGGTGCCCCGTTTGGTCTCCAGGCCTGTCCTCCTGGTGCCCTGCCGCACCAGCAGTAAACACATGCCTCAAAGGCAGGGTGAAACTCCTGACAAATGCCAGGCAACCACTCAGGGCTGCTTCTCAGTCATCACATAGGAACTGTGAATTGCTTTGTACCATTGTTGTGGCGATATGGGCCCAGACCAACCCCCTGGATGATCCAATCGGGGTCAAATTGTGGGGGGTAGAGTGGAGAACAGCGTCACCTCTTTTGCTAATGATACTGAAGGAGCTCCCTCAAACATCCCAAGAACTCCCCTCCCTCCTTGGGGCGGAGGGATGGGGGGGGCTCGTCACAGGGAAGTCCACATCTGCCTGTGAGATTTGCAGCACAAACCCATCCCTGACACCTGGCCAACACTTTGCAGTCAGGTTGGCAGCGTGTTTCTGAGTGAGGCCACGGTGCTAGATAAAATACGACGTAGCTGTCTTTGACGGTACATGCCGCAAAATGCCACTCTTTCCGCCTCACACACCATGGCTACGTCTAGACTGCCATGATTTTCCGCAAATGATTTTAACGGAAAAGTTTTCCGTTAAAAGCATTTGCGGAAAAGGGCGTCTAGATTGGCATGGACGCTTTTCCGTAAAAGCACTTTTTGTGGAAAACCGTCCATGCCAATCTAGACACGCTTTTGCGCAAAAAAAGCCACGATCGCCATTTTCGCAGTCGGGGCTTTTTTGTGCAAAACAAATCTGAGCTGTCTACACTGGCCCTTTTGCACAAAAGGACTTTTACCCGAACGGGAGCAGCATAGTATTTCCGCAAGAAGTACTGATTTCAGACAGTAAGAAGTCAGGGCATGTCTACACTACCCCGCTAGTTCGCACTAGCGGGGTAATGTATGCATACCGAACGTGCAAATGAAGCCCGGGATTTGAATTTCCCGGGCTTCATTTGCATAAGCCGGCCGGCGCCATTTTTAAATGCCGGCTTGTTCGAACCCCGTGCCGCGCGGCTACACGCGGCACGGGCTAGATAGTTCGAACTAGCAAGCCATTCCGAACTACCTGTACACCTCGTTCCACTATCTAGCCCGTGCCGCGTGTAGCCGCGCGGCACGGGGTTCGAACAAGCCGGCATTTAAAAATGGCGCCGGCCGGCTTATGCAAATGAAGCCCGGGAAATTCAAATCCCGGGCTTCATTTGCACGTTCGGTATGCATACATTACCCCGCTAGTGCGAACTAGCGGGGTAGTGTAGACATACCCTCAGTGTTCTTGCGGAAAGTCAAGCAGCCAGTGTAGACAGCTGGCAAGTTTTTCCAGAAAAGCAGCTGATTTTCTAGAAAAACTGGCCCGTCTAGACACAGCCAATGTGTTTGACAGTTTATCTGTCTGTGTTTGTTTGCGAACTCCTCCTAAACGGTAAGAGCTAGGACCACCCAATTCGGTAGGCAGCTTCCTCTGATCATACCTTAAAGGCAGGGCAGGGTTTAGTTGTGCTAGGACAATGGGCGGTGCCTGGAATGGGATTGCTTCTCATGAAACCAAACAGAAAAAAGGCAGAATCGACAGGTTTGTGAAAGGGCCTGACTGGGGTCATCCCCTCACGTGCTCCTCCCCTCCCCTCCAACAGGGACTGCCCCAACCCCAAGCTTCCCACCCACCAGGTGCCTTTTAGGGAGGGGGGCTGACGCAACCCCCTTTCCCCAATTTGTACAGGGACATTGCTGGCTGTTTGCCTTTGTTAGGGTGTGAGGGGAAAGTGCACAGTTTGTTGCAGTCCTCACTCTGGCTGCGGGTGGCGGCGGGGGGGGGGGGGCAGATGAACCTGGACCTGCCCCTGTCAGGGGACATGCGCCCTCCCCGGCTGGGCCCACTGGAGCTGCAGTGGCCATGCAGGTGATTCGCACCTGGCCTCACGCTGCTGCGGAGCGAGAGGGCTGGGGTAGACCTCTCTCCCTGAGGCAGGCTGCACCCTGAACCCCCCATCCCCTGCCCCACCCCAGAGCAATGAGTCAACGAAGCCTGGACATTTGCATTTTATTTTCTAAAAAACCTCACCCCAAAATGAATTGACTTAAGGACCCAAGCAACTCCAGGTAAATCTCTAGCATTGTGTAAGCATTCCCACCGCCTTCAGCTCTCATCTCGGACTTGCTTCCCTGAAGCAGTTAACTAGTCTTCATTTTATGTAACTTCTATTACTCACTGGTATTTTGCATTATTCTTGGATCACGTATTCAATGGTGGTTTTCCATATTCTGTCTGTCACAGATGGAAGAAACACCTGTCATCTAAGGAGGAGTGTAATCCATTCATTGGTTTATGGGTAAAAACCTCTTTGGGTGTTGTCAGAACTAGCCCCCATGTCTCTGGTTGCAGGATTTTGAATTTGGATAGCTGAGGGGCTGTAGAAAATGTGTGAAATCACATATAAGCGGACAGCTCTGTGTTGACAAGGAACGTGAAAAGACGTGTGTGTCTTATTTATTGCAGCAAGGACGTGGAATACACAAGACACAGGAAATCACATACTATTTTAAAAGAGGAGGATGCAGATAGTTTATCCTTTAATCTGAAAAGACCAGAGCACGTCACAAAGGAATGTAATTACTGATGGCCTCATTGCACAGATGGGGAAGGGCTAGCAAAAAGAAGCTAAATGACTTTACCAAGATCATCCAGACTGACAAGGGGGTTACTTAGCATGCAGAACTCAAAGCTACAAGTAGGCCAAGAGGGATGTTTGAAATCTGGCCTCTGCTTCGGGCTTGGTGAGCATACTCCCCGACCATGATCCATGCCCACGCTACACCGGAGGACTGGGCTCCATCCACGCTGAGCCAGCGAACCCAAAATACAGGGAGCTGTGCCCCGAGGGAATCTGTAGCTGGTGCACAGCCCACAAGGGAGGGTAGGAAATGTTCTCTCTCTACAACTGGCTTGTGTGGAGAACTTTCTCCTGTGGACACACAGAAACCCCTCTAACGCGGGACCCCGCCGGCTGCGAACTCCGCTGCATAGTCCGCTGTCCGCTGCCCACCATAAATCAACAGGCGCCCAAGTGCAAGAGGTCACCCTTTGTTCCTGAGCCGCTGAAAAGGATTGTGGGAGCAGGGAAAGGAGGGCTCTTTCTGATGCGCCAGAGGATCTGCAAAGAAAAAACCGCCAGGGAAAATTTGTTGAGCAAAAAAATAAAATAAAGGGGGGGGGGAGTGTTGGGGAGTAACCAGGGAAACCTGGGGGGAAGATTCCGGAGGTCAGGCCAAAATGCGGTCGCGGCCCACCCCTAACACTGGCTCTGTCGGCAGCTCCTTGAAAATGGCGGCCTCGGGCAACCGCCCGGCTCACCCGCCCCTAAGACCGGCTCTGATTATGAGCTACAAAAATGCATGTAAAAGGCCCCGAGATTGCTAAGGCGTTACTAGCTTAAGACATATGTGTTCCATGCCTACTTTTCCTTAAGGCTGTTTTTGCAGCCCCTATCACTAACCCAGGCCAAGCGGATTTCTCCTTATCCTTACACGCGTCTCATGTGTTTTGTACAGCCCCGAGCACGCTGCCAGGGCTCACCCACCAGCCAGGTGAAACGCATCCTGCTCAGTACAAGCCTGTTTGGCCTTCCACGAATTCGAGGCAGCAGAGCATGTCGGCCCGAGAAAAGCCTTGCAGGACACTCTGTCATCCACCTACCGCTTTAAATCCAGCCTTTGCCAGTCGCCGACAAGGGAGGCTGCGGAGAAACGAGCGGAGACCAAACACAGACAGAGGATTAATATGGCTCTCGGCAGCAGGCTTCTTTCCTGCATTAAAGTCAACACATCACAGAACAGTTACTTCACACCCTCCCCGGGGAGACCTCAGAGTTCCCTTTATAAGGTTAGGCCCGACTCCAGCACTCCCCAATAAGAAACTGGATATTTCCTAGCTAATTTGTACATGTCTAATTTTCATATCAACAAAATTGCAATCGTGATCGAGGGCTTTTATTTTGGGTTTTCTTTCCTTTCTCGTTTCCTCGCTCAGTTGGAAAACCTCCCACCCCCGCTCCCTCACTTCCACCCCTCTGCTTATGCGTTCCAAAGGGACATGGCCCCCGACATGCCGTGCTCGCTGGACCCACGCCTGACACCGAAAGGGAGGCTTGTGGAGGACAATTTGCTGATGAACATTTGTGCAAATCATCATTTGGGGCATGCCAATGCTGAGGTCTGGCGGTGTTTGCACTAGAGGCCGTTCTGCGGCAGAAATGAACGGAGCCAACCGCAAACATGCTGGGGCGTATTATGCAGGGAAGTCAAGGTTAGGGGGGTTTGCCTTCTAATGGAGTACAGAATCCTGCGCCTTCTTAGTCATTTATTTCTTTGGGATTTTATTCCATTTAAAAAAATGTATCGTGCGTCGCACACAGTGACCCCAAGCAAGCTGAGAGCGGTGTGCTAGGAGCTGTACAAACAATTCATAAGAATCAGTCCCTGTCCCAAGGACTATACAGTCTAAATAGACAAGAAAGATAAAAGATGTGAAGGGAAATCTTAGCACAGAGGGCCAATTGATTCGTCTGAGCTCACACAGCAGGTTGGTGGCATAGCTGGATCTATTTCCTAGATCTTAAGTCAGCATTACGCTGTCTTTGCTCATTCCTGGGAGATTTTTATGTTTCAAAGTTTAACTAAGACCTCTTAGGTGTCTGCAGAATTGCACTAGGAAGAAATTGTCTCCACATCGTGCCTTCGCCTCTGCATCTTGCCTGGTTTGGAATAGCCGTCGCATCTCTCTGCATCAGCAACTTGCTATCGCTTTTCTTCCTCACCTGGGGCTCTGAATTTCTCAGCCCCATTGCGAGTATTTGCTAGACTTTGTCTGTAAGGCACTATCCAAAAAGAAGGACCCAAACCCACCAGCTGCCTTACTACAGGGGGCAGTAAATACAAATCCATTGACTTGGAAGAACGTGTTCCTGTTGGGAGCAACAGCAAGTGACCTTATCTGGGCAGCCGCTGGTAGCCACGCAGCACAGCACAGAGGTGCATGGAAGGAAAAAGCCTCATGTAATGAGCACAAGTAGAACTTAGGAAACTTACCAGGCAGCATCTGAAATTCTAGGGTAAAAAACTCACATTGACTTCAATGGGGCTGGGATTTCCAGCCTGACCTCTGAACATGGCGGGGTGGAGGATGGGATTATCAGCCCAAATAGAGCTTCAGGGCCTTGTAATGGAGCACAAGTATTCACCTGGCCTAGATGCTCGCTAGTGACCTGTCTACCAAAGGGTTTTATGCTGCCACCTGTCTCCAGAGCATCGGAGCCCCTTCCACAGACGTGCAATTTGGGTAATCCCTGCTGGATTTCATGGCGTCTCTGCCTCTGCTCCTGTTTGAGGGTTAAAAATGTGCTTGGGAAGGGGATTTGGGTTCTGATTTTGTTTTAGATTGTATTAATTTATTGTTGGAGCAGGGACTAGTTTGGGGGAGGGGCAGTTAGCACCATGTGGGGGAAAATCAGTGTACAATTCTAGCACTTTGAGTCTTCCCAAACACCCATAATCTCACACCTGCCTGTATAGTCCCGATGGGGCTACTCCACACAATAGCATGAAAGAACACTAGGTCGCCTATTATAATAGCAACTGCTGGACCTCTTGAAACTGCCTTTGTAAAGCAGGACTGTGTTAGTTCTGCTTCAGTATACAGATAGGTCACTATGTGCATCATACCAAATACTTAAATGGTCATCAACTTCACCCCCTATAAGTTATAAATTAAGGTATTTACTTATTCACATAATATAAGAACTAGGGGGCACCAAATGAAATTAATAGGCAGCAGGTTTAAAACAAAAAAGGAAGTTTTTCTTCACTCAGCACACAGTCAACCTGTGGAACTCCTTGCTAGAGGATGTGGTGAAGGCCAGAACTTTAATAGGGTTCAGAAAAGAGCTAGATAGATTCATAGAGGTTAGGTCCATCAGTGACTATTAGCCAGGATGGGTAGGAATGGTGTCCTTAGCTTCTGTTTGTCTGGAAGTGGGTGACGGGAGGGATCACGTGATGATACCTGTTGTGTCCCTCCCTCTGGGGCATCTAGTATTGGGCACTATTAGCAGAAAGGATACTGGGCTAGATGGCCCATTGGTCTGACCAACTGTGGTCATTCTTATGTTCTATCATATCTTACGTACTATCATAGATAGTCCTCCATTAACTACGAACGGCTTAACTGTGTTCTCCCTGTAGAACACTGCTCTATTAGCATGGACAGTAAATTCAGACCGTCAACTGGTGCATATCAGTGTCTCTCTGTTGGCAGCCGTGGAGTACACTGATACAAAGAAGCAAAGTTATAGCACATTTGGCTTTCTGTCTGCCAGTGAGTGATTGCAGCAACGTTACACCATAGATATTTCACAAGATACGGCTAAGTTGATGAAACTTCAGGTTAGGAGCTAACTGTTAATCAACACTGCAGCTGCTTCACTATTTTCCGCCCATTTTTCAATTTAAACAGATACATTCATTAGCAAAATATATTGCCATCAAGGTCTTTTTCCCTGTGGTCAGCAATTGAAAACTGGTTTCTGTTTTTGCTTTAAATTGAAAAAGAATATTTTTCATCTGGAAATACTTTCAAAGAAAATATTTGAAAAAAAAATGAAATAAAATTGTTACAAGTTTTTTTCTAGGCAGAAAGAGTCATTTCCCAGAGAGTTCTAATCCACAGTCACTTAGTCGGGTGCCACTTGGAGTTTCACTTTACAAAGATCATTCATGTTTTTGAGTAAGAGTTTAATCCAGGACTCCAAAAAAGATCAACCTCTGGATTCAACTTCTGTTCTAAAGACTCCATCTGAGGCTGACAACAATTTGAGACGGCGGTCATGCATATTATAACAGATGCCATGTTTTTATCAAATATAACTGGTAAGATGACGTGGGGGCTGATCAGTAATTAGTGAAACTGGAGCACAGTAGCCATAGTTTGGGGGAGGGGGTTAGGTTTTGGTCTCTCATGACCCTGGCCAATACAGGTACGTCTACACAGCAGTGTTATTTTAGAATAACATCTGTTATTCCACAATAACTATGCGAGCATCTACACAGCTAGCCCGTTATTTCGAAATAATTTCGAAATAACAGGCAGCTTATTTTGGCATTTGTGAACAGGGCCTGCTCACAACATTTTGGCACCTGAGGCGGGGAGCTCAAATGATGCCCCCATACTCCCTCGCTTGGGCCAAAACTTTGAAAGGTCTCTATTCTGCCTTCTTCCGGTTCCACTCCTCTCATGGGACTGCTCTGCTACCTACCCCAATAAAGGAGAACTAACAACTTAAAATGCCTTGTTCAAAAAGTGTGAACCCCCACAGTCTGGCACCTGAGGTGGCCGCCTCAGTTTGTCTCATGGTAAGGCCAGTCCTGTTTGTAAACCTCATTCCACGAGGAATAACGTTTTGGAATAGCAGGCGTGTGGACGCTCCACTGCAGCTATTTCGAAATAGCTCCTCCCCCAGGTCATCCAGAGTAATTACTCCCCAGGGCTTCCAGGGGCTCTAAATCAAGGTCATGCGTCCACATTCCAGAAGTCTGCCTCAGACTAATGTCAAGGCTTCCCTGGAGTGTCGACGCGCTCTTTTGAAATAAGCTATTTCAGAGTATTTCCTCCAGAATAGCTTAGTCTGACATAATCGTGCAATGTAGACGTAGTCTGATTGTCCAAGGTCTCCCAATGAATCAGAGACAAAACCCAGGGGGCCTGACGCCCTCTTATAACCACTTAACTCTCTTACTTTTTGTCTCATGCAAATCCCACGTTTGCCTTTTCACTCCTGCATTACAATTGCCCAGTTAATTCACTTGGTGCCACTAGGATACCAAAATACCTGATGTTTTACAAAGCTCAGTTAAAAGACGAATCAGGGACAGAGGATGGTTGTTACCTACTTGCACAGGTGGGAAAACGCCATGACTGGTAATACCAGAGTAACGCTGGAATCACTCCGGTGACATACGTTGGACCACACTGAGGATATGTCAACACTGCAGAGTCTTTCCGGAAAAATGGCCGTACGTCTGGAGGGTATGTCCACACTGCTATTGCGTTCTTTCGACAGAAAGTCGTAAGAACGGAGGGGGGTTTCCTACGGCAGTAAACCTCATTCTATGACGAAGACGCCTTTTTTGGAAAAAGGTGGAAGAGAGTGTTTTATTGAAAGAAGAGGCCTCCAGGAAAAAGCACAGGTGCCTTAGTGGCCGCTTCGTCCACAGTAATCACAACTGAAATGCGAGATAGCATCCAATCATTGTGGACACTCTCTTTTGAAAAAGCCTATCGCTTTTTCGTTGCGCTGTTGCTGTGTAGATCGTCTCTTTCGAAAGACGTTTTTCTGGAAGATCCAAGCTTCGTCCGAAAGAAGCCCGCAGTCTAGATGTAACTTGAGTGGAACCTGGCTGTTTGGGCGACTTTCTAAACCAAGAGGATCTGGCCGCTGATTTCTTTTTAAACCACAATTCAGGGACAAGTGCTTGGCCTGCTGTGATGAGGGAAGAAAGAAGGCAAAGGAGACCGAATGGATCCATCTGTCCCAGGAGTTGCACGTGTTATAGAGAAGGAAACATTTTTTTCTACCGGTACTGACACCCTGCTGGCGTGCTCCTCCCCAGCTCAGCTGCCCATAAATTCCACGTCTTCCTATTCACTGCTTCTCGGGTATTTGCTTTAGGAGCGCAGCTCAGCAAAGCATCAATACAGAGCCCAAAGGAAAGGACTTTGGCAACAGCATGCTATGGCTCTCACAGCAGCGGGAGAGCTGATGGGAGCGGACGCAGAAGCCAGGTGATGGTGGCTGCTCACCAAACCCCAGTCGCTGGTTGGCAGCCAGCTGTAAAACCACTTTGGGGAGGCCTGCAAGCCACGTGTACTCAGATGGGCAGGAGCGCTGCCGGTGACATGCCGCAGGTGTTTGGTGAAGGATGGGACCTCCGACAAGGCGGGTTTGAGCTCTCACAGCACACGCGTTAGCAGCGCGGTTGACGCTACGGCTGCCCCTCAGCCTGAGGCGTTTTTGACAAAACCTTCCCATGCCCGGACAGCTCCAGAGGCCGGGAGTGGGCTATTCTCAGTGTGCAGCATGAGGGCGAGCTGGAAGTGATCGTGCAGAGAAATAGCCACTTGCTTGTGGCTTTACAAAGGACGCCAGAAGTGCAGCTGTAGAAGCGAGTCCCTTTGTATGGCCACATCCTTCCAGCTGACTCCCAGAGGATGTCAGACGATGGTGTGTGTTTTCTGAGGTTTGGGACAGTACCCTAGCACTGACTAGACAATTTCATCCCTGCTATTGAATTCTCTATGACAGGGGCAGGGACCCTTATTTGGGTCGGGGGAGAGCTGACCCACAAAACATCAGTTGGGGGCTGCACACACGAGAAGAGGGAAAAAAGACATACTCCTCACTGAAGCGGCCCTGGACTGAGAAAGAAAATAGACACTCTGCGTATTCCCCTCGCACACAAGAACTTAGGGGGCCCAGGCTGTAGATTTTTGTGCGTTCCAGCCCTGAGTTGGGGAGGGCGAGGTGCGGGGGGAGCCCCCAGCCTCGGGGGCCGGATCCAGGCAAGCATCAGGCCCCCAGGCCTTAGGTCCCCCACCCCTGCTCTATAAGGTGGTTCGGAAAAGCCTATGGACAAGAGCCTTATGTAATCAGAGCACCCTCTTTGTTTTGGGCCTGCCTGTAAGGGCCCAGCGGGGGTATCAAAGCTGACCTTTCATGTTCAACTAAGCCAAACTCCTCCTCCCAGGACCCGGCGAATGGATGGGCCTTGTCCTAGCGAACTCCCCAAGGGAAAGGGAGGGACGAGAAATCCTGCTACACAGCCACTACTCCAGCCCAGTGGACGAGAGCCCTCGGCAGCCCCCGGATACACAGACATGGCCCCTCTTACAAAACTAATTCTCCCTCAGGGCCGCCTCCTGCGAGGGGCTGTGGGCCTGTCATTCCCCTCACCGGCAGGGACTGATGCACTTCGCCTTGAGTGAGCGGGCACCTCACTGCCGTATTTAGGCCGAGGCAGCGACAAAGCAGCAGCCCCGCTTGTTTGTTTCCTTGGTTTGCCTGGAAAAACAAACGGCACAGACGGCAGCGTGGGTTCCGGTCGTGTCCTGTGGCAACGGGATCCGTCCGGCGCCCCGGTGCATACGTGGCTGAAATCCAGCAGTTAGAGCCAGAGCTTTGGCTCGACATTTTTAATGTATATTCATGGACAGTTAATAATGGCAAAAAGGTTCAGCGGAAAAGGGTTACGCATCACTTGCAATACAGCAGGTTAAAGATAATGGGCCAAACTCAGGCCTGGTGTAACTCCTACTCCTGTTGGAATTTGTGACACCAGTGACCTCAGTGGGGTTAGCTTTGTCTCAGTGACGTACCTGTCCGTAACTCCAAAGACGGCCTGAATACCTTATGTGCTGTGGTCCAGATCCTGCAATGGCCTCCATGTACGTGGTTGCTCATGCTAGTGCAGAAGTCCACCTGCACGCTTCCGACTGCAGGATCCGACTGCAGGATCAGCACCCCGATCTGGGGTTGAGTTCACTGGCCACTAAAATACTTAGGAATGGACTTACATGGAGAATACGTGGAAACGGCAGGGGAAGTACAAAGCAGCTCGAATGTAGCCAATGACTTGTCTGGTTCCCATACCAGCTGCCTTCAGGTCCTAGATACAAAGTCTCCATTGGCAGAGTGCTGGTGTTAGATTCGCCCCATGAGCTTTCCCCCCCATGTTAAGTCTGACATACACTGCCCCGCTGCGGCAGTCTGGGGCGCAACGGATGGATCTGCCTGAGCATCCCCTCTCTTCTGGACTCCTCGGGAACTCTGTCGGGGACAGTGCTTGGCCCTGTCATGAGTGCAGGGGACTGGACTCAATGACCGCTCAAGGGCCCTTCCAGCTCTATGAGATAGGCCCATAGGCGGGAGCCAAAACAAAAAAGTAGCCAATATAACGGTCTTCTGTTGAGATGCATTTTAGTAGTTAAATTCCTGGACTTGCTCATTCAAAGTGCTGTGGAAATCGGGTAGATAGTGCATTAATATCAGCAGAACAGACTTAAATGGGGCCTGTGTGTTGTGTAGTCTTGCCTTAGTCTTTGTATTCATGCCCGTCCATGTCAAAGAAGCTATTTGCATATATTTGCATATATAATTGCATGCCTATGCAACCACACTAAAGTTGTGGCCCTCGGCATGTTCTGGGAGCGTCACTGGCCCCCGGGGCTTCCAAAGTGGAGTAGACCTGCTCAACACCAAGTACGGCTCCAGCATCTCTCCCCGTGGCCTTGGCTCTCTGGCACAGCTCTAGCATCTCTCCTCAGCCCTCTGACCACAGCCCTCGTGGGCCCCCCTCCATCATTCCCCAATCTTCTGCCCTCTCTGGCCTTCCACTCTCGGCCGTCCACCTCCGGGCCTGCAGGCATCTCCCATGTCTGCTCACAGCCTTCAGCCCCCCCGGTCGTGGCTACTTAGACTGAAGAAGTGTATCCGTGATCCCCCAATTCTGCCTTCTCCTTTCACCAGTCTGACCTGGCTCTGCTGCCCCCTCCTTTGGGGGCATCCGCGTCTCCGAAGCACTAAGCCCAGCTCTGCTTTGCTCACCTTCTGAGAGCTCCCCCATGACTTGGCATCTGTGAACCATGAGCCCTTCTTTGGCAAGCTCTCATTTCATTCTCCTGGGGCAGCCCCGACCTCCTCGTCGCAACACACTAGCGCACACCTGGTCTGCAGCAGGAGAGATGGGCCTGGTTTCATTTAAGGCTCCATCAACCCTACTATAATGTCCCTTCCTGCAAATACCATTGGCATTCTTGTTTGGCCCCATGATCCACACCTAAGATGAGTTCGCCAAAGCTCTGTGCGATATTGTAATTACTATATTATCCTGGCCTAAAGAGAGAAAGAGTAAAATCCTGGCCCCATAAATGTCCATGTCTTTTGTGTGGCCTACTATATTCTTGGTTTCAAAGATACCCTGTGGCAAGGAGTTCCACTAGTTAATTCTAATGCTATTAAAATTACTCTCTTTTGTGTCCTTTTTAAAAGTGTGCTGCCTGTTTCATTACATTTCCCTTGTCCATGTATCAGGAAAGAGGGTGAATAGAAGACCTGAATTTACTTTTTTCTAAACTCATCCGTACTTTCTCCTCTCTACACAGCCCCTAACTTTTCTATACCTCTTCATTTTCGTTGTCCATGTCTGCACTCCTATTTCCACTATATCCTTTCTGAGATCAGGCGGCCAGAGCAGAACGGTATTTTAAGGATTTATACAATGGCACTATAACCTTTTCACTATTTTCCTGTCCCATGCTCTCTACAGACTAATCGTTTGTTTGCTTTTCTGACTGCGCAGTCGGTTTTGTTGATCTGTTTAATATTAACCCCCCCCCCCCCCCCCGCCCCGGCTGGTCTTTTTTCCTACATGATTGCAGTTCATTTAAAACCCAACAATATGGATGCCTAATTCAAAGGACCCCTTCCAGCGTGCATGGCCGTGCATTTGTCAACAGCGAATTTCATCCGCCATTGTGCGGCCGTTCACTTACCGTTGTGTGGTCTGACAATATCACAACCCACGGCGGGACATGGCGGTAGGCACTACTGCTCTTGTTCTTTACAATGGCTAATTAAGATCCTGCTACAACCCTCATCCCACCCTTATTTCTTATGAATCAGCCAACAAAAGGTTTTGATTTCCTTTTTGGCTGGGAGACCTTTTGGCTTCTGAGAACAGGGGATTAGGAATGAAAGCACATAAAGGTATGTGCACAATCACAAAGTCATAACAGCTCTCAAAGGGCAGTCTCCCAGGAATGAACGAGGTATTAGCCAGGAGAGCTAATTGGGAGCTGGTTTAAAGATTGCCCATTGTGTGGTAGAGTCCGGTAACACTTTTGATCATGCAGACAGCCCAGCCACGTACTGCATTCTTCCCTCCCCAAACCGTCTGAAGCCGGAGGAAATGGCATTTTCCCGGCCGTGGAGTGGTATGTCTGATTCAGACGCAGCCAGGTCGAGGGATTAACGCGCACTGACAGAGCACCTTGCTCCAACTGCGTCTCGATGCAAATCACGGCGGTCGCTAGTTTGCCTTCGGACCCACCGCAGCCAAAACAAGGCTCCGCTTGGCGGACGGAGCCGTGTTAACAAAAAACTCTCCCAAACTGTCTGCCCCAACCTCCCGTGGTCATAGACTGTGGTTGAAACTTTCCAGGGGCACTATGGATTTAACCATCCATCATCCATTGGCTGCATGGAACATGGGTGGCTTACGTCCCCTGAATTGCTTGGAAAAGCTCGACCCTCATGTCTCCTCTGGTTCCCTGTACAGACCCACCGCTTTCCCTGGAAGGGGAGGGAGGAAGCTGCACATTCAATGCTGCTCTTGTTCCTCAAGAGCCAGCAGGGGGTGCTTGGAGACCAAAGTCCTCCACACTACCTCTGATCAGAAGCCTGGTCTGGAAGCCATGGCCCCTCAAAGCAAAAGCCTCCTTCCAGTTCTTGTACCACACAGCCAGCTTGTGCAAGCCAACCCTTTTGACTCAGGAGCATTAGCTGCTGGCAGGACCATCCCAAACATGTCCTGGCACGAAGGAATCAATGGAAACAGTCACCCAAGGACATGTGTTTTTATCTGCTTGCATGTGCCAAATTTTTCAGCTTCTAGGGGGATCTGTCCCTGTGAAGGTTATGAGTATGTTATTCATTGAAGATGATTTTCAAGCCAGATGATAGACGGCTGGTTTTATTCTTTCAAAAGCACTCGATGGTCGCAGCCCCGAAGTCTGCTACTGCCGTAACAACCATTTAAGCTCTGCCCAGCTAGCTCTCAGTAGGAAACTGTTCTCGGAAGGACTGCAAAGGTTTGCCATGTTTGTCGGCTGGGTAGACAGGTGATTTCTCTTAGGAGCCTTCAAAAAGCCCAGCCAACATTTTTTTTAACTTTCTGATTGGTGCAAACGCAGCCCTACGAGCCAAGCAGTACACACGGCCTCCCAGAAACCAATGCTTTGAGACGAACCGGCCCTTCCACCGTTGTCCTGGGCAGCGCCAGGAACTGCACAAACATGAACAAAAAATTGGGAATGAAAAGTCATTTGGTTCCAGCTGGGGGTGAAGGTTCAAGTTGTTTATTATTTCACCTGCAACATTTTCACCCCTGCTTGGTTATGCAACCCCGTTAATGGCGATCTCCCTCAGACTGGGTTACAAACAGCCCTGCAGATTGTACAACCACCCGGTGTTTGTCTCGGCGAGAAGCCAACATTAACGGCAGCAACCTGGTGAGATGCAGCCGGAAGGGTCCTCAGATACTGCATTCTGAGCAAAGTTCTTCTTTTCCTACCCTTTACTTTGACTTTCTGTAGCATTGTGCCTAGAGATGGGTCCAACCACATGGAGGCAACGTGTCTGAACACAGAGGAAGTTTCTATCTCAATAGAGAACTTCATAGCTTGGCTCATCTCTACATGTAACGGCGAAGTACACGGTACACTTCACTCCCATTCATACTAAAGCAACGTTGGTTCAGCTTTGGCAGAGGACAACACCCAGACCCTCAAGCAAACTGCAACTTCTCTCTCACAGATGGCTACTTCTCACCCAACCCGTAGACTCTGTTTGCCTTTCCACCTGACCAACATGTCAGTTAACTAGTACCTGCTCCTACTATCTGCTTCCTTGCTCAGTGTCAGCTTAGTTTTGACTCAGACACTGCCAATAATAGAATGGTGTCGGAGAAGTGACAGGTGATAGATGGTACAACCCACAAGACATCGGTTGGGCACTGCTTCATCCTCAGGAGAGCTGGTCATAACAATCCCAACATGGCTCCAGTGAGGAACTACTGGGGTCATGGTCCGGTGGGCTAATGTTCAAAGATGCTGAACACCTGCAACTCCTGTTGACTTCTGCAGGATCAGAGGGTGCTTGCCACCTTGGGCAGGCAATCTAGTGGAAAGTCGGAAGTGACCTGCCAAGAGGGTGAGGATGGGAGGTGAGATGATTCTGCTTTTTTTGGCATTAAAAATTCAGGGTTTGTCTGCTTTGGAGGACACCCGATGAATGGAGAGTTAGTAGAATAAGGGTGTCCCAAGAAAATGAGTGATGAAGAACTAAGGGGGGAAGAAAACAACAAATGGTCTGGTAGCACTTTATAGACTAACAAAACATGTAGGTGGCATCATGAGCTTTTGTAGGCACAGCCCACTTCTTCAGATGACTGGTCATCTGAAGAAGTCATCACGAAAGCTCATGATCCCATCTGCATGTTTCGTTAGTCTATAAAGTGCTACCAGACCATTTGTTGTTTTTTTCTGTACAGAGTAACTCGGCTACTCCCTGAAGCCTAAGAAGGGAAGAGTGTTTCAGTTCAACTGTTTAAAACTCTACTGATTTTGTTTACTCCTATTTAGCTTGAAAGACCAGGTCACTTTCTGAAAAAAGGGAAACTTCTCTTAAAGATCCATTAACACCGCAAAAAGCAACACCCTGGAATAGTGAACAGGGCCTCCAGCAAAGCCAGACTTGCAATTCCTGATCTCTTTTAAAGCAGAAAATAGAGTATTTGGTTTTTCCCCCTTTGATGTCACCATGTGGAACCAAGCCCCCGTACACCAGAACCAGGAAAGACTGGAAATCGTCCGACGGTTGGTTATCAGGGAGGCCTACATGAAACATGTCGGTGGATCTCCTTCTGGTTTCTAGTAGACAGCTGTCCACAGCTCTCCTCGTTATTTGCATTTCCTTGGCGATAGCGTTAGCATGCAAGCCGCGGATGGACCTGATAAAGAGTCTGAACTTCATTAATGAGTCCCACTTGGTCTGGATGGAAACATACATCTATACATAACTAGCTGACTTACCTGGCATTGCCTGCATCCTTCAGAGCATTGGGCTGGCAGTGTGGGTGGGGACAGGAATCGGGGTAGGGCCTTGGAGATGTGGGGGTGGTGTGAAGGAGGATGGGGGAGGTGTAAGAGTGAGGGAATCCCATCCAGCACTGGCCTTTTCGCTCCCCCCGTCTCCTCCCCAACCACCAGAGGGTCCTTTCCCCACCCTCACCAGCCACCAGCGGCCCTTCTTCTCCTCCCCCCGCACCCCGCTGCTCCTCCCCACCCACCATGAGCCTTTTTGTCCATTACCCCTCTGGCACTGCGGCCAAGGGCCAGGAAGGGGGGGAAGGGTTTAGGGTACGGGAGGCTACTTACTGGTATGCTGGCAGGCAAGATGGTGGTGGCTGGCCATTCCTGTGGTGGTGCGGCTGCCCCCGGAGGACACTCAGCAGGACGGCTCCCCCCTGCGGGCTTGCTGCCCCCAGTGGCCACTCTCATATCATGCCCCTCCCTTTGCATTTGGTACACAAATGTAATGGTTGGAAGTCATAGAATCCTAGAGCTAGAAGAGACCTCAAGAGTCGTCAAGTCCAGCTCCCTGCCCAAAGCAGGACCAACCCCAACTCAATCATCCCAGCCAGGGTTTTGTCCAGCCAAGACTTAAAAACCTCTAGGGATGGAGATTCCACCCCCTCCCTGGGTAACCCATCCCAGTGCGTCACCACCCTCCTAGGGAAATAGTTATTCCTAATGGTCATTGGTGGCAAACCTGTCCTGCATTAAGGAACCAATTTCTTTGCTAACACTGTTTGGGTTTCTCTACTGTTACCAAAATGACATTTGGTAGCAGAGACACAGCGGCTGTACTAGTGGGGTAGACTACGCACGCCTGTAGAGCTGCATGAAGACCGTGCACTTGCTTAAATCAAAACGAGGTTTATCCCAAGTTCTACTTATTTTTAGCCAGGTTGAGTCAGCTACAATAATTCCAAGAGTGGCAGACGAGAGATGGTGATGGATTGAACCCAGTCTATCCAGCTATGATGTACCACACAACTCAGCATTCCCCACAAAGTTGTGGATCAGCTACATACGATGCCCTGGAAAGATACCTACTCTCAGTGGTAGGGAAAGACCAAATATTTTGCTGAAGTGTGCTGTCGTCCTGCCTCCAGAAGCCAGCACATGAAGTCATGATTCAACTCCCAAGGAAACCAATGGCAACACTCCAGCTGACTTCACAGGCTCTGATATTTCCGTCCCTACTCTATCCTCCGGGGGTCCTCCAAGGAGGGAGTTGCTAAAAGCCCACAACGTAAGCAAATTAGACTCAACAATCAAACCATACACCAGGTGCAGGAGCCACGTGGATCCATGCAGTTAAGTGAGGTGAGATTTGCATTTGCATCAACAATCCTAAGGCCACACAAGAATACTGTGTTGTGGAACAAAAATCCCTGCCCTAGCTTGAGCCTGAGAGACTGAAAACCCCAGTCTGGGGATTGCAAACTTACCTGGCAAGGTGATCACACATGCTGACAATTTTGTGTTTATGCACTTGAACATACCCTTGTTCAATGGCCCAACTGCTGGCTGCCTTTTAAAAGGTAAGATGAAATACCAGCCAGGTTGTGATGATGTTGTTGTGAATGGCTTGCCTCCCCCACTGTGTCCAATAATCGGTACCCGCTTGGAAGGCTGTTGAAAAGATTCCTCTGGTAATAGGGGGTCTTGAGCCACGTCTCCACTTGCCGTGCCGGAGATTGATCTTCCGGCATTGATTTAGCTGGTCTAGTTAAGACCCGCTAAATCAAACACTGAGCGCGGTTCTGGTCAGCACCGGCAAACCTCGCAGTTGTGAGGAGTAAGGGAAGCTGACGGGAGCATTTTCTCCGGTAGGCATCCCTCTGAGAAGACAGAGCCAAGCTCAATTTAGGGTAATCCGACTCCAGCTACATATTTTATGTAGCTGGAGTCGGATAGAGTTGCATACCTTATGTAGCTGGATTTGCATACTTTAACCCTACCTTCTGGGTCTAATGTAGAACTAGCCTAGTGATGGGCCTATGGAATAGGCTATGGAAGAGAAACAATATTTGATTTTACCTTCCTAGAGGGCAGCCAAGGACTGCAAAACATGCTGACCCACCTCTTACCTTCATCTTTGTGATTTATTTTAAACATAGTGTAAGGATTGAGCCCAACCTACAGAGTTCAAATCTAGACGGAGAGCCAACATTTTCCAAAATCTTTGGAGTGTTTGGATCTTTGGATTTAATTTACCACATCATAAAGATAAGGGACACCCAAAAAGTTCATATCCAACATAGCACACAGGGCATTAGATCATGAAAGAAGATTGCTTACTGCTGGGGGAAACTGGGGGAGGATTGAAGATCAGGCTTACAATAGGCAGTTAGTTCCGAACTAAGAGGCAACCACTGTGACATCACAAAAGAAGTTCATAGCAATAATCAAAAAGTGTGAATTGCAGAAATATGTGCGTGTGTTTTAAATAATTTTTTAATTGTTGAGGCAGTAATACTTGGTTCATGGAACTGCAATATACAGAGAGATGAAATAAATAGCTTATATATATATAATATATATAATATAGCTGGTTTTAAAATATTCCCTTATCATTGGTGTATTAGGTCATTTTTAGTCACTTGAATGTAGTTAGCAGCATTCTCCAGAACTGAGCATAATGCAGGATCACAGAGCCGTGACACCTTATGTCATGAGAAAGGTTACAGAAGATCGATGCATCGAGAACTCCACCGAAACTCAATCACTGCGGCGCACGCCATCTTGTCTCGGGACAGTTTGCAGCAGATAATAAATAGATTACTGCAAAACTGGTGATTTTTTTCAGGGCAGGGTGTCAGTAACTTTGGGAAAGAACTTTGGTTTTCTTTGGTTTGACTTTATTTAATCGTAATTGTTTTTCCTCTAGGGATCTGCCTGAAAAGTTGTCCGTTCCAAAAGAGAACTAAGCACCTATGTGTCAACAACAAGAAGTCAATTTAAATAGAGCAGTTCATTTTGTTTTTCAAGTCACAAGAAATCCCTAACAGCTTCCCCCAGCGTTTGCCATCCAGTCTTTTTTTATTTATTTTTTAAATTTTTTAAACACAATGTACAAAAATAAAGCTTCTTCCTTATTTTTAATGTAAAAATATTCCTCTGGTGCAGTCTTTTTGTGGTTTATTATTGTGACACTGGTTTTGTCTGTCTTTTAACTGGGGTTTGTAGGTCGTATTCTCTTAGTCCTCTTGGTCACTGTGGTGTACTTGAAAGGTTTCTGTAGCTCCACTTGGCCCTTTGGGTACCTTTTCATAAAATGCACATCTTGCTGGTTTTCCTGGGTCTTGGGCCCTTTCCGCGGCCTTCCCTTTTTGGTAAATCCAACATACCAGCCAGAGTATTTTGCAGACATCAGTGCTGTGTAGTTGTTTTCTAGGACTTTCTCAATGAAGACACATTCTTTGCTGGTGCCGTCAGGCTGCAAAAGGAAAAGAAGATTCATTTCAATCAGGTGCACACCGCTTGGCCAACTAGCAATTTTGCATAAAAGAGCAATTTCAGAATCTGGTCCTGTTCTCTCTGCTTTCAGTTGAGCAGCTGGGCGGGAGAGCAGCACACTATCAATTGAAATATTCAAAATGAACCATTGCACAATTGCTGAAGTTGTTTTTTGCTTTTTCTCTCTCTCTCTTTTTTAAACACTAACTCGGGGATCCAGTGGGGGGATTTCCAAAGTCACCAACAGCAAGCAGTCACCTAACTTCGTACACTCCCCCATTGTGGCCTGTCCCGATCAAACGTATCCCTCTGGGTACCACACATCACAAAAGCCACGTGTTAGGAATCTTGAACAGAGCAAACAACAGCACTGGTTGTTTGTATAACAAAGCCCTACATTCTCAGCAAACTGGGGGGGAGGGGGGAGGAAGGGTGGTCACGCCCCCATTTCAAAGTGGGGTAGATCAAAGTGCACCAGGGAATTTTTAGTGTAGAGTGGCAGGGTCCGTGCAGACACTTTGTGTGTGTCAGGACAGTGTGGAATAGATTTATACCCCAGCTTGCCACGAAGTAGGTGTTCATATAGCCCAGCATAGGGGGTTTAGGGGTTAAGCGCAACTGCCATTCAACCCACCATCAGGTCTGCCGACAGTGGGGTGCAAAGGGCATAACTACCCCAGGGCCTAGTGATCCTAAGGGGCCCAGAGCCACTGGCCCTTTAAATCACTGCTGGAGCACCACACAACATGCTCCAGGCAGCTCTAAGGCCTGGGGCGGAGCCCAGTCCTGTGTGCTTTGGTGGCATTGAGAAATGACTGCCCTAGCCCCGCCCCTTCTGCCTGTGACCCGCCCCTTCTGGAAGCATGGAGGGCCCCCGCATCTTGCCTGGCGTGGCTGTCGACCCCCCCTACCCACCGCACTCCATGCAAGATGGTCAACGTCCCCCACGTAGGTGCTTTTGAAAATTTCACCCTTGGTTTCCAACGTGCTGTCCGATGGCTGCCCAAGTGTTAACTAGCCTCACAATTCCTGGGTGCGGCAGGGGAGAGAAAGGGGCGCGTGTACCACAGAACGGTGCTGACTGCCTAGATCTTCCATTGACACCAGCGGGGTATCCGGGCTGCTCAACATTGCCAACATGTGAGCTGAGGAATCTAATTTCAGGACTGTGCATTTTTTTTAAACCTTGGGGTAAAAATGGACACCCAAAAGTACTCGCTTTTACGAACAACGCGCCTCCACTGAAGCTCACGAAAGCGCACGCTGGGCTATTTTGATTAGTCTTTGAGGTGCCACAGGACTGCTCCTTGTTTTTAAAGTTACAGACTAACACAGCTGCCCCTCTGTCTCTTTTACAAGTTCACCTTTTTACATCACATTGCTAGGGCTACCAAGGCTAGAGAAGCTGCCTCAAACCCAGAATTGGTCAGAATTCCTGGCTCCTGTACTCAGGCTAACTTTCTCAGGAAGGTCTCCTAAGCCGCATTTTCAAGCGCAATCATTATCATGGAGAACAGGGCTGTTAGCCCTGGTCTACACTAGGGCTGCATCTAGACTGGCATGATTTTGCGCAAATACTTTTAACGGAAACGTTTTTCCGTTAAAAGTATTTGTGCAAGAGAGCGTCTACACTGGCACGGATGCTTTTGCGCAAAACACATCTTTTGCGCAAAAGCATATCCGTGCCAGTGTAGACACTCTCTTGTGCAAGAAAGCTCCAATGGCCATTTTAGCCATCGGGCTTTCTTGTCCAAGAAATTAACTTGCTGTCTACACGGGCCCTCTTGCGCAAGGATACTTGCACAAGAGGGCTTATCCCTGAGTGGGAGCATCAGAGTATTTGTGCAAGAAGCACTGATTTTGTACAGTACAAGGTCAGTGTTCTTGCGCAAATACTTGCGGCAAATACTTGTAGACAGGCGGCAAGATTTTGTGCAAAAGTGGCCGCTTTTGCGCAAAATCTTGCCAGTCTAGACGCATCCAATGGCTTTATTTCAAAATAACCCTCCCTTAGGTCGAATTAATAAGCCGAGTGTCCATGCTAACAAGCCCGTTATTTCAAAATAACAGGCTACTTATTTCAAAATCTGTACTCCTGCTTTCCACTGGGAATTACGCTAATTTCAAAATAGTTATTTTGAAAGAGCAGTTGCGTGGATGCTCCAGTGCCGCTATTCTGAAATAACTCCCCAGAATAATTCAAATTAATTACTCCCCAGTGCTTCCTAGCACTCGACGTCAAGGCAGCACATCCGCATTAATGGAACCTGCCTCGAATTAATTATGATTAATAGTGAGGACATACTATTTCGATTTTGTTAGTTCCAGAGTTATTAAACTGATTTTAGTTATTTCAAAATAGTTTCTTGGTGTAGACATGCCCTTAGACTAGAAATCCAGATGCCAAACATCCCAACATTTGGGGCTAATGCTATTGAGGGAGTTGGTTCAGGTCCGTTTACAATTGGGCCCTTTTGCAAAATTCTAAACAAGAACTGATTTGGATCTCTAGCGGCATTCTTGAGATTTGGTTTCGATTCAGGCAAATCTCTAATTTTACAGCACATGCAGCAGCACTGCAAAAGTCATGGCTTCACATAATAGGATATTTAAGTATTTCAGCCAAGTGGAAATCCTACTAACACTATAATCCTTTGCCAGGATATCTCTCTATTTTGCCCTTAACTACTGAGTAACCAGAACGGTGGCTGGAACAAATCACAGGTCAGGCGATACCTCCTGTATTGAATCTTTAACGTCTTTTACATTTTTAAATAATCAAAACTATAACTGTCCATCCCAGCTTTGGGAGTTTGTTATAGAACCTTCCCAATAGTGTCTGGGTGAAACTTGTCATGGACTGAATTAGTACCTCATTGAGACTGGTGTGAACTCACCCTTCAGTTAACATCACTACAAGCATACCTCCCACCTAAGCTAAAAGGTGTGTGTGACCGTGCAGAGGGTCTGCTGACGGGGTAGGGGCAGGTGGGGAATGAGAGATCTCAGAAACTGAAGTGCGACAAGAGACAGAGCCTGGAGGATCAGGGAAAAGCATGACACTGAACCCAAGTTTTCTAGTCAGGGGGCAGGTTAAAAAAGGAGACACAGGACTTTGTCCTTTCTTTAGCCTCAAAATACTTCCCAAAAAGTGAGTAGGTTGCTTAACTACACCACATACTGGTAGAATTACCACTACAATTGCCTATGAACAAACAAAACACTCAAAGTCCTTTCCGGTTTTGAGAGATGGGAACAGCACCAGCCTTTCAATTCCAGGGAAACAGGTGCTGTGTCTAGACTATACCTCTCTGTCGACAGAGAGATGTAGATTGGGCACGTCGAAATTGCTAATGAAGCAGGGATTAAAATATCCCGCGCTTCATTAGCATAAACATGTCTGCCACTTTTTTTTTTTTTTTTTTGAAATGGAGCTTTTTCTGAAAAAATGGCAGTCTAGACGTGGATCTGTCAAAAATAAAGCCTTTTTCGATGGATCCTGTAAACCCAATTTTTTGAGGAATACAGGATCTGTGGGAAAAGGGTTTATTTTCAACAGATCCGCGTCTAGACTGCCATTTTTTTCCAAAAAATCGCCATTGAAAAAAAAGTGGTGGCCATGTTTATGCTAATGAAAGGTATTTAAATCCCTGCTTCATTCACGATTTCGATGTGCTTGATTTGCATCCTTCTGTCAACAGAGGGGTGCAGTCTAGATGTAGCCAGGGATGCTTCAGTCTGCTCCCTTCTAAAGATTTAGAAAATCGTTGCAAGTTTCACGGTGAAGACAGAAACACCCAGAGGTTCACTCAAAATGGAGCCCAGTACATAATCCTCAACAATGAATAGGGAATTAAAGGGGATTATTTAAACACTAATGGGACTAAGTCCCAAGTTTGCACAAATTCGGGGCTGATGAACCAACCAACTTTCTACAGTGCTATTAGGTACAGCAGGGAATTGGAAATTAGGTACAGTAGGGAATTTCTGCTTAGAAAAGAAGATACTAAGGGGGGATATGATAAAACTTTATAAAATCATGACAGGTATGGAGAAAGTGAAAAGGAAAAGTTATTTACTTGTTCCCATAACATAAGAACTAGGGGTCACCAAATGAAATTAACAGATAGCAGGTTTAAACAAACAAAAGGATGTTTTTTCTTCAAGTAGCACAGAGCCAACCTGTGGAACTCCTTGCCAGAGGATATTGTGAAAACCAGGACTTTAACAGAGTTCCAAAAAGAACTAGATAAAGTCATAGCGATAGGCCCATTGATACTTATTAGCCAGGATGGGTAAGGATGGTGTCCCTACCCTCTGTTTGTCAGAGGCTGGAAATGGGTGACAGGGGAGGGATCACTTGATGATTCTCTGTTCTTTTCACTCTCTCTCAGGCACCTGGCATTGGCCACTGCTGGAAGACAGGATACTGGGCTAGATGGACCTTTGGTTTGACCTAGTATGGCCGTTCTTATGTTCTTATGTAGTAACCACAAACCAGGATTGTGGAGAGGATGAGCGAGAGTGAACAAGCCTCACAGGACAGATGCGGGAAGCTCATTTCCCCTACATTTGCAGTGATGTCCTGGATTTGACCCAAGATATTGTTGCCATGAAAATGTGACCACTTTTAACATGTTAATTTTGGGGCCTCCTGCTTGCTCTACCACATCATGTTATTGTAGGACACTTGGACAAGTCTCTACAGTCTCCAGAGGTGAGACTGGAATTAAAAACAGAAAGGGTGTGGGTTTTTTAATTGTCAATTCTTATTATAGTCTGTGTTTATGTTTCAAAGTTTGCCAGCAGAGTCTAAGGAAGAGCAATGAGGAATAGGAAGAGATGTTGTTACCACAGGCCAGGTTCAGGGCCAATATGAAGCAAATAAGGTCCATAAAAAATACATTTAGCCTGGAGAAGAAAGAGCTAAATCATAGGATAACATGAAATTAAGGTGACAGGTACACGGACTTCAAGATAATTCATGGATAATGAACAGAAATGGCTTTTCTCCAAGTAAATCATTCTTATATGTGCTAGGGCATGTTGTAGAGAGAAATGGGGGTGATTTTACAGCATCTGTTATAAACTCCTGATAGACTGTGGATATGGAACATAAATCACTTATACAGAAGGGTCTCTACATCATGTAATCTTCCCTGAGATAATCTATTAGTGAAAAAAGCAATTTCTATTCACCCTTTAGGGGTTATTAATAAAGTAATTTATAAATGTCACCTTAATTTCAGGAGTTGCCACTCATTTAAGACCCAGTTCTGTTCCCATGTAAATCAGGGACAAACTCTCCTGGGTATCAGGCTCTCAGTGTATGAATGCATGAGCATGTCTCTTGTCAAGACAGAACATGTCATCCAGACGGGGCCAAGCTGACTTTGTGTAACTGTACCGCCTTCACTGGAGACACAACGGGGATGGAATTGGCTTCAATAAATCCAGTGCACTTCAAGTGAACAAAATTCTACCTGCCCCCGGGAAGTCAGCTGCAGTGTTGAAATTAAAGCAGCAAAACACGTGAGTGTGGAATCACGAAGGAGTCTAAATTGTCTGGAGCACAAAAAATTATGGTGTCTCTCTCTCTTCTCCTCCCATTCCAGTGAGACTCTGCAGTCTAAGGATATATCTACATTGCGGAGCTATTTCGGAGTACTGGAAGTATCCCAAAATAACTATTCTGTGTCTATTATTAATTATTATTATTATTATTATTAATAATAATAATAATAATAATAATAATAATAAATGGAGATATAGCTATCTCAAAGTACTGGAAGGGACCTTGAGAGGTCATTGAATCCAGTCCCTCATGGCAGGACCAAGTATCATCCCTGACAGATTTGCCCCAGATGGCCCCCCTCAAGGACTAAATTCACAACCCTAGGTTCAGCCGGCCAATGCTCAAACCACTGAGCTATCCCTCCCCGAATAGATTTTGACATAACAGGCGACTTATTCCGATGTCCCGGTAAGCCTCATTCCACGCAGGTTCAGGGGCATTTTGGAATCGCAAATTAAAATTTGGCACTGTGCAGACTGCGCCAAATTACAAAATTATCTATTTCGAAATACACTCGCAATAAGCTACATACTTTGCATAGCACAAATCGCGTAGCTCACTTTTGGGCTGAGGGTGCTGTTTAAACGCACCCTAAGGGACAAATCCATGCAACCAGCCATCCCCCTCCAGGGGAGCAGATAACCCAGCACATAACCATATGGAGGCATTTCCCTTAACCAGAAGAAGAGGGAGAAATGAGATACCACCGGTGCATTGGCTAACGCTCCAGTGGCTCCCAGCATGCACTGCTGGTTGGAGGATATTAGTGAGTGGCGGAGTTAGATCCATGGACCGTCCAATCTCTTGGAGAGGTGTGAGGAGAACACGGGTGTTAGTGCCAAAGAGCCTGCACTGAGCTATCTGCAGAGAGGATCCTCTGTCTGGATCTTCCCGAAAGAATGCCCAGCCAAGTTACCAGGACAAGGAGTTACGCGGAGAACTTGGGCCTAAGAATGACTATTCCTGCATTGCACTCGCCCCTCAGTGCGGCGAAGTCCTGGGGCGTCGTATTCCTCAGCCCAGACTGACTGAGTCTCCTAAGACAATAAACAAGCTTCTACAACATGCTCCATGGGACAGCTATCAGCTCAGGAAGGACACTGGAGCCCTTCCCTAGCTTGGGCGACGTCTCATTGCAGGCAGTGAAAATTAAGCGCAGGCTTAAAATAAAGAGCATGGGTAAGCGCATTCCTGAGCTGTGGCAAAGTCCTTAGCTTGAGGCTCCTAAATCACAAGCCACTTCCAATGTAAACCTCTGTACAAAAATGAGTAGTAAATCCCCAAGCTAAAACGACTTTCAATGCTCCCTGGTGTCTTGTATCTCCTGAAACTCCACAAACACACACTCACCCCTTTGCCCTGAGGCAGCAACTCCCCTTAAGAAGATGCAAGAGGAGAAAGAAAGGAAAGAAATGCTTCCTCCCTCCCTGCCTCCCCAGGTTTAGCTGTCAAATGCAAGCGCTGGCTTTTTGAGGGTAGAGAATAAGACCTGTATTCCAGCTGATGATCTTTCCAAAGAATTCTTAGTCCAAACATATGCTGCTGATCTTGGGTTGCATATTACTCAAGTAGACTTCAATGGGGAGATCCTGCCAAATCGTTGCAGAGATATTTAGCCAGCAACCGGCACTCTACACACCAAGTGCTCTCCCGAAAGTGATGCCCTATGAGAGAGATTCTTTAGGGATACAGAACCCCTGAAAGCATCAGAGCTGGACACGACAGTGGTGTCCTTCACGCGATGACGTTGCTGTGCAGTGGAGAAGGGGAAGTTTCACACCAGGGCCTCGGGTCAGCACAAAGCTTCACACCCCTTCAACTCTACAGAAGCCCACAAAACAGGACTGACATGATGGCACTAGCCTTGTGCACACCCTGAGCCCAGGGCTGAATTTCACACTGGGTGGACACCTTTCTAAGACCCAGTGCAGGAAGAGGCCTGAGAGAGAGATGTTCTGCTTGTTCCTCCAGAGCTGGAATTGGAAGGGTTCAAACCCAGGATCTTGGTTCAGACCCAAATTTTAACTTCCAGTAGAAGGAAAAGCAGCTTCATTTACAGCATTTGTACATGAAACAACACTCTTTCATGTAGCCTTAGGAACATGCTTTGCCCAAGGCTGGGCAGAATGATTGTGTGCTAGCTGACCACACTCCCCCGCCCCTGCAAGATGGCTGCATTAGTGTTGTACGTGGATTGCCCATGGAGGAGCGGAGAGCCATTGAGGTGAAATGCGCTGTGTACAGAAGTCATCAAACAGAAGCACAGTTGGGCTGCTGGGTCGGTTCCTCACAAGAGCTAATCTAATTTTAATGGCTAGTGCACTTTCCCAAGCTAGTCCCATTCAACTTTTATTACTTCAGACATTAGCTCTTGGGGTGGGGTGTTATCACCTGAATCCTTTAGATAGTGACTGAGAGGCTCCTGGAGCGCCCCCGCCCCTACACATTCAATGTAACTCTATTACACGGACGAACTGCTCTGTACTCCTCATGTCGGGTCCTCAGCCAGCGTCAAACAGCATAGCTCTGTAGACTCTCACTCGGAGGAAGAAAATTCCCTGTCCTATGTCTGCAGGCCTGTCCGTAAATCACAGAACACATTGGGAGGGGTCCTTATTTTTGCGCATTTGTTTCAGCGTAATAAAGCGTTATGAGAAGTGGGCAGGTCTTCCAAAATAGAATCACCAAAAAAGCTGTTCCATAATGTATGGACAGCCCCTATCGCAGGAACGACTGGGCACCTGCTCAGGCGGCGGCTCCCTGCCTTCAGCCCAGCAGCCCCCTGAACTCTGTTTGAGGCTTCCAGGACCTGGTGCGACCCGCTGGACTGCAGAAGATAGCCGTCTGGCCCTGAAAGCTCTAGGAAGCCCCCAGGGACCTGCCTCTGCAAACAAAGCAACTCCCCCATCCGCTACCTACACTACCCCCTGTGGCCGGGACTAGAGCGATGCCCTGTGCTACCACAAAGAGACAGTCTGCCTTTTCCAGGCAGCATTTTATGAGTGAAAAAACCCACCTTCCTACTGAGTCCCCAGAAACAAGAGGGGCAGGACTTATTGAAGAGATACCCAGCTGGCCAGGGCGTTGATGGCTTGGCAGCAAGCACTCCCCCCTTCGAACACCAAGCATTGAACTTTCTCTGCAGGCTCTACGCCCCCATGAGGGGGCTTTTCTTCTAGGGGAGCCTGTGAGCAAATGAAACTTTGAAGCAGAGGTTTTCAAACAACGGGTCGCGCCCCAGTACTGGGCTGTAGAATGTCAGGTCCTGGGTCTCGCTGCTGCAGGGGGATCAGGTGGGCAGTGGGGGGGGGGGGGCTAAGGCAGCTCCCAGCCTGTCTTGCCACCGCAGCGGCTGGGACCAGGCCTGGCTCCTAGTTGGGGGGAGGGGAGAACACACAGGACTCTACGCACTGCTCCTGCTCCAAGCACTAGCTCCAAACTCCCATTGCCCGGGAGCCGCTGCTGGCTGCTTCTGGGGTACAGCCTGGTCTGCGGTGCCAGGAGAGGCAAGAAACTGCTTGGGAGCCGCTCAAGGTAACCCCCTCCTGTCCCAGCCCTGATACCTGCAAAGCCAGAGCCCCCTTCTACAGCCCAAAGCTCCATCCCCAGCCCCACCCCGGAGCCCACATCCAGTCACGTTTTGCTGGGTTGTAGAGTCAGAGCTGAAGAGACCTCAGGAGTCATCAAGTCCAGGCCCCTGCTCAAGGCAGGACCAACCCCAACTCGATCACCCCAGCCAGGGCTTTGTCAAGCAGCATCAACAATTTTCTTCAAATGGATCATGAGAAACAAAAGTTGGGAACCCCCCACTTTAACGCACGACTGGTCTCGCTGCTGCTGCTGCGCGGTTTTCCTCCTGCCTGTCACTCCCCAAGCAGGTACCCACTAGGGGCGAGAAAAACCTTCTGGGACATCAGTTCTCTCCCGGGATATCAATTCAGTCTTTTTCTTTCCATGCATCCCTCATGCAGGCCCAAAGGCATGGTAACGGTTAGCCAGCCTTTGCTACGTTTCTTATCAACGACTGTGTAAAAAAAGCTGGATCTACTTTCCAGCTCCCAGAGAAAATTCTCCTCATGGTAGCAAGGAGAAAACATCCCCCGGCTAGTGTAAAGGAACCAGAACCGCAGCTGGGGTCAAGTGGCATAACTCCACTGCTGTCAGAGGCGTCCCCCGTCCCCTTCACACCAGCTACTGGCTGTAGCTTCTTTACCCAGTGGGCTCAGCGCGGTCACATCTGCTAACCATCCAAACGAGGTGCCCCAGTAAATGGCTCCATTTCTGCACAACAGGCCAGGGAGGGAGGGAGCTTAGTGGAGGGAAAAGGGCTGCGTACTGTAGCGCCGTGCTTTTTGGTGCAGAGCATTTGGTGCACGGTTCGCCCGTCTGAAGCATCCTGAACTGACACGAAGCAGATCAAATGGCCAGAACATTTGCTCCTTCTACAATTACACTCCCGAGCTGTGTGGTGTGCCTCCTCTCCTTGTCCCCTTTTACGGCACAACGTGGTCTCAGTGGTGTTTTGTTTTCTTGTCTTAAGTTCTCCAAATGGAAAGGATCAAAGGGCTCTTTGTTGTCGGAGGAGGAGTGCTTCCACTGCTTCCTGCCTGTAGGAGATTCTCAAGAGCCTTGGGCCTGAGAGAAACCATTATCAGGTGCAGCTCCCCCATGTTCGGCTCAGACGCTAAGCCACCCGTGCAGCTTTGTACGGGAAAGGGAAGGCTACACCCGTTCTTTATTTGTGGTTCGGAAATGCAACTGGGAGTTTGCGGGACCCCCAAATCCGGCACCTCTCTTACCTTCCACAGCAAGAGTACCCCAGGATGAACAGATCAGATGACAAAAAGGTGCAATGAGTGGGACCCTCCCCCCATTTGAAGGTTCCTCAGTTTGAAAAAGGTGATCTCATTCATGTAATGCAAAGCTTTCGTTGGACCATAAGAATGGCCAGACTGGGTCAGACCAAAGGTCCATCTAGCTCCGTGTCCTGTCTGCTGACAGTGGCCAATGCCAGATGTGAACACAACAGGGAATCATCAAGTGATCCCTCTCCTGTCATCCATTTCCAGCCCCTGACAAACTGAGGCTACCCATGCTAGCTAACGAGTATTGCTGGACCTATCTTCCATGAATGTATCTAGTTCTTTTTTGAACCCTGTTAAAGTCCAGGTTTTCAGAACATCCTCTGCAAGGAGTTCCACAGGTTGACTGTGTGCTTTGTGAAGAAATACTTCCTTTTGCTTGTTTTAAACCTGCTACCTATTCATTTCATTTGGTGGCCCCCCCAGTTCTTATGTTATGGAAACAATTAAAAAACTTTTCCTAATTCGCATTCTGCACACCAGTGATGCTTTTATAGACCTCTGTCACATCCCCCCTCAGTCTCCTCTTTTCTAAGCTGAAAAATCCAAGTCTTTTTCATCTCTCTTCATGTGGGATCCATTCCAAACCCTTCCTCATTTTTTTGCCCTTTTCTGAACCTTTTCCAATGCCAACATATCTTTTTTGAGGGGTGGCAACCACTTCGGCACACAGTATTCAAGATGCGGACGTACCATGGATTTATACAGAGGCAATCAGATATTCTCTGTCTTATTCTCTATCCCTTTTTTAATGATTCCTAACATTGTCTTTGCTTGTTTGACTGCCGCTGCGCACTGCCTGCCTATCTTGGATAGGAAGCACTTCAGGATGGTCTTCATTGTGTGTCTTATGCGATGGAGCACATTGCTGGTGTGTCCATTAATAACAAATTACAAGCCCCGTGACACATGTCAGGCTGAAGGTTTCTTTACAACCTAGGTGTGCATGGTGAGTTGAAAGGTTCCGTGAAACTGACACCCCCCAAGAGAAACTGTCTCAAAACTGTAAATTGTTCCAAACACAATCATGTGCCCCTTTTGACTCATTATCACCTGCTTGCTGCTGCTTGTTCTCAGCTGTATCCCACAGTGATCTTTGGGAGTGTGCAAACTCATCTGGAATCTTTGGTTTGCAAACTTTGGACACCCACCACCCAAGCCCTCCTAGAATCATAGTATCCTATGGCTGGAAGAGACCTCAGGAGGTCAAGTCCAACCTCCTGCCCCAAGCAGGACCAACCCTAGTTCAATCATCCAAGCCAGGGCTTTGTCAAACCAAGACTTAAAACCCACCCCTCCCTATGGGTTTTTCACCTGAGCAGAGCTTAGTGAAAACTGGGGATTTGATTAAATAAAGTTCAGGGAAAGTTCTTGCTTTCGGTGGAAAAGATGGACGTGTCAAAAAAATGAACACTGATATTTCTTCACTTTTTGATTGAAATATAAGAACATAAGAATGGCCCTACTAGGTCAGACCAACGGTCCATCTAGCCCAATATCCTGTCTGCCGACAGTGGCCAATGCCAGGCGCCCCAGAGAGAAGGAACACAATAGGGAATCCTCACGTGATCCCTCTGGGTATGTCTACACTACCCTCCTATTTCGAAATAGGAGGGTAATGTAGGCATACCGCAATTGCAAATGAAGCCTGGGATTTGAATTTCCCGGGCTTCATTTGCATAAGCCGGGCGCCGCCATTTTTAAATCCCGGCTGGTTCGAACCCCGTGCCACGCGGCTACACGCGGCACGAACTAGGTAGTTCGAACTAGGCTTCCTAGTTCGAACTACCGTTACTCCTTGTGGAATGAGGAAGCCTAGTTCAAACTACCTAGTTCGTGCCGTGTGTAGCCGCGCGGCACGGGGTTCGAACCAGCCGGGATTTAAAAATGGCGGCGCCCGGCTTATGCAAATGAAGCCCAGGAAATTCAAATCCCGGGCTTCATTTGCAATTGCGGTATGCCTACATTACCCCGCTAGTTTGAACTAGCGGGGTAGTGTAGACATACCCTCTCCTGTCACCCATTTCCAGACAGAGGCTAGGGACACCATTCTTACCCATCCTGACTAATAGCCATTGATGGACCTAACCTCCATGAATCTATATAGCTCTTTTTTGAACCCTGTTAAAGTCCTGGCCTTCACCACATCCTCTGGCAAGGAGTTCCACAGGTTGACTGTGCGCTGAGTGAAAAAAACCTTCCTTTTGTTTGTTTTAAACCAGCTGCCTATTGATTTCATTTGGTGCTCCCTAGTTCTTATATTGTGGGGATAAGTAAATAACTTTTCCTTATTGACTTTTTCTAGACCAGCCACGATTTTATAGACCTCTATCAAATCCCGCCTTAGTCTCCTCTTTTCTAAGGTGAAAAGTCCAAGTCTTTTTAATCTCTCTTCATATGGGACCCATTCCAAACCCCTCATCATTTTTGTTGCCCTTTTCTGAACTGTTTCCAACCCAAAAGCATTTCAGTTTTTGTATATTCAATTTTTTTCAATGAAATATTGAAATCTTCTGCAGAAAAATCCCCATTTCCTGAGCAGCTCAGCCCCTGATCTTCTTGTTCTAATGCCATCCCCATGTGACATATTCTACAATATTATAGAATCATCAACTCATAGGGATTAAAGGAACCACAGGGGTAAGTAAATTCATGATTGCTTCTAGTTGTTCTTCCAAAGGCTTCCTTTACAATTGTATAGTTTTGATTCCTAATTATTGTACATGATTTCCTGGCCTGCTATATTGTATACATTGGCATGGCAGAATTTGTTTTGTATTTTTGTGAAATTGTGATGGATAATATTGATGTTTAGTTTTAACTATTTTTTTCTACTGTTTCTACTTTCACTTGTGGAAAATTACATAGGATCAGCAACTAATTATTTAATGACGATAGACATCGAGATTCAAAAAGTTCACGCTTTATAAGTGGGAGAACACAAAGTGTCCACCTGACATATCAAAATGTACCAACTTCATATCTGTATGTCACATCTCAAATGAGTTCTCAAGCAGTAGCCTTCTTACTGTGCTTATCTGTACATTTCAATCGCCCATGAAAACATTTTTCACGCATTTGAGTGGACACAGTGAAAACCACATTTACAAAGAAAAATCCTATCTTTCCACGTGCACATGGCCAGCATTTTCAAAGTGACTAATGATTTGGGGGGCTATTGTAATAATCGACAATGAATTAAACAGAGCCTCCATTTTTGAGGGCCCTATTTGAGAAGCCTTAAAAGGATGCTCAGTTCTTTCTGAAAGTCAGGCCTGAGGAGCCTCCGAAGTTAATTTGTCACAAAAACTGAGACACCCCAAATCACTTGTCACTTTGGCAAACTTTTCTATACAGCATCTGCACAGTGACTAACAGTTTTCTGCAAAGGTCCTACTGCCCTGCACACCAACAAAAGTTCAGTTAAGGAGCCAAAAACGGGGGGATGTCAAAGAGTTCACTTCACCCAGAGTGGATAATCTCCATGGGGGAAGGGTAGGCCAGACCAAGTGGGAGTCACAGCATCTCTTGGGGGGAAAGGAAATCGGTGTCCCTTAAAGGGCTCACCTCACAACCCATCCCCAGCGGTGTGACAAGCAGAATGGGTGAGTCCTGCATGTGAACGTTGCAGCTCCTAGGCAGAAGCAGCTTAAGATGTATTGGGGCCCACAGCAGAAAAAGCTCCTCACGCCCTGGAGGTCCGGGGGGCCAGGCCCCCTCTCGCTGGTTAACATAGGCCGTGTAGCCGCGGGGGTGAGAGGCTGGAATGCAGCCCCCACCCATGGCTCCTACTAGCAGCAGCACACCCTGGGGGGTGGACACATGGGCCAGAGGCTGTTTTCAGGAATCCAGGCCCCTGCCGAGGGCAGGTGAAGGGTCCGGGGTTCCTCATAGTGACATGGGCTCTCTGAGTGGCTGTTACCACGACTGCTTCAGGGGAGGAGGAACAGTAGGGAGGAAGAGCCCCATTTCCAATGCCAGTGGCCGCCCCCACTTCTACCCAGGTTCCAGTGCTCCTCTAGGGAGCACCAAATTGTCCAGAGCCCCTGGGCACAGGCCCTGTGGCCCAGGCATTCATCTTGGCTCCCAGGCAAGTCGCCATGGCTGTTCCTACCACGAGACGCTCAGAGACTGCTCTTGCAGGTGCGTCCTCCTGCAGCTTGGGAAATCCAAGCGCACGGCGGCAAGCGGACGGGACCTGAGCCACCTCCTTGCCTTTTGTGTGAAGTGAAGGGCAAGGCCTCTCCTGCGCCTCTCCAGCGCTCGGCAGGCTGAACTGATGCCAAGGAATCCTGAAGCCAGAACCACAAAGATCCTTCTGGATCCAAATGCAATGTCAGCTGCTGCACAGTGCCGTAAATCAGAGCAGATCCATCTGTAACTGCGTGCCGAGAGTGACTTGATTTCACAGACGCTTTCTCCAACTTACTGGCCTCTGAACTTACACAGTCCGCTGAGGCAAACACTTGGGAGTCCTGGTGGGCAGGCCAGTAAAGGTGACGGCCAGCACACTGAAGTAGTGAACTATGTATACAGGGTGTCTACGTGCCTTAAAAAGGCAACGGAAAAGGATATAAAGTCTGGTGTGACGACGTTATATTAAACAAGCACAGAGATTCTTTTGGGGCCCACTTTTTAAATAGGAACGCACGCGTTCACATTTACCAGGACCCTTGTGCACACAAGCACACCAGTACATGTGCATGTCTGTTCCTGATTTGTGCAAATGCACAGGGGGATATGCACATCCATAATGGGAGGGGCCTTGAAGTACTGTGGCCAGTCTTGGCCACACAAGAAACTGAAGAGGTCTAGAGAAGGAGAAAATTCTTATATTTTTTATTTATTTTCATGTCCTTCTTTCAGCCTGCCTCCTGCCTAGGAATTGTATGTAATCAATTAATTCAAAATTCGGAAAGAGTAAATGCAGTGAAATGCTTCTGGTTTATACAGAGTGTAGTCCGCGGTGCAAACTGCTGCTCCGGGAGGCCGTTAGATCAAGCATCCGTGCCAGGTTTCAACAGGACAGGATAATTTTGCAGCCCTGAGCAACTGTGTCTCTGTATGCCAACATAATCGATCTAATGGAGTCTCTTGCTTCTCGGAGTAACCTGATTTACCTTCAAGGGCAAGGAAGTAATTTCTACCCAGACACATAGAACAGGACCTATTTGGCTAACTCTATTGAGGAGGTGGGGTTACTCTGCTTTCTTTGAAGCATCAGGTATTGCTTAAGACCACAGGTAGCACACTGGCTTCCGAGAACCAGCACTCAGGTCCGGCAAATCCCAGGGTTCATACTGAATAAACACAGAACTCGACTTTGTACCTGATAAAGGATCCCATTTACAGTAACACAATCCTATGTAGAAAAGGACAAATTACATCCTGCCATCCTAGTGACATCACGAGGACCTGAGTTTCTATCGGGGTTTAGCCTCAGCACAGACAATCGCTGAGTGTCTGCAAGAGAGATGCAGATCTGTGTGGTTCAGCGCAGAAGGCCGAAGAAGAGAAATAATCAAATCAGGTGTTGTTTTTTAAAAAGTAATGTCACAGCCAATCCAACCTGTCAATGACCAGGCTCTTTCTGTTGACATGGAGATGCATAGCAAATCCAAGGGCTTCACGCTTCATTGCCTTTCACAACAACCTAATGCCTTGCTTTGCATAACAAAATACAGCATAGGAAAATGCCTCCGACAGACCCTATTTTTAGCCGTATCGCCTGTGCTTTTGAGCTTAAAAGTAGCCTTCCAATTGCCTCACCGAGTGGGTTATTTTTGCAGTGGTTAGATGGTTCATTAAATTCCTCCCTTCTAAATTACTCTCTTGTAAGTGACCTTCACTTCACCTTCCAAGAACACTCCAGAGAGCCAAGCAGAAGCAGTCCATGAACGACGGTGAGGTTCACCACAACCCGCGTCTCATTAGCTGCCTCTTGGAGAAGGCGCTGGAGAAGTGGATTGCTCTGCCTATTTCCTGTAAGTTACACCTCGCCCAGTGTTAGTGAGTGTCACCTAACAGCTTCATTTGCATTTTGAGGGGGGAGGGTCAGAAAACCCAAAAGATGATCAAATTCAAATGCTATTTGAATTAAAGAGGAACCATTTCCCTTCACCCAAAGAGGGAAGAGGCCTTCAGAAAAAGCTTTTCAGAAGGGTACAACTCAGCTGCTACCTACAAAAAACATGAGGGGCCAGGAAGTCAGGGATTTTTACAGTGCAGCTCGCTACCTGGGTATATTAAGAGATTAAATTACTGTAAGCAGGATCTGAAGGAAGGAACGCAGCTTCCATTACAGCTAGCTAGAATGGGAGAGAAACCCTGGGTGTGTCTATGTAAATACAGTTTGCTCCTGCTTGGCTTGGCTTTGTTAGCTACCCAGCAGAGGGAGAGGTGGTTTGCTTATTGTAATCAACTTAATTTGAGACCCAACACCAGCTATGTGTGTATTACGTGCAGGGCGAGCTAAAATGTGGCTAGTGCTGTGGAGATACAGAAGAGTAGGACTGTGCTACATTAGTCCAAAGCAGAGGGCTCACAGTCAGCAGAAAGAACCTTGCTAAGCAGGAACTCTGCTTTCAGAGCTCTATGAGGGCACGTCTACACAGCAGGGCTAAACTCATAATAAACTAGGCAACTTGAGCTACACTAATTGCGTCGCTTAAGTCAAAATAGCTTATTTTGACTTTTGGCGCTGTCTACACAGCAATTATTTTGAGTATAGCGCTCTTCCTCCTACTTCCCTTACTCATACAATGAGAGTTACAGGAGTCGGCGTAAGCAGTCCTCCAGCTCGACATTATGTTGAAATAACTGCTTGTGTGTAGATACGGACTATGTTCTTTTGGAATAACACCACTGTGTAGACATAGCCTGAGAGGGTGAAGAAAGGTTATTCTGGTCAGGAAGCTGTGTAGCCTCCCTTGCTTAGACTGCGTACGTGCACACACACACACATGAGCTGAAATCATTTGAGACTGATGGGGAGATGTCACAGTCAAGAAGCGGATGGCAGAGAATCGTGACTGACAGCCAGCAAGGTAGTGGTACGAGCGGCCAGCAGGGCGGCAGCAGAGAGGTGTAATGAGTGACCAGCAAGGCGGCAGCAGTGAACAGGCGGATGACGAGTGACCAGAGTTCTGCGGATGCACCTCTGAACTCTGGATCTGCTCTGGCAAAGAGCAGCAAAGAGAAGAGTTGGGCATGTGAAGGGGACGTTTACAGTGCTGGACTTAAAAACCTGAGAGGAAAAGGAGATTGCCTAACTTACTGGGGGAGAGACTTGGATTCATAGTTTTGTTTATAACTCTGTGTGTAGCATTTTCCCAAATGAATGCCACGTTACTTCCCTCCCATTCATTAAAAGTTTCTTTTCTATGCTCAGCCTCTGTGCTTGTGAGTGGGGATGCACTGCCTCTCAGAGATGCCCGAGGTGGTGTGTGTATTTCCCAGGCGACTGGGCGGGGCTCAAGCCAGTTCCATGATGGATGGATGGAGAGGAACCCCTAGACAGTGAACCCAGACCTGGCTGTTGCTGGCTTCACCTGGCAGAAGGGTGACATGAACACCTCCAATGTTTTGAGACAAAACATTTTTCTCTTAAAAGGGTTTTCCGACGGCTTCCTATTGTGGATCAATAAAAGAGGCAGAGGTAAAGCAGTGATACTTTCAGAGTGTAACCTGCAAGTGAATTTCCACCCAGGGTAGGAAATGAACCCTGTTAAAAACTCTATTGGAGAACAATCCCGAGCTTACTGTGGAAGTTGCTTAGAAATTAGCCCAACAGACTAAAACAGAACACTGTGATCAGAACATCCCTTGCTCCTCAGCAGGCTGGAGACCAGCAACAGAATGAGACTGAGGAATCAATGGGTCAGGTTCTCAGCTGGGGTGAATTGGAATCACAGCTTACGCTCATTTATGACAGAGGATGTGACCTATTATGTCGCTAGCAGCAGCCTCCCCTGGTCTTGATCTTTCCTCTATCCAATGGGAATTTGATCATAGGGTTCAATGAGCGCAAGACCAGGCCTCAAGCAAACAGGTGTGCCCGCACGCAGAACACAAACAGTGTCTCTTGAGCAGGAAGATTGTGATGTATAGATCGCGCTAAAGAAGTTTGAACAGCATAGCAATGGCAGACAGAGAAAGAAGGAAAGACCAGCAGCTCTGAGCTTCCAAGCTAGGCTTTACAAACATCTCCCCACCTCTCCCTGGGTTCTGCTCCTCAACCCAAACCCATGCTTCAGCTTTGCAAGAGTTCTCTCCAGGGACGGCTCTATGTGGTACCATTAAACAGTGCCCCTTTGCCCGACAATAGCCCAGGGAAGGAGTGGCGGAGGACAGGTTCTTGGAGAAGTGATTTTATAATGTTCAGCAACACACAAATAAAATAGTTTTAAAGCAAGTTTTAAACTAAGGACCTGTCGACTAACACGGTAAATTCAGAAACTGACCGTCTATACCTGAGGTTGGCTATTGCCCATTAAATCATAGAATAGAATCAAAGAACTATAGAGCTGGAAGAGACCTCAGGAGGCCATCAAGTCCAGCCCCCTGCTCTAGGCAGGACCAATCCCAACCAAATCAACCCAGCCAGGGCTTTGACAAGCCAAGACTTAAACACCTCTAGGGATGGAGACTCCACTACTTCCCTAGGTAACCCACCCCAGTGCTTCATCACCCCCCTAGTGAAATAGTTTTTCCTAATATCCAACCTGGACCTCTCCCACCACAACTTGAGACCATTGCTCCTTGTTCTGCCATCCGTCACTACTGAGAACAGCCTCTCTCCATCCTCTTTGGAACCTCCCTTCGGGAAGTTGAAGGCTGCTCTCAAAACCCCCCTAACTCTTCTCTTCTGCAGACTAAACAGACCCAACTCCCTCAGTCTCTCCTCATAGGTCATATGCTTGCCTATAGCTTCATTAACACCTGAATGGCTCTTTCACAGGCTCAGTGTTCTACTAATAGGTCTGGCGGGCCTTGTCACTGTTAAGTTAACTACATCCTCTCTGGAGGAAGCAGAGCCACAGACCAGGGGCACGAAGAGCAGTGGGTGGCCATTAAGACCCAGTGGTGCCCCAAATTTTCAGGTGCTCTATGCCACTGCATATTCTGCGCATGGGTAAGAATGATCCTGGCTCTCTCGTTCTTTTCCTCTCTTTCTGACCTATTAATATTCCTATTAGTTTCTGTTTCCTATTTAGCACTTTTTCTACCTGGTTAAAGATCATCTAAAACTTGCACCATGGGCTAGATCCAACTCCCAGCAAAGTTTACTGGAGTCTTTCTTATGACTTCCAAGGGATCTGGATTGAACCCTGAGCAACTTGCGTAATTCGCACTGCTTGGTGGCTGGCTGTACCGCTCTTGCTTTGGAAAGTGGAGTTGATAACCACGGCTTACGGACATGTTACCTTCTTATCTGAGCTGATCTATGTCACTTCTCATTCCAATGCAGTTGTTTTAAAAAACAGAGTAAATGGCTGTTAATAGGATTGTTTAGCTCTAGCTCAGAGTGAAACTTCAGTTTAAAAAGAGAACATAAGAACGGCCAGACTGGCTCAGGCCAAAGGTCCATCTAGCCCAGTGTCCAACAGTGGCCAATGTCAGGTGCCCCAGAGGAAACAAACAGAACAGGGAATCATCCAGTGATCCCTCCCCTGTTATTCATTCCCAACTTCTGACAAACAGAGGCGAGGGACACCATTTTTACCCATCCTGGCTAATAGATATTGAACCTATCCTCCATGAATTTATCTAGTTCTTTCTTGAACCCTGTTAAAGTCCTGGCCTTCACAACATCCTCTGACAAGGAGTTCCACAGATTAACTGTACGTTGTGCGAAGACATACCTCCTTTTGTTTGTTTTAAACCTGCTACCTATTCATGTCATTTGGTGACCCTTCTAGTTCTTGTGTTATGGGAACAATGAAATAACTTTTCCTTATTTACTTTCTCCATACCTGTCATGATTTTATAGGCCTCTATCATATCCCCCCTTAGTCTCCTCCTTTCTCAGCTGAAAAGTTCCAGTTGTATTCGTCTCTCCTCATATGACAGCTGTTCCAAACCCCTAATCATTTTTGTTGCCTTTTTCTGACCCTTTTCCAATGCCAATATATCTTTTTTGAGATGAGGCAACCACATCTGTAGGCAGTATTCAAGATGTGAGCATCCCATGGATTTATACAGGGGTAGTAAGATATTCTCTGTCTTATTCTCTATCCCTTTTTAATGATTCCTAACATTTAGTTGGCTTATTTGACTGCCACTGCACATGGAGTGGCTGTTTTCAGAGAAAAGCATTTGGGTACCAGGACTCTAGTACTTAGAGCCTGCCACCATAGTGACGATTGAACATCCTAGAACAGGCAGAGACTTTGATATGCACTAAAACAAGATGCAATCTGTAGACCATTGAGCTGCTGCTGTTATTGCAAATCAGCCCCACAGGATGAGTTCTCACTGATATCACAGAAAGTACCATTCACAGAACCTACAGCACACGAGCCACCCAAAATATGGGACCCCAAGGAAAATTTTGCCCATAGAAAAACCTGCCCTCAGTCAGCCCAGGAATAGCTGTATGAACTTTGAAGGCAGTATAAACTGAATGGAATGTAAAGCAGCCTTGCTCAGCTCTGAAAGATTTACAGTCTTGTTCAACATGTCGAGCGCACAGTGTCAAACGCTGGACGCATTCTGCCTGGCAAAGTCGCCAACTGCGAATCCAAGTGCAGCAGGGAAGGGAGGCGGTTAGATAGGCTTTGTAACTTCCTCATGAAATCTGTGCCCACCAGAAGGAACAGTTCAAATGTGCGCACAGAGTACATCCTCCGAACAGCGCAGAGTAAATGATCCCCGGATCGGTGAAGGAGTGTGAGAACACACCAGCAAATCCAGCATGCGAGGGCTTGGCTGCTCCCTTTGCAATCCATGGCGTGATTGTTACAAATTGTCCGCCAGCCTGGGCCAGCAGGGGCTTGGCACCAATTGGTTTAAATGAGAGTCAGAGATATTCATCCCAAGGCAGATGAATTAAGGCAACTTTGAGCTGCCTGTTGTCAGAATGTCCATTTATTATGCAGAATAGCAAGATTTCTCCATCCCCTCTGACTTGAGCCATTACTGAGATTGCTGTAGGTGACTGAATGCCTGAAAAGATCAGAGATTGTGGCAGTTGGATCCCAATCCAGATTGTTCAGGGATCAGGGGTGCGTGGATTCAAGGATGCAGTTCAGCCTACACTAGAGAGGAGGCAGCTATGAAGTTCATAGTGTTGCCAGGTCTCATGATTTTAATCACAAGCTTCTGGAATCAAGCAACAGCATGGAAATCTTTGCTTTTATTTTGACACCCCCCCCCCAAAAAAAAGAGTGCATTTCTTGCCTGCATGGCTGCAGAAGAAAGCCTGAAAACGTGACTGGAGTAAGAGGATAAAGAAAATAAAACAAGTGTTTATTGTTCAAATCTCAGCATTTTAACACTAATCTCATGGCTTTGAGAGGCCAGATTGATGATCTTTGAAGACTCGTGGTTGGCAATATTGTTCTTGAGTTCCAGGTCCAAAATTCCGCAGTGTTCAAGGGCATTTACACCCAGGTTTTCTGTTTGCAGTGTTAAGAAAGACAACTAAACCAGGAAAGGAAGAGAAGTGTAAAGATCAAGTGTAGAAAGGAAAGGAGGAGGGAGCGGAGCCAGGGCCAGCTCACTTAAAGAACAAATCGCACTGGATACGATGAATCACACTGCTGTTCACAAAAGGCCCCGACTGAAACTGACCAAAAACAAAAACAAAAAACCAGCATGGCCCCTTTAAGAAACACCTTCGAGGCTTTTTTGGCCCTAACAGGCTGCCAGCAGCCGCCTGCCACCTTGCTTCCCTGCATGGGGCCGGACAGCTCTCCTGAGGAACCCAGTAAGCACTAGGGTTGCCAGGCTGCCTCCCTATTGAGCCAGACAGCCTGGGATTTTTGCCACCTGACCAGGAAAAAATCAGAAAGTGCAGGACATTTTAGGTGTCCGGTATTTTCTGAATTTTTTTACCAGACAGGAGGCGAAAATACTGAACTGCCCAGTTCAATATCAGACTCCTGGCAACCTGACTGTGGCAGTGTTTTTATGGAATCTGTGCTTCGTGAGTAGGTTTTCCCAAGGAAGGCCCACCTCTGCTCCCAAAGAAATCCCAGAGAAGTAAAACTCGCATTGATGCAGCTAGGCCAGTGCTAAGTGCTTTTGAAAACTCTCCTCCTCTCCAATATTTCTCACCAGATAGTCCTGGTCTTTTAAAATTTTCTTTTTTCCTGTCCAGAGGTTTTCCCACCCTGCCTGGAGAATTCCACTGAACAACACTGAGCTCTTGTGAAAGAAGAAACCTCTTTCCCTGTAAACCAGGAGGCATTTTAAAGGGCCAGGCCTACATTTGTGGACAATAACAAACACTGACAATAGCAAGCATCACCATCACATGACCTAACCCTACACAGCACCCTAAACTCTAAATACACAGCACCCTAAACTCGAAATACACAGCACCCTAAACTCGAAATAAGATATGCAATTTGTGCTACGCAAATTGCGTATCTTATATCAAATCTATTTCAAAATCGTTTATTTTGAAATTTGGTGCATCTACACAGCACCAAATTTCGAAACAACGCACTATTTCTAGAATCCCTTAACCCTCCTGCAGTGAAGTTTACTGGGATGGCAAAATAGCGCACCCGTTATTTCGAAAAATATTTTGAAATAACAGGCGGCTTGTATAGACGTGCCCATAAGCAACAATGTCAGGAGCTCATACACCTGCACATCCACTAATGTGATATATGTTATCAAGTGCCAGCAATGCCCCTCTGCCGTGGATATCGGCCAAACCGGACAGTCTCTACACCAAAGGATAAATGGACACAAATCAGACATCAGGAAAGATAACACACAAAAACCTGTAGGGGAACATTTTCACCTGCCTGGACATGTGGATTTAAAAGTAGCCATTCTTCTACAAAGGAATTGATCCACCCAAATACACAGAGAGAGAGCGCTGAACTGGAATTCATCTACATATTTTTTACCCTGGGCTTGAATAAAGACATTAACTGGTTAACGCACAACAAAGCCAATTTCCCCTGCAATTGACATGGGCATTTTCACATCAAAAGCTATGAATGAGACACAACCAGCCCACTTATTTAGCTTGATTAACACCAGTCCTACAATTGACCGGTACTAGCTTGGATTCTTTTATTGCCACTCCAACCCATCTGATGAAATGGGTCTTACCCATGAAAGCTCATGATCCTCTATATTTTTGTTACCTCCAAAGGTGCCACAGTGTTGTTTGTTTAAAACAACAAACACTTTCACTGTCAGATGCTGTTGGGCTTATTTTTTCCCCCCAATCTTCCCACTTTAAGACACATGTGCTTCGAGAACCCGCCCCCACCCCGTATTCTAAAGCTGTAATGTAAACAACCCCAAATTATTACTTTCCCCTAAAGACCACTGCTGGCAGGAGGCAGCAATAAAGCTCTGCCAAAACAGTCTTTGGCATCTCGCACCAGTTTGCAAAAACACAGAGATCCTTACTATACAGTATTAGCAACACACTGGTAACATTAAGTAGAACGGTTTGGGGGGGGGAATGGTACATTTCTTACACCCACATAACAAACTTCTTTTGCCTACATGGCTGTGTGGGTCTCTGATCTCAATAGCTGTAGAGGCAAAAGCCCCTAGTACAGACATAGATCAGATGTGGCTTTGCTAGTATTGCTTATTTTGCTCAGGGGTCTGAAATAAGGTACACTAGCAAGATGTCTGGTCTGCAGCTATAAGTGGCACCTGCATTAGGAAACTTTGACAGGACAATCTACCAGTAAAGTTACACTCGCAAAGCCTTCCTAGTGTAAGCCTAGATGCAGTGTATAACTTTGCTTCATCTGTTTTCATTGCAGAGTGAGTTTACGCTCAGACCCTTCAAGTGGGTGCATTTTATACTCAATAGGAATAGGGAGTAGAAGGTGGAAATAGTCCATAAAGGATACAGAAAGGGGAAGAAAAGAAACCCCTTAAAATTCCAATCTTATCTCAAGAAAAATTGAAAATATTAAGGTGATTCCCTGGGGAGTTTGCATTTCAAGTCCTTGTGGTTTTTAAAAGAAAACTCAGAGAGACAGGGTAAAAGTTAGAGTGGTACTTTGGCGTACTGTGCAATACGGCTACGTTGCACCTTATTATATTTTGTGTTCTTAATAAATAGCTGAGTTACCACAATTGGTCTGAGATTTTGTTAGGACGCGACCTTACATTTTCCTTTTAGCCCACCAAGCCACACTCGCAGAAAGGTGCCAAATCCTGAGGTGTCGATTCACTCCTTACTCAGGCAGAATACCTACTGGGCCAAATTCTGAAGCCTTTCACAGCTTTTGTCTGCGGGTGTTAGACGGAGGAAAACCTGAGTAAGAACCTAAAGATTTACCTCAAAGGAGTTTTGCCAGAGTACAATTTTAAGAGCTACAGAGCTGGTCCTACATGTCTTATATCTTCTTGCCCTATTAGGGCACGTCTAAACTACTCTCCTCTTTCGAAAGAGGAATGTAAATGAAGCCAATCGAAAATTCAAATGAAGCGCAGATTTACAAATCTTGTGCTTCATTTGCATAATCGCTGGAGCGTGCTTTTTTGAAAAAGGGGTTTTCGAAAAAGAAACCACAGTCTAGACGGGGTTCTTTCGGAAAAAAACAACCCTTTTTCGAAAGAACCGATACACCTGAAAAAAATGAAGTGTATGGGTTCTTTCAAAAAAAGGGGGGGAGAGTTTCAAAAGAACCTTATCAAGACTGCGGTTTCTTTTTCAAAAGGCGCTCAAGCGATTATGCAAATGAAGGGCAAGATTTGTAAATCTGCGCTTCACTTACATTCTTCTCTCGAACGAGGAATGTAGTTTAGACGTAGCCTTAGGGTATCTCTACACTACACACTTTTTCCAGAAAAATGGCCGTTTTTTGAAAAAAAAAAATTCAATTATGTCCACACTGCAATCGCGTTCTTCCAAAAGAAAATCAAAAAAACAGAGGGGTTTTCTGACATTGGTAATCCTCATTCTATGAGGAAGAAGCCTTTTTCCAAAAGAGCTCTTTCGCAAAAAGGTGTGTGTGGACGGGGAAGAGGGAGTTCTTTCGAAAGAAGAGGAAAAGAGGAAAAAGCACAGGTGCCCTGGTGGCGCTCTGTCCATAGTAATCGCAGCTGAAATGCGAGATAGCGTTCATTCAGCGTGGACACTATCTTTCGAAAAAGCAGATCCCTTTTTTGATGAGCTTCTGCAGAGTGGACGCTTTCTTTTGGAAGAAGTTTTTCTGGAAGATCTTGTCCGAAAAAGCTTCTTCCGAAAGAAGCCTACAATCTAGACACAGCCTTACTGAAACAAGTGAACCATCTACCAGCAAGAGTTGCAAGGAAGATCTGGATGCACTGACGTTTTGAATCAGCTTGGAAAAGAAACGATGTGGCTTTTCCTACTCCCAATTTCCAGGCACTCCCTGCCAATTTATTTTGATGGTGGTTGACATCAGTGATCAAAGCATCTTCCTTCTAGCCAGGCATCTAAGCAATCCCCATACTTATTAGATTTTCACTGCTGAGCCACAGCCTAGTATTATCCAGCGGGCACTTCCTACCCATCTGTCCAATGGCCATAACGAAACCAGGGCCGCTGGATAACACATAGAAAACTATCACACAGGGGTACAGCAGAGAAATCAGCAACTGGTGGTATCCACATTGTTTTGTCTCCTCGAGATATGTCTACCCGCAATGGACTCCCATGACTGGCCCATGCCATCTGACCGGAGCTGAAGCAGCTGGGCTAAGAAACGGTTTATCTGTGGTGTCGACGTTTGAGCTCAGGCACCCTCAGAAACGGGGCCAGCTCCCTCCAGCCTGACACACGGGGAGATGTACATTATCCCTATGGTATCATTTCCCTCTACTTGGCGTGCTAGAGCAGTGGGACCACTTGTGTGGTCATGAGCTGGCTCTGCCCCGGAAGGGGCGGGGCTTAGGGCAGAAGGGGCGGGGCTAGGGACCAGCCTCCTCCCCAGAGTTGTCTATGGCCGGAGGCTTTTGAATGAAAAACACAGCAACGGGCTCATGGCTCCCAGCCCTGCCGCTACCGTGTTGCCTGGCAGCTCCCCTGGTTGCGGCAGCTATTTAAAGGGCTCGTGGCTTCGGCCCCCACTGGGGTAGCGCTGTGACCAGGGGCCAGTTCAATAGGATCCTGCTGCCTGAGCCATGGCCTGGAAATGTGGTGGCATGGGCAGCAGGAGATAGAGTGGCCAGATGCCGTCGGCGGGCTGGATCAAAGTGTCAGGTGGGCAGGATCCAGTCCTCGGGCCGCATCTTGCCCAGCCCTGTGCGAGGATCAGCCAGGAGCTTTCTGTGTCGGGAGGCAGACCCAGCAAGGAAGGAGGAACAAATATCACACAGGCATCATGTGCTAAGCTCCTCCTCCATCCCCTTCCTCCCCGCCCCCAAATGTACCTTAAAGGACATCCAGAGGGCCTGACCCCTGCCCTTCCTCTTTCTCTCAGGGCTGGTGCCTTCTCCACAGGGTCTTCCTTGCGTGGCCTCCCTCCTATTTTGTAGCTTTGGGGGGGCCTCCAGGTGATGGTCATTGGTCACTGTTTCTGCCCTCGATCGAGCCACAAAACTCTCCGATAAAGAAGAAAGTGGCCTGGCCACACTTCTATAGGGCAGACAGAGCAGAGAAACGTTCCTATTCCACATACCAGGCTGCTCACCTCGGGGCAAGGGCAGACATAATTGTGAAGGTGGTTGCTAGAGAACCACTGAAAATTCCCTAGCAACAGTGCACTAAGAATTACAGGATGCTCTCAGCCCCTGTCAGAGTGTAGCAGCCACTGCAGCATGAGCAGCTGCCCGATGGGAGATCTCCCCCCACTCTGGAGACCCTTGCAGACTTGGGAGTGGTGAGCAAAGTGGTTTTCCTCTTACATCTCCCCAAAAGCTGTAAAATGGGTACAAGGGCTTCCCAACGCCGCAAAGAACACAGGGTACGGCCTCTGTCCCAGAGAGGAACTGGAAGGAGGAAGTCAAATCACCATCTTCAAAATGACACCTAGCATTGGGCAGGAATGGAGGGAGGAATCAGTTGAGGGAAGGGGCAGGTGGGAAGGGAGAAGGAACTGGAGGCCTTACGGTGGTGCAGATGGAATCAGCCCAGATCCACATACCGCACATTGGACCCAGGCCAGCATTCATGGGAGACCCTAGAACATGACCCCACCCTATCTGTGGCTTCCAGGAGATGCACTGCCCAAGTGACCAATCCTGCCCCCACGGTGACATCCAGCTGGCTAACCAAACCCTTGGGCCCTGCCAACCATGGACCACAGCATGGACCTCCTCCTGGGAGAGCAACAGGGAAACCTTACCGGTTCCCAAATTCTACAGAGCACCTCATTCTGCACAGGAAGCAGCCTGTGCAGCAAGCTTGTGGCGCCTGGCACGAGGAGCCTTGTCGGCAACGCTCACTTTGAAATGAAAAAAAAATCACCTTGTACCACTAGGCATGTTGGCAGAGTGGAGAACCCACAGCCATTGGCTTGCACGACTGCAGGGAAGGTTCTGTAGCCCTCACTGCACACAGAGCATTACCTAGCACTGAAATTGCCAAGTCCCTTTCCAACATGGTCTCCTAGGCTATGTCTACACTTCACTCCAAACTCGAAATAAGCTATGCAATTTGCGCTACGAAAATTGCATAGCTTATTTCGAGTTTATTTCGAAATAGGCTATTTCAAAATGTGGTGCATCTACATAGCACCAAATTTCGAAAAAAAGTGCTATTTTGAGACATCCCTTAACCCTCGTGGAATGAGGGTTACCGGGATGCCGAAATAGCATGTCCGTTATTTTGAAAAATATTTCGAAATAATGGGTGGCTTGTGAAGACACGAGGTAGCTATTTTGGGACACCTCTGGTATCCCAAAATAACTGACGTGTAGACATACCCCTAGCTCACCTACACGATATGTCTTGTCAGCCCCATTGCCAAAGCAAATGGAAAGTGACTTTGAGAGTCACTGGATGTGTAATTTCTGGCTCGAGAAAACATATCGAGCTCACGAGAGGGGATAGCAGCCCCCAAGATGGTCCTCTCTGAAAACCTGGGCAAGTATTTGGAGCTGCCAATCAGCCCGCCACTATCATTGCCAGGGCTACATGGGTATTTTAAGCTAATCAGAGCTAACCTGGGTCTATCTCTATTACATCTCCCGCTCCAGGGTGGACACACTCACTGCCCGAGCTGGTGTTCGAATCCAGGAGATCCTGTATCCATGCCACCAGACCACCATTCCCTGGTGTGTAGATGTATCCTGAGTTGTCTAAGTGCCACTACATGGGACAGTGAACCATACCTAGTAGGCACATGGGTTGCATACACAGTGGTGAGAGAGAAAACTTAATTGGAGCAAGTCATGGATATTATCCATTGGTGATCATCCTGTCTGGAACATACTAGAAACCAGGTATATCAAACGTGGAAACTCCAACACTAGGAGAGAGGACTAAAATTAGCTAATTAGAGAACTGGAGCTGAAACTCTCTCAGCCTTCATTTGTACAGTCCAGAACATTAAATCTTTCGCACAGAGTGCTTTTCTCCCACCTGTGGGTCAAAAGTCTGAGTGAAATGAGCACTAACAAAAAGAAATAGAAAACAAAGTTTTAAACAAAACTAACAATTCCCTTCCCCCTCAATTGCTCAGTTTTCAGTCTCTCTCCTGGTGATGTCATAATCCCACTTAGCTCATCAGCCAGCCACAGAAATCGCTAGTAAAACCAGGGAAATTAGACATGCTGTTTCTAAGGTAAAATAAACAAATGAATAAAGCAGAAAGCTGCTGCTTGAAACAAACCATCCAACCAATAAAAACCCGATCAGGCCTTCTTTGCACAACATCAAGCAGCATGCAGGATCCAATTTGCTTTTCTGCTGTAACAGGAAAACAGGCGTTCCCTGTCCTACACCTGTCTAGTCTTGAGTTTTCAGACATTGAGGTCTGTGACGATTTGTGAGCCTGCAGGTTGAACAGGAGGATGAGTGCCAGAGCTCCTGAGTTCTAATCTTGGCTCTACCACTGATTCCCTCTCTGACCTTGGATATGTCACTTAAACACTCTCTGCCTTAATTTCTCCATCTGGGACAACTCATAAGCAGCCTGCCGTGATGACAGCTCTAGAACCCTGCTTGAGACCTTTGCTGGGAAGTTGCAACATGCAACTAACCAGGCAGGGAGAGCAATGCTGCAAGCACCAGATTTGGAGCTGCTGAGAAAACGCCGCTGGAAGCCTTGACTCAGAAGAACTGGCACAGATATAAATGTGTCGCTGACAGAGAAAAACGAAGGCTGCTCTTTTGAACCTGGAGGATTAATCTGTTTGCCTGCAACATAACCAGCTCCAAGGTAGGGAACAAGCCCAGTTTCTGAAACGGTCACTTTTGTCAGCCGTTCCAACTATGAATAACAGCAACCTGCTCCGATTTGTAATACCCTTTGTAGTGATTATGGGAAACAAAAAGGAACTAAATTCAAAGCAGGTTTTCAACTGGGGAGAATCCAAAAATGCTGACTGAGGAGGAGACAAAGCCAAATGGCATCTGTTGGTATTGTTACGGATTATGCAGTGTAAGGCAATAGGAAACGAGCGGAGAAAAAGAACCACTGTCGCCTCAAGTTTCCACTGTTGCCAGATGGACACGATGGGGAGACTGCAAAATGATCATCGTGCACATCATATTTCCCCCCAGAATATCCTGCGATATTTGCATTAGCCCAGGCACGAATTTCGATCTGATGTTTTCCTTGGGGGTTACTAGCTGTTTAGAGCATTCACTCAGAAAAGCACTCCCTCAAACGCTCACCACAGAAAGAGCTGAAACGATGATACTAATTAAAACCACACTCTCCGGTATCAAGATGACATGCTGTTATGTTCGTTTGTGCTGTTGAGAAGCTGTTAATATGGGCAACGCGTCTGGAACATTTGCCTTCCAAACAGAACGTTCGCGGCTCCCCCTTGCCCGGGCGGCCTGGTTTGTGAACTCGTCAGCATTCTGAGTCTGTCCTGGCGTGGGGCAGGAAGGCCCGGACGTGATGTTTATTGTTTTAACACGAGCGGCTTGCCAGCCTCACGTCCCCAAAAGCACATCGAGAGACACTGAAGCCTCACGTTACGTGAAGAGGACAAGCTAAGTAAGCATCCTGGCTCACGCCCCATGAGCTAAGTTGGGAGATGGATCCTAGAGGACTTTGGCCTAAATTTTCTAAAGTGGCATCTAATAAGCCTGCTTCTGGGGACCTGGCTTAAGCCTCCTAAAACTCATTTGTCACTGCCCTTCCCTTCGTGTGGTCATTTGTACCAGCATAGACATGGCAGAAGCAGAACGGTGGCATTTCATAGTCACTTTGCACTGTTGATCTACCTTGCATACATACAGTCCTTCAACTCCTCACAACGGTTAATGTATTTATCGCCACAACACACACACACACACACACACGCGCGCGCGCGCGCAGGGTAGTGGTGTTGTCCCTGTCATACAGATGGGGGAACTGAGACACAGCGAGGCAAAGGGACAGATTTTAAATATACAGAGGGACAACTAGTAGGATTTTCCAAAACACCGAGGTGCCAAACTCCCATTGGCCCTGGAAGTTAGGCACTTAGACATATCTAAAGATCCCACTAACCACCTACCTTTAGGGGATTACATACCTGAAAAATTAGGCCTCCCAGTCACTTATCCAAGATGACACAGTACGGCTGTGGCAGAGCCAGGAATTAAATGTGGTTCTGCTAAAAACTCAGGCAAGGGCCTGAATCACTGAATGCTCCTCCCTCTCCAGGTGCAGGACAATGATGAATCTGGCATCTAGGCCTGATTTTCCAAGGTGTCGAGCATTGGTTAATGGAATCCCAGTGCTCAGCTCTTCAGAAAATCAGGTTGTCCGTATCTTAGGTTGGGTAGCCAACATTAATGGCTTAGTCTCGAAAGTAATCTTTACTTGCATGAGTAAAGGTGCAGGAGAGCACCCTTTCAAAAGTCAATCCTCCCCCCCCCCCCAAAGTGTCACTTACAGGACCACCGTTGTACATAACATCTCACCAGCGTGGCCATGACACCTGGTTTCTATTTGGGAATGTGACTTTTGGGGCTCCGCCTTTTCAAAGCAAAACACTCAGCTTCCCTTTTCTCTCTGCCACCGGGATAGCTGGGATTTTAATTCACGTGATACACAGGGTGGGCGCCTGGTGATATTTAACTTTGACAGCCTCCTGCCCAATTATTCAACTTTGGATTCACTAGCCATCCAAAGGAGCCATGTCAGCTACAAAAACAAGTGAATGCATTTAAAAAAATGACTTCAGCAAAGAAGTTAAACTACACGGGAAAATATGTTTAATTTGTTACATGCTTCTATTGTGCTCGGATCCAAAGTAATAAAATATTCCTGTAATGTTAGAACCGTGAGGCCCGGCCCTAATAGGATGTTCAGATTCCAATATTAGCTTTGCTACAGTATATTCTGACTCTTGTTATTAAAACCGGCATTATACTGCTAACCTCCTGAATATGTTCCTAACTTTTTTTTTTTTTTTACCACCAAGGTAAAAGAGATTTATATCATGTAATGCGAGTGCTCAATTGTTTTTGAGATGCACACATCTTTTGTCAATCTAGGCAACTGTAAAATAGAAACCTGTGCATACCCAAGGCATCAGTAATAAAATCCTAGTGGTTGGCTGAGATTGTTTTTTTTTTTTATTGTGGGGGAAGGGTTGGTAAAGGGATGGACTGCTTTAAAAATTCCACATTCCCCCAAGTCCTGCTTTTCATTTGGGGCTGACAAGCAAAGTTCGGAACACATCATTACGCCTTCGCAGTCACTGCTCAAGGTAATGCTCATGTTACAAATGAATTAATAGGAAACACTTACCTTCCCCACTAGCTTGCCTTTCCTGTTCATGCAAAGGTAAAAGTCTGTCTCTTTCCCTTTGATCCGGACTTGACTGCCAAATGTGTCTGTTTCCACTAGAAGCTGGGCTTGTAAAAGGAAGAAGAAAAAAAAAGCATTTACCAGCACAGTCAGACCAAGTCTTGGAGTGGATGAGGTAAGTCAAGAAGGTCTCCTATGTTCACCTGAATCACTGAGTGAAGACACAGTCTATATGGGAAAAACATACACCCAACCACCCAACCCCCACAACTTCCCATAGGTTGCTGAATTCACACAGGAATAAATTTAAAACACTATTGACGTCAATTGATTACTCCAGATTTAAACCAGAGTAACTGAGAATTTACACACACATGCCCACACACTTTTACTATTCAGATTAACACAGCTATATTATTAGCACAGAGAGACAACATATGCAGGGAGGGGAGTTCCCCCATCAAAACATCATGTGAATTATGTTCTCAGGAACGGTGCCATTTTCAGCAAAGTGAAAACTAAATTCTTCACCACAGTCCAAGGTGTGGTGTACCAGCCATAACTGAGACAGAGAAAAGGCCCTTGGTTTTCATGGCCCCTTCAGTCTTCGGCAATTTCACTGAGGCCGTGTCTTCACTAGAGGGAAGACTGATAATGCCACAATTGATCTTCTGGAGTTTGATTTAGTGGGTCTAGTAAAGATCCACTAAATCAAACTCAGAGGGTGCCCCCATCAGTGGCTGGTACTCTTGCTTCTGTGAGGAGTAAGGGAAGCTGATGGGAGCATTTTGCTCCTGTTGGCCTTTCACTGTGGGGACATCAGGGAAATGCAAATTAAGCTACATCAACTCCAGCTATGTAAGTAATGTACGTATCTTAATTCGACTTTCCCCTTTAGTGTAGACCTGGCCTGAGACTGACAACAGGGAACAGATTATAGTACCCATTGTTTTGGTGCCTATTTTGATGAGGACGCCTTCTTTTTAAAAATCTTGTATGCATCCCCAACAACTACCACTGTGGCAATCCCATGGGGCACCTGTTCTTATTGGCATAAATGTCACTCTGGATAGGATTTCACCAAGGCTGCAGTTCCCAATTTCTGTTTTGGTACTACTGCATTCTGGGAACATGCACCCCTCTAAACCTGCCTGTGTCAGGGAGGCCATGTAATGCCTTACCCAGCCAGCATGTTCACAGTGGCGGAGTTTAGTTTCCATGGCCCTGCGGTGGAAGACGGTTTTCTTCTCTATACTTTCCTAAGTTAATATGCCACTTGCCATGTCATAAACTTGTCAGAGATGGGCCAAAATTGGCACCCAGGTCTACAACCTATCCTACTGCAATGCGGAGGCATTTGGATTCAGAATTTCATTTTGCCTCATTAGAGTTAGGAAGCAGCTGCAACATTCACATCAGGACCAAGGTTGAAACCAAAACAGCCTCCTAGAAAATCTGGGGTATTCAGATCTGGTTGGCCAGGCGCATCTCTCTAGAGTTCAGAACAGAAAGCAGACGTGTCAACTGACAGAAATATAATCTGAGAAGGTTTAAATGTCAGTGCATAGAAATCCGGACCCTGTCCTGGAAATCTGTACCCAAAATACAGCTTTGGCCAAACATCGGAGAATATTAGATCTGTGCAACAGAAAGCCACATTCTTTTTGACCTTCATATTTCAGAACTTTAAAACCCTCTCAGAGCAAATATGTTCAGTGTAAGGATTTACCAGGGGGATAGAAATACGAGTTTGTTTCATTTAAGCACATTAATATTTTTCCCACTTGTAAAGTCAGAATTTGGCTTTTTCTAGCAGTGCAAATCTCACAAAATTTTAACCCTCAATGAAGCTTTTCTTCTGCAGCTCAGAGAAAGATGTGCCTTTTGGTAGTTTCATTCTTACAATTACCAAGCGTTCAACAGATGTTTACATTGGTTTGGAGTCTTCATTTGTTAAAAGGGAATCTTGTGAAATTAAACCTTTATCAAGGGAGAGATAAATAATTGTTTACGTGTCTAACAACAGATGGATTTAAACTAGATGTGTATTATACATATTTCAGTGACTAAGAAAGATACCAACTTATTTGATCGCTAAGGCTGGTGGGTCAACTTATTTGTGATTCTTTGGACCTGAGAGATTCTTTGGACCTGATTCTCTTACCTGAGAGTCTGGGCACCAAAGTAATGAAAGGCCCATCCCGTTTGGTCAGGGTGTGGCCAAGGAACCCAAAAATTGACTTTACAAAGACAAAACAAGAATAAAACGAGGACAAGAGTGCAGGTCAGGGTCAAAACGTGGAATCCAGAAGATGGCAGCAGGGTGGGAACACCAGCCAATGCCCACTGCTCCAAGAAGTCATTCAAGGAGTGAGTGGACTCCACTCAGAGGAACTCTGCCCAGATGTATGAACAGTTAAGGGACCAAAAAATAGTCTATATGGAAGTTTTGGAGACTGAAGTCTTCCATTTATCTATAGACCAAGTAGGTCATGGGCAATAGCAAGGCAAGTTACCTCACACTGACATCATGCCTGAACCTTCCTCCAGAAGCACTGCCTCTACGAGCTAAACAGTAATTCATTCTCCATGTCCATCTAGTTCTTGGCGCCTCTGTGAAAACTACTAAGTTGGATACGGATCATCAAGTAACAACTCCTGGTCACTTTGGTTCAAGAATTCAAAATGGCTACCTAACAATGAAAAGACTTCTTATCCTATGACCAGTTCCTTCGGCAACCTATTATTCCTCCGATGGCTTGAATTTTGCTGATGAGCAACCTGCACCTTTTAAATCCAACAGATTATTTCACTGGAGTAGAACACAGCCCTGAACGCCACGTAGGTTAGGAAAAAGGACACACACACGTCACCTTCAAACTACAACATGTATGAGTAATATCCAGGCTGATTTTAATTTGAAAAATATCACCTTCAAAAGATGCCGGTTCCCTGCTGTGAAAATTAAAACCATCTGGACAGAGTCATTTCCAATAATTAATCCAGCTCCCCTTTGACACAGCTACTAATTAAAATATGATACCCCCCTCTCTTTTTTTCCCCTCAAATAAAGAATTTAAATTAAGTTTAAAGATCTAGTAAAATAGTGTAACAGTTTTAGAAATAAATTGAACTTACCTTTCCTTCTACTCTCCATAGGCTGCAGAAAGTTATATCTGTGCCCTTGCCTCATCATGCACCAACACTAAAACAGAAACTGAGAGCTGCAGCCTTGATGGGAAAGCATCCAGAGTGGCATTTATATCAATAGGAACAGGCCCCAGACAAACCCTCCACTCCTAGGAGCAGTTATTTCAGCCAAGACTCAAAAATGGGTGCCTATACTTCGGCCCCTGAGTGTGTATTTAAAGGCCCTAAATCAGAGGCCAGATTTTCAAATGTGCTGTATGTTCAGTTGCGATACAAATTATCCCTTGGGAAGCTAACGGCGGATGGATTCACAGCTGTGATTCTTTCTCGTCTTTGAGTTTTTCCTTTTTTTGGATTATTTTTGGGGATCATGAAACACGTTGGATGGACATAACATAAGACCGGCCATACTGGGTCAGACCAAAGATCTATCTAGCCCCAGGCTATGTCTACGCTACAGTTTTTTTGGAAAAACGGCCTTTCCAAAAAAAACTCGCAGGGCAGCCACACCTCACGCACATTTTTGCACCAAAAAAATTGAAAGAACAGAGGGGTTTTTCCAGCGTAGGTATTGCTCATTCTAGGAGGAAGAACGCCTTTTCGCAAAAGAGCTCTTTCACAAAAAGGTGTGAGTGGATGGGGAAGAAGGGGGTTTTGCGCAAAAAGAGGAAAAGGCACAGGTGCCTGGTGGCCAGTCTGTGCATAGCAATTAGAGCTTACTTTCCAGAGCGCGTCCATGCAGTCTGGAGGCTCTCTTTCACAAAAGCGCATCAATTTTTCAATGCACTTTTGCAGTGCGGACATACTCTTGCACAAGATGTTTTTGCAGAAGATCTCTTCCGATAAAAGCTTCTTGCACAAGAAGCCTGCAATCTAGACGTATCCTGTCTTCCAACAGTGGCTAATGCCAGATGCCTCAGAGGGAGTAAACAGAACAGGGAATCATCCAGTCATCCCTCTCCTGTCATCCATTTCCAGCCTCTGACAAAAAGAGGCTAGGGACAACATTCCTACCCATCCAGGCTAATAAGTATTGATGGACCTACCCTCCATGAATGTATCTAGTTCTTTTTTGAACCCTGTTACAGTCCTGGTCTTCACAACATCCTCTGGCAAGGAGTTCCACAGAATGTCTGTAGGTTGTATGAAGAAATACATCTTTTGGTTAGTTTTAAACCTGCTACCTAATAATTCCAGTTGGGGACCCCTAGTTTTTATGTTATGGGAACAAGTAAATAATTTCCCCTTATTTGCTTAGGAAAACCCATTTGAGCTCTGTCCTGCTCCTACAGAAATCAGTGGGAGTTTTGCCTTCATGGGGACAAAGCACCAATAACTGCATGAACAATTTTTCCCCCGTGTGTTGTGTCCATGACTCTCTACAGGCACAAGGCCAAATCTTGTGCTCCGTTACAATTATGTAACCTGATGGACATCAGGAGGGCTACTTCCAATTTTCCAGGGCATAACCACGGACAGAATTTGGTGCTCCATCTCTAGAAGTCAAGAGGACAGTTCAGACTCTGTTGCCTATCCCTGCCATGAGCTCTCTGCTGACCAGCCACAACGGTGGTTTCTGTGACAGGGACATATATCCACCAGAACAAGGACTGATGTGACCAGCTCATTGCACGTAGACCAGACAAACAAGCAAGAGGCAGTAAAAATTCTCAGTCGCCATAATCATTACATGAAATGCTTGTATGCAAGTTTTCTTGAGTACCTCTTTAATAAAATGTCTGCATCTCCACAAACAGGTGGAGGTTATTTGTAGGGGAATTGTACCTAGATCTTCAGGGGAATTGGTAAGAGAAGATTGTAGGTTTGTCCCCTGCTAGCTAGCCAACCCTGCATGACATATTGCTTTGAACCCAATTAATCTCCAGGTGCGCTGTAGGGCGATGGCAATCTTTATATTACAAAGCACTGCACGCTGGTCCGTACATGAGGTATTATTGTTTAAATTCTTTGACAGTTAGCTATTCTGACAGAGTTTTTTTTTAAATTCTTTAGAGGGTAAATCTTCTGCTACATGCTTTTCTCTTATTGGCCCATTTAACCTAAACCTTCCTGAGAATTCCCACTGGAAGAAAGTGGAATTCCTCACATGTCTAGGTAAAAAGGAGAAAGACAGAGAAAGAGAGAGCCTATCTTCCAGCTAAAAAAACATTAAGTCAGGGAGATATTTAAAGGAAGTAGAAAATATGCCATCTTGTCTTTTCCCTTTTTCCTGTGAGTAGGAGGATGGGCGTGAGAAAGGTAGAAATGAGATTGGAAGGGCAACGTAAAGGCTTGGCTTGCCTATACCATATCATCCTAAATTCTGTCCAGTTTCACTGAGAGAAGGCAAAGGCGATACAGATACATTTAGCCATATTGAGGGACAAGGTTGGTTGGGGCAGAAATTGCGAGCTCAGCTTCTTGCAAATATGCTTCTCATTAAGCTCTCGTTGTAGGCCCCTACAAAGGGTCTCAAACAGTTCACTGAAGTCAACAGTTTTGCTGTTGAGTTCAATGGGAATAAGGTTACTCCAAACCCAGATGTCTGGAGAATCTCTCTCGAAGATTCGTACATTCTAGGTTCGGAAAGGACTGTCTAGTCTGAGCACCTGCCCACCACAGGCCAGAGAACATCCCAAAATAATTCCTAGAGCAGATCTTTTAGAAAAAGATCCCACCATTCACTTTGATATAAGAAGTGCCACTAATGGAGAATCTACCATGATCCTGGGTAAATTGTCTCAACAGTAAAAAAAGAATGAAAATAAAGCTTTATTTTCAGTCTGAATTGGTCTAGTGTCAACTTCCAGCCCCTAGATCCTGTTAGACTTTGCTCTGTTGGATTGAAAGGCCTATCATTACATCTAGGTTCCCCCTACAGATACTTAGAGAGAATAGTTAAGTCATTCCTTAACCTTCTCTTTGATAAGCTAAAACAGACCAAGCTCCTTGAATCTACCGCTGTAAGGCAGGTTTTCCAATGCTTTGATCACTCTTGCAGCTCTTCTCTGAACCTCCTTCAACTTATCGCTGCCTTTCGTGAACTGTGGGCACCAGAACTGGACACATGTTCCAGCAAACCAGTGCCAAATCCAGCGGTAAAAATCTCTACCCCTGCTTGAGATTTCTGAGTCAGTAAAATGATCCACCACTGGAGTTGAGGTGGCAAAGGTACTTCGAGGCCACGAATCCTAGGGTTGGAAGAGACCTCAGGAAGCCATCGAGTCCTCAAAGCAGGACCAACTCCAACTCAATCATGCCAGCCGGGGCTTTGTCAAGCCGGGACTTAAAAACCTCTAGGGATGGAGATTCCACCCCATCCCTAGGGAACTCATCCCAGTGCTTCCCCACTCTCCTAGGGAACGAGTTTTTCTTAATATCCAACGTAGACCTTCCCCACTGTGGGCTTCTGAGGGCAAGCTGAACTTCTAGACTGCTCTAAGTAGCACCAGCTGCAATGTCCTCTGAGGGGATGGCAGATTTAGCCAGAATGCAGGGATGTGGCAACCATGTTCCCCTCCCCTGGTCACACCCCCTGTATCCATGAGGAAGAAGAGCGTGGAGCCAGCTATGTAGCCCAGAGATCTGCACATATTTCTTCCACAGAATCCCCTGTGGGAACCAGAATCTGACCCCAGCTCTCACATTGTTCTGGTTCGCATCTTGAGTTATTACTAATTCAGTGAAACCATTTTGGGAGTAAAACACACAAAACCGTTTTCAGTTCATGCATGCAAATGATTTACGGATAGGTCCAGGCTGAGGCGGTCTGACTTTGACCACAGCTTCTGACAGGGAGCTCCACTTTCCAGTTCAGTTAATCTAACGTGAAGAACTGAGATGGAGGGCGCTTTCCCCTAGCCTCACATACCATTCTAGCTCTCCCTCATGACAATAGCAGCAACTAAGATTTCCTTTCTTGTAAGACCATCTCTTCAGACAAAAATCCCAGTATTGCTAAGGAAGGATTCATGTAGACATCCATGCTTAGACCAGTTGAAGTCTGTTCAAACACAGTTTGCCCCAGAAAAGTTTAACCCTATAACAAGACCACAATATATGATAGAATCACCCTGTGTCTACTTCACATGTATGACATAATGAAGAGGGAAGCGTGCCAACATTATGTAAAGTCAGTTGGGAGCCATAAAACCTGCAGCCATAAAAACAGTGAGTGCATCTATGCAGTCCACATATTGAAATCATAGTTGTATATTTGCATATTTCTCAAACTTTATCATCCCAGATGGTAGTGCCTGTAGGATCATGATTCTCATTTACTCTGATGCAAATCAGGAGGAACTCTACTGAAATTGATGGGTTGATCCTTGTGCAAAGCAGCTGCAAGCAAGAGCAGTATTGGGGGCATGGCTCTTCCTCACACCCATTCTCCTTCACAGTCTTATGATGCTCAGCACAGAGAATGTGTGTTAAGTTAGTAAACGAGGGGCAGACCCACTGGGGTATTCCTGCTGATATATGCCACTCCGCTGATACAAAGCTACCAAAGGGTGCATCAGATTCCAAGGTTTGGGCTGGTGGGTTTTTTTAATCAAGATTTTACTGAATAATATACTTTCCTGGTTCTATATCTGGGTGACTATAAAGGGAGAAGCCCCGAAATTCTGAATTGGATGTAGAATTCCTTTAAAAAAAAGTCTCCTTCACTGAAATTTTCTTGTAGATACTCAAAACCAATTCAGAATCCCGAAGCAAAGTAAGAGATTGGATGTTTTCATCTTTGTAGCTAGGTGGGGCTGTCCTCTGGTGTCTGCGCCTTGTTGCGGGACAGGTTGCATGGGCTAAGGATTCCCGAATCTGTGCTGTCAGGGATTTTTGCTCCTGGCAGAGTCAACCAGGTGCTATGGGAGGGAGCCAGACAAAACAGACACCCTGGGTCCTTCAAACACAGGGGGAGAGGGGAGGCACAAGGCTGATAATCCTGTCCCATAAAAAACAAAATATGTTACAGAAACAGCGAGAGAGAACTCGACCGTTATTGTGTGTGGTGGCCATCAGGAGTCAATGCCCCATATGACTGCCAGGGGTGAAAGCCAAAAGGGAGCCAAGGGAATAAACACTGAAGTGCTCAGTACCAAGACAAACACCAAGGTTGGCTGTTGGAACATGTGGACAACGTAAGAAACAGGGAAGCTAGCTCAGGCCACAGCAGAGATGAGAGGCAACCGCTTCAAAACAGCCAATGAGAGGAGATGGACAGGATCGGGAAGATGACAAGCAGCCTTGGGAGAAAGTTGGCTGAGTTCCAGATGGGATGATGGACAGCACCATGAAAGCGCTGTCATCCTTTTGAAGAAGGAAGTGGATCAGTCCCTGATGAGAGCTAGACTGAAAGGGAAACACAATATCGTTACCCTAATTCGGTGCTGTACTTCGACAAAGGACCATGATGAAGCAATGAAGGACAAATTCTACTCTACATTACAGGCAGAGTGAGAGTACCACGCCACGATCTGACCGTCACCATGAGATACCCGAATGCCACGGCTGGTAAGGACAACCCTAACAATAACAGAGCAAAGGGAAGACTTGAGTGTGGCACTATGTATGAAAGCGCAGAGAGGCTTGTTGGTTTCTACACTATGAATGATCCAGTCATCGGCGGAACCCTAGTTGAGAGTTGTGAAATTCACAAGCTGACGTGGTGCTCTCCAAACAGCAGAGGTAAGAACCAGGTAGGTCATATCATGATCAGTCGCAAATGGCGAGGCTCACCGACAGATGTGAGTGCGAGCCGTGAAGTGATAGGCTGTGAGTTGTAAAAAACAATCAGTGTGGCAAGCAGGGAGGCGCAACCTCTGGATGGACGTTTACCGGCTGCGACTGTCCTGCAACTAAGGGGCAGGCCTGGAATACAAAACGCAAGATTTAGAAACTGAAATTCCTCCATCTCAGCAGGGCATTCATGCTGTCTCCACACACTGCTTACGTGGACAGTGTTTCTACAGAGGCAGACAAACTGCTTGAAAAGCAGCCAGCTTCAAAGCCTAGAAGTAGTGATGGATGAGCCTCCAAAGGTTCAGAAGTTCTATGATGCTTGAATAGGCACCTAAAACTAATGCCATTGCTCTTCTATGCTCCCTTTGACTCAGTAAAGGCCAATAAATAAGGATCTTAAAATTTGGTCCCAAATGTTTAGTTGAACCTTGTGCAACTATTTGAACCTCACAGGTTTGGAAATCTCATTAGCACTTCTTGCTCTCCATGGTCGAAAAATACCATGAGACCAACTTGCTTCTTGGCATTTTGACTCTTTTGTTTCCTGTCCCAGCTGAGGTCAAGAAATGCTGATGTGAACAATAAATAATAATAATAGAGAGCCACAATTATGCGAACTTTGTGGATCTTCTTCCTCAAAGCGAGGAATGATTCAGATCAGATTTTCCCTGAACCACGGTGCCCGTCCTTCTTTGGAAGTCTGGTGGTTGGCAGCTAAGTCCCAGCCATGAAGTAGGTGTGATTAGCACCACGATATCCTCTTACCGAGGAGTCGCAAATACATAAATCTTTCAGGATGCCAACACCACAAAGGCTTAACATCCTCCAAAAGTCAGTCGGTCCAGCGCCCACTGTTGTGTTTGTGAAGGCTCCAAACTGAAGCTAATGAGGAGAAATCTGTTGCGTATTGAAAGTATTGGTTGGATTCAAGCTACAAGCTGTGCCTGATATAAAAAGATGTTATTTTCTCTGTATGGTGAGCAGGTTTTATTACTCTGTGCCCTCCAATAAAAGTTGAAATGATGATGATTAATTTTACGGATGGGAATATGTGTGTGTTTGTACATTTTCTCAAAAGAGCTCATTGTAACTTTTTTTCCCCCAGCAAGTGAAAAGTATGCTGAAAAGAAAGTTGCACTATGCTACTATATCTTCAGCAGGATTCTTGTGGCTCTGGAACTGAGGGAAGAAAAGGCAGTAACATAATCTCATGCAGCCAGGACTGAATATGGGGATGATTTTTCCATTTAAAAAAAATTAAAAACAGCCTTTGTTCTGAAAAAAGGTGAACGTAAACAAAAATACGTTCGGCCTTGATCTTCAACCTGCACAACTGCTGACAGCTGCTGTGTAGAGGATAACGTACGATAAGTGAAAGAGGTGAAGTGCTACATATGCTGCAGTAATCTTCCGATAAGAAAATTATAACATACCCTCTGTTCATTTGGGGGATACGAGGTGAAAAGGAAGAGCAAGGAGTTTTCCCTCTGCAGAGTCAGGGTCCATCTTCTCTAAAGACACCACCACAAACAGGCACACAAACAACCTTAACTCTACCCTCTGGCACTGTGCAATAACCATACAATGAAGGAATGTTAGCATTTGTGGTCCCACATTAGAGACTGATTTTAAAAGCATTTATTTTTTCAACTCTTTGTTCCTGTGGGGTCACTCCTGGACAGAATTATGAGCGTTTTGGGTGTCTTTTGATGAATTTTAACTGTATGGACATTTTGAAGAATCTGTTACTTCATTACTAAGATCATCTGGGACAAAAAAGGTCTGATGCTGAATGTAAGTTTTCTGAAAGGACCCCTTTTCAACCTAATTTTAATTCAGTCTTATGGATTCCCCACACATGAATTCAATTTTCAAAGAATAAATGCTAAAATTTAGCATATTTTTTTATACATCACAGACATGAAAGATGAGACTTTTGTGCTTTAACTATTGAGGCACAACCAATATGTCTATAAAATGTAAAAGAATCCAGTGATCTCCAGCATTCTTCCTTGGCATTTAGATGCTGGCTCTCTAGATCACAATAGCTATGTTACGATGTTTGCTATGTATGCTGTCTATCCTGCAGAGGGGTTGAACCCACCAAAACCGGAGAAAATCCACCTTTGCACCTGAACTTCCAGGACATGCAGGGCGGGAGTGATTGGGTCAGGTTTTTGATTTGGGCTCAGCTCTCCTTGACACCCATCGGGGAAGGATTTCTCACTAAAGGCCCAAATCCTGCACTGACTTACACACTGTGTGAGCCAGCTGAAACCAATTCAATGGCATGTAAAGCAAATTAGAGCAAAATTTGGCCCTCTCCTGCCAGACCTTTTATTTGACTAGACAGTGATCTTTAATTCGTATTTGTGCATATCGATCTGTTACTAGGCTAAACATTGGTGCTAAGGTGACCCCTGGAGTTTGCAAGTGAACGTAGATGACTCCTCAGAGAGGGAATTATTCTTGAAGCAAGAGAAAGCAATTAAAGGGAGACTGGGTAGGGGAAGCTTGGGCTCAATCTATACCTGTCTTTCCACGGATAAACAGTTCTCAGACCTCTCCACCCAGAACCTTTTACCAGCAGATAATTCACTCAGAAAAGCAACCCCAGAAAAGCCTTCTCCAGCACTCATTGCTGTCTCCTCCTGAGCAGGTGTCTCTTCCTCCATTGTGCCCCCTCATTATTCCCGCTGATTTTATCCCCCTTTGTGATCTTTAAGCACAGAGGAGTGAAGATGCTCCTACAGTGCACAGCTTGGGTCCAGGGGTGAAGGTCAAAGCTGCAGCCTAGGAGAGCCCTTGCTGCAGAACACCCCTCGTGCCTTTCAGCTCACCACTAAGCCTCTCTTCCCTATATGAACCGTCGGGGTCTATTTTTAAAATGCAGCCTCACCAGCCAAATCTTCAACCTAGTTTGCAATGCCAAGGAGCAGGGACTGTTCTTTGGGCTTCCCCATGGAAGCACAGGAAAGGAATCCCTCCCCCCTACCCTCCCAGCCAGGCAACAGCAGCGGAGACACGCCACAACTTCCATTGATGCCTCAAATGGTGGGTGATCTTCACAGCTGCAGATCCTCCCTCGGGCACCTGCATGCTGGAGGCTGCGGTGAGCGTGTGGACCACCCGCACGCCACTATCCTCGCATTCCACTGTGGAACTGCCTGGCTTCTGCTGGGTGGCAATCTTCTGTGCCTGCAGGGGATGGAGCGACAGCGAGTCCTGAACGAAGACTTCTGTCTATTATTAACTTGCCCGAGCCCTCGTTAGTGGATTTAAAGTGGCTATTCTCTTACAAAGCAATTTCAGGAATCAACGAGAGAGTCTGCAGAACTCGTGTTAGTATGCAAATTTGATACTCTCTCGCATGGCTTGAACAAAGACATGAACTAGAGGGGCCATTATATGCGACACCCAAATGACATCAAAAGCTAAGTATCAGGCACTGACAGCCTACTTTATTAGCCTCATTTAGCATGGACACTTTTACTGACAGGGTTTTTTCCTCCTCCCCTCTTTATAATTATAAATATAATTATAAATATAAAAAGGCTTTATAATTCAACCTCTGTGCCTCCTACTCCATATTTCTCATCTGAAGATGTGGGTTGTGCCCATGAAAGCTCATTATACCATCTGTATATTTTTTTGTTAGTCTCTGAGGCTATGCCTACACTGCATACTTATTTCAAAATAACAGAAGTTGCGTCTACACGGCAAGCCCATTATTTATTATTTTAATTGTTTCAAAATTACAGGCTATTAATCTGACTTCTGTAACCCTCATTTCACAAGGATTGAGGTACGTTGAAGGAACAGTGTTCTTCCTTTGACTTCCTGCTGCGTAGGCAGCACCAAAAATCAAGTTACGGTACTTCTACTTCAGCTACACAGTTAAAGAAGCTCAACTCTGTAGTATCTTAACTCGAATTTAGTCCACAGTATAGATGTACCCTAAGGAACAAGAGGAGCATTGTTGTTTTTGAAGTTTTTTGAGTTACAGACTAACATGGCTACTTCTCTGAGATATTTTTAAGTGTGCTCCTCTTAAGAAACCTGCATGGATTACAGAGTATCTGTATCAAAATCACTTAGGCAGTGCTGAAATGCAACTGTTTCTGGGGATGGAATATGGCAGGCGATCTATGCCCACAAACACTGCACAAGAGCTTTTTTGTTTCTTTTTTTTTTGGTGAGGGGGAGAGTGAAGAAAAACTCACCACCTGAAACGTCATGGAAGCAGATAAACCAGTTAAGTTGAAGGAAGAAGGAACCAGAGCCTTCACTACTGACTCCTGAAGAGGCGACTGGGACACCAAAAGGAATCATAGAATCATAGAATACTAGGACTGGAAGGGACCTCAAGAGGTCATCGAGTCCAGGCCCCTGCCCTCATGGCAGGACCCAGTATCGTCTAGACCATCCCTGATAGACATTGATCTAACGTGCTCTTAAATATCTCTAGAGATGGAGATTCCACAACCTCCCTGGGCAATTTATTCCAGTGTTTAACCACCCTGACAGTTAGGAACTTTTTCCTAATGTCCAGCCTAAACCTCCCTTGCTGCAATCTAAGCCCCATTGCTTTTTGTTCTACCCTCGGAGGCCAGGAAGAACAAGTTTTCTTCCACCTCCTTCTGACACCCTTTTAAATACTTGAAAACTGCTATCATGTCCCCTCTCAAACTTCTCTTTTCTAAACTAAACAAGCCCAATTCTTTCAGTCTTCCTTCATAGGTCATGTTCTCTAGACCTTTCATCATTCTTGTTGCTCTTCTCTGGACCTTCTCCAATTTCTCCACATCTTTCTTGAAATGTGGTGCCCAGAACTGGACACAATACTCCAACTGAGGACTAATCAGCACAGAGTAGAGCGGAAGAATAACTTCTTGTGTCTTGCTCACAACACATCTGTTAATGCATCCTAGAATCATGTTTGCTTTTTTTGCAACAGCGTCATACTGCTGACTCATATTTAGCTTGTGGTCCACTATAACCCCTAGATCCCTTTCTACCGTACTCCTTCCTAGACAGTCACTTCCCACTCTCTATGTGTGAAATTGATTGTTCCTTTCTAAGTGGAGCACTTTGCATTTGTCTTTATTAAACTTCGTCTTGTTTACCTCAGACCATTTCTCCAGTTTGTCCAGATCATTTTGAATGATGACCCTATCCTCCAAAGCAGTTGCAACCCCTCCCAGCTTGATTTCATCTGCAAACTTAATAAGCGTATTCTCTATGCCGATATCTAAATCGTTGATGAAGATATTGAACAGAGCCGGTCCCAAAACAGATCCCTGCAAAACCCCACTTGGGATTACTCCTTTCCAGCAGGATTGTGAACTGTTAATAACTACTCTCTGGGAATGTTTATCCAGCCAGTTATGTATTGGACTAGCTATCAGTCCACCCCCAAATCAGTAAAAGACTCACCAGAGAGGGGGAGCAGCAGACCACGAGGCCTCTCCCTTCTCCAGGAAAGGTTCCTAGTGAGCAATCAGCTACAGTTGTTTGGGAGCCGAGGCAGGGGGGAGCAAATGGAGAGTTACAACTGGAGACTCAAGGTTTCCAAGAGCATTTGGAGCATTTATCCCAGCCCCTCAACCTGGTGTTCTGCCTCAGACCCCTTCCGGTTTGGAGAGTTGAAATTCAGCCTTGGCTGTGCAAGGCTGAAGAGGAGACAGAAAGACAGGCTGCCGGTGAATGAGAACAGTGGGTGGCCAGCCCCTGCTGTTAGTGTGCTCTGCACACAACAGGCACAGCCGAGTGTGTCTGGCAATTTCTCCTTCTCGGCAACAGACAATTATTTCACTCCCTGGTGTATGAATTGCGAGTTCCCAGGACCATTCTCAAGGCGAGTCAACCAGCCATGTCCGCTAACAAAAACCACTCTCACTCTCACCGCGTACCCCTTGCTCACATCTCCTCACCATATTTTTCGACGTTGTTCTTCTTGCTGTGGCATTTGCCACTCTCAAAGCAGCAGGTCAAATACCCTCAGATCTGGTCTTCCGCAATTCCCTCAAGTTTCCCCCAGCTTCTGTGCCATTTTCCTACTGGACTTCCAAGTACAAGCAGTATTTATTGGGTAGCAAAAATGACCCTTTGGCACTGGTGGCCTAGAGAGCTTGACGTTAAGTGCTGCTAATGCGTTTTGCATTAGTGCTTCAGGACAGGAAATCTCAACTTCCAGTGCCAAGGGGTTAATTATAATTTATATAGCAAGATCCTCGGCTGAGGATTTTTGCAGCTAATTAAAAAGTACAATTACCTCAGAGAATCAAAAGGGACTTTGGTACCCAGTTTATAGAAATGGCTGAGGAGCATTTAGTGCATCTTGGCTTTTTTCCTTACTCAGCCTTCAATTTAGAAATTAAAGAAAAGAACATCTTATTCCCAGGTTTTACCAGTCTGCTCTACTGTGGACACCTTGTGAACACTACAGCAAAAGGGTAACGTTCTGTACTGGTGCTTTAGGAGACTTCATAATAATGCTTTGTACGGACACATTCCCTGTCATGCACGGATCATGTTTTCTGTATGTTAATTAATGAAATCTCCTAACATCCCTCAGGTAAGGAGCGAGTCATCAGACTTGGTCAAGGTTGGACTGCAAATTTTTCCCTTATTCTTCCCCCTAGAAGAATATGTTTTACTGTGTTATCAGTAAACAAAGGAGAATGGGCAATGAATACAGTTACCAAGCACTATGAAGAGTCTGAGGAGCAACTTGGGGAAGGGACTGTTCAGCAAATGTAGGTTTGTTTGCCTACGTTTCCCATATTTTGTCTGACAGGACAATATAACCATATAGGATTCATTTCCAAGAGGCCTGCGTCTGGAGATTTTACATGGGCACACTGGATAATTAGACAATCACACCGTTGCCACATACAAATGCCCACCTGCACGCGCACATACACATATACGCATACGCGCGCACACACACAAAACACACACATACACAACACAGGTTCACCCTCAAACTTGTTTGTGCAATAATGGAAGTTAGGAAATGTGAATTTTGAAGCCCCCCCCCCCCCACCCACACATACACACACACTCACTGCATGGAATCTCTCAGGGCATATGCTGTTTGGTCCAGCAAAGCAGCACTGCTTTGAGCAAACTCACACTTTTTTTTTTAAGACCTATTCAACCCCCTCTTATAATCTCTCCCCATTGGCTGCTTTCCTGTATGTTTGTGCAAGGGCTCCAGCCAAGCCCATTCCCTCTCCCCTGTAACTACTGGAGGAGTTTGTAAAGGAATCAGGTTGATGTCACTGAATATTCTGAAGAATGAAAAAAAAAAGTTTAATTTGAGGCTAAAAACAAAGGTTCTGTGGGACCCTTCAAGCCCTCCTCCAGGGAGTCACTATAGTTACATACACAACACAGGCTGTAATCTCAGCTCTGCTTGGCTCAAACTATCTGAATATGTATTCCATCATTCATTATTTTTAGGGCGGTGGAGGGCCATTACACTCTGGGAAATTAAGCACTCCAGTTGGAAAGCGATGTATAATTGTCAGCAGACCACATAGGCTGCAGGCAGTAACGGTGCCGGCTGCCTTATACCTTCATATTGGAGACCTTCATCCTGCCCTCAAAGGGTAGTTCAAATGTCCGTGCAAGCTGAGCACTGACAACTCAGACTACTCATTTTTCTCTTTGTCTCCACTCATCTGAGGAAGTGGGTTGTGCCCATGAAAGCTCATGATACTGTATCTATATTTTTTGTTAGTCTCTAAGGTGCTACAGGACGACTCATTTTTTTACTCATTTTTCTAAACTACACAGGACAGGCGTGGAGCTGATTTGAACTGTTGCCCATTTGCACTAGAAGGGAGGCGTGTTCTTCAATTAGAAACTTCATGTGCTCTAAACAGTGCACTTGTGCAGCCTCTCAAGAGAAATTCAGGGCACGTCTAGACTATGTTCTAATTTTGAAAGGGGATCTTCCAATTGCTTTTTCGAAAGCAGGCCTTTTGAAAGTGACTGTAGCCTGGATGCATTTTTGGGGGGGAAAAAACCCTTTTTTCAAAAAACTGCGTAAACCTCCTTTTTGTAGGAAGAGCGGGGTTTTTTTTCCAAAAAAGGAGGTTTCCAAAAAAAAAAAAAATGCATCCAGACTACTTTCACTTTTGAAAGACTCACTTTCGAAAAAGTGATCAGAAGATATGCAAATTCCTGCAGAAATTGCATATCCTCTTTCGAAATTAGAATGTAGTGTAGACGTTCCCTCAGATGCTGCCCAGTTGATTACCACAGCTGGGGTATTTTTTCTACAAGTGGTGCACATTCACACATGCCTTGGTGCACACACAAATTATTCCACCCATGAATGGAAATGATTAGGGGGAACATTGGTCCTCAGAATGAGGACATTTGACCGTGACAGTCTGCCAACACCCTGACGAAGTCTGCGCCGGTTTACTTTGATCTGTCCCCCATGCTGAAATCAGAAAACTTATGTATGTCACTGTTGCCATACTGCTGGGGAAAAAAAGCAAAAACATAAGCTGTACAAGGGATTGCTGTGACTGTATGCAGCGATAACACATGGAAGGACTCCGCACTGTTAGATCTGTAGATTGATAAACCTCATCTCAAAGAGCATCTGAGGAGAATTTGAAACTGACATTTGAGAGTTTGTGACCTAAAAAAATGAAAAAAGCACCTGCTCTTTACATCTGAATGTTCCGCTAACCAAAACCTCAGTCTGTTGCAAGATGCATTTCCATTCTTCTAACCCACTCCCTCTCAGTAGACTGTTGTCAAGCAGTGAGTATGTTGATTGCCAGGAGAGGTTTTAATAAAAGATCGACCAAGGAGTCCTATGATTCTTTAACAAATATAATGTTCGCTGTGTTTTCACACTGTCCCCCAGGAGGTAAAAAGAGGATGTTTGGGTTTAATTGCAGGACACTAAGTGCAAATGAGGAAGTCTTTTCTCACTTGAAGGCAGAGAACCTCAGGAGGAGGTCGGATGGTGCTCCTTAGAGGGTTTGTTATTGTGTACAGGAAGGGGATAATCAAAGGAGTAGGAGAGAGTGAGGAAAACATACAAGATCTACCATATGGCCAATGTTAGGAAGGCTCCACCGAGAGGAAAAATAAAGATTGCAGTAGGGTTGCAGTCACAAGGAGCACTGGTGCAGAAGAGAAATTAAAAAAGAGAAAAGCAAAAAAAGACAGAAATGTTCATGGCTCCACCCGCTAACCTGCACTAGCTGGGACCACAATGTTATTTTAGTCCCAACAGAGGCCATATTTAACCCGCAAATTGGCCAACGCGCATCGTTAAGCGAGAGGACAGAGCAGCAAATCCCGAGCGAGTGCCCGTGTTACTTTTCCTCGCTGCTTGACATTTATTGAGCAAGACTCCAAAGCTCCAAAGCACAGATACAATACAAATGCTGACGCTGAAATTCACAGCCCTGCTTCATTTCCAACAGGGAAAATATCATACTGACCGCAGTCTGTTTGAGGTCACGCAAAATCAATAGCCTTTCTCTAGTCTGACTCGAAGGTAAGCTGCTTTCAAAGACATCCGGAGAAAATGGATCGGCTTTTGTTGTTGTTGTTGTCATCGAGTGGGGCTTTGTTTAGTTGCCAAACATTCGTCTGAATATAGGAGATTCCTTTCTCCCTCCAGCGGGCTGATAAGATTGTAGCGCTGTCAAAATAGCCCATCCGTTTTATTGCACAGCGGATGGGGTTTGCAGTTCTTGGGGAGGGAACCAGATTGGAAGCTGTTTAGCACTTGGGAAGGGGCAGGGAAAATAAATCAATGAAACGGATTGATCAGAGGTTATATTTAAAGCCGGTCGTCAATTAGTTTAATGCAGGTTTGCAGCTAAAGAGCACAGCAATTTAGCCCCAGGAGCCGAAATTTGCTGTCTCCCCTCAGACTCTTCCTGCTGATTTTAGCTGGGTCAAGCAGCAAGGAGATGGTTTGTAGCTGAAAGTCACATTTGCAAAGTTAGCTCTGAGTGAGCAGGATCGATAGGAGACCCAGCGGAAATGCTAAGGCAAGCCAGAGAGTTTGTGGAGGGATCCAATCAGGCCCAGAAATGTCTGCCCCTCGCAGGGTTATGACCTGGGGAATGAATGAAAACTATAAAGCCTCCGTCACTGTCTCTCTGGGGGAAATTTGCCAGTGTAATCCCCACGGCAGCCATTTTATCCCTACTGGAGATGTTATGTCTTCTGCAGGCGATACACTTTCCATGTAGCGCTTCCACTGACTTGAAATGCTGATTAGTGATGGCAGTAGAATCACAGGCTGGTAGCAGCCAGGGGTGGCAAAGACACACTGGATCAGGGTGGGAGTCCTCAGCGTTATCAATCACACCTATGCCTCAAGGAGAGGTCGTTAGGGGTCACCAACTGAAATTAATAGGGAGCAAGTTTAAAACAAAGCAAAAGAAGTATTTCTTCATGCAGTTCACAGTCAACCTGTGGAACTCCTTGCCAGAGGATGTGGTGAAGGCAAGAAATTTAACAGGGTTCAAAAAAGAACTAGAGAAATTCATGGAGGTTCAGTCCATCAATGGCTATTAGCCAGGACGGGTAGGAATGGAGCCCCTAGCTTCTGTTTGTCAGAGGCTGGAAATGGATGACAGGGGAAGAATCACGTGATGGTTCCCTGTTCAGTTCATTCCCTCTGGGGCACCTGGCATTGGCCACAGTTGGAAGACAGGACACTGGGCTAGATGGACCTTTGGTCTGACCCAGTCTGACCCTTCTTATGAAGCAGTGGGGAATTGAACCTGGGACCTCTCACTCTTAACATATGAGCCTCTGCTAAAAGACTCCCCCGTGTTAGCCAGGGCTGTAGCAGGCTCATCAATCCCTCGCCACGCTGGAGGGAACAGACCATCACTCGGCGGCAGGCTGGCTTACAACCATGACGCTGTCTTGTCTGCACATTCAAGGGGCTCTTTTGTATCAGTAGTTTGTATCCGTGTTGCAGAAGTCTGGTCCTTCCCACCATTCTCAGGTGGACAAAGTCACGTCTCCCGTGTTGTGCCTCAGTCTCTAGCCAGCCATAAATTGGGACACCGATACCTACCCACGCACCTCGCTGAAAGGGTCTGCACACATGATGTTACACATCAGCACACCTACAACACACGGCTCTACAGATAGGGAAGGCAACCCAGTGCCTTCCTTCTGTAGCTTGCAGTCTAAATTAGGTTTCCACAGGCCCACCGATGTGGGGGGAGCAAAGAGGGTAAAGGGGACTGGAGATTCAACAGGGCCTGGAGCCTTGGGCCCCTTTGAATTGCCACTGGAGCACCCAAGCAATGTTCTGCATGTCTGAGGGGAAGGGCACAGTCCAGCCAGCAGTGAGGGCTGACTGCTTGAGGCCCCACCCCTTTTGCCCACGGCTCCTCCCCTTTCAGAGCATGTGGAGCCAGCCCCTCCCCCACCTTTCCCCAGGGCCCCGTTGGGTTTGCAATTGTTTTCTTCAATTATCCGTTTAAAATGTTCGTGTTCTATGCCTCAGGGAGCTACATCTGGACCGAGTGACCGTGAGCGCTGACCGTCTCATGGTATATCCATTCGTAGGGGCAGGAAACGCTCTAAGACCAGAACTCGTTATTTGGAGCTCTGAGGGACAAGACAGGCTAGGAAATACGAATGCATGAAACGAGATTTCCATATGTATTCCGGGCTACGCGCCCTGGAGACACAGCTCACGAGATGGTGCGAGACCTCGTTGTGTTCTCACCGGGGGCTCGTCTCCCCGAGAAGTGCTACCGCTGCCGTGCCTTTGGTGCAGACCCTCCATGCTGACAGAAGAGAGCGCCCCCAGCAGCACAGTTAAACCACTTCCATGGGAGGCAGTAGCCAGGTCAGCAGGAGACGCTCTCCCACCAACTTAACACTGGCCAAAGCTGCCCTCCGGTCGGTGTCGTTTGCCTTGCTCAGGGAGGTGGCTTATCCACACTCCTACGTGACATTCGTTACTCCGGCACCCGCGGCCGGGCGGTCACGTCCTCGCTGTAAAGAACTTCCATGTGAAAGAAGAGACTTCGAGGTCGGCAGAGAAGCCACGAAGTGGGCAACGCTGGCCGAGGAGTGGGCAAAGCCAGGACGCCCTGGCCTGTGCCGATTTACAGCCCTTGCTCCAGCAGAGACGCTCCGACAGCCCCTCGGACACAGCACTTCCTCCAGGTAGAACCCAGAGGGAGGTGCTGATGTTGTCTTGGTCTGGAGAAAAGGCACCTCTGTAGGCCCGCCAGTGGGGGCGGGGTGGATAAAAGAGGCAGTTGCCCCAGAGCCCCCGGCTGCTGCCACCCCTACTGTGCTAGTGGCCCGAGCCACGGGCCCTTTAAATAGCTGCCGCAGCACTGCACCACACACTCCGTGCGGCTCTGAGGGAGCGCGACGTGCTCTGGGCGGCACGGAGGGCTTCCTGTCCCAGCCTGTTGCTTCAGGGATCACAGAGCCGGCCTCCCCAACTCCCGTGGCGACTGTCAGCTCCCCTGAACCTCTGATAATTAATTAGTCAATTAATAAATAATACAAAATAAAATCCTAGACAAGCAACAAAACTGTTCATAAATTGGCATTGGTTCCTTGAAGTCAGTGCGAGTGAAGGCAGCAGGCGTGGGCCCTATGCTTGACAAGGTCCACTCAGGGGCAAGGTAAAGCTCTCCATTCAGAGCCTGTGGTCGGAGGGCCGTGGCAGGAGCACCCGGCCAGTACACTAGACTAGTATCCAGGTGTACAATGCCACCACAGCACACCCAGTGTGGACAAAACTGCATTTCTGCTGCACAGTTTATCCCATCGCCCCCGGGAGAAATACGCTCATCGGCCAAAGCTCAGTTTGCAAGTCTAAGTGCGCTTCCCTGAGAGACTTTTGCCAGCACAGCTAAATTAGTCGGGGATCACACCTTGCCCCACTCTGACCTACAAAGCTATACTGGCAAAATTCTGGCCTGATTTCCCAAGAAAATACCAATGAGCAATTTTGGGCTACGTCTACACTACACTGTAACTCGAAACAAGCTACGTATTTTGAGCGATGCAAATTGCGTATTTGATTTTGATTTTATTTCGAAATTGCTTATTTCATCATTTGGTGCTGTCTACACAGCTCCAAATGTCAAGATACCCTGCTATTCCAGAACTCCCTTACTCCTCGTGGAATGAGGTTTACAGAGATGTTGGAATAGTGAGCCCGAAATAACGGGCTTGCTGTGAAGACACAAGATACCTATTTCGGGATACTCCCATATCCTGAAATAGCACTGTCGTGTAGACGTAGCTTTGGAGGCCAGGAAACTAACATTTTCTCACTATAGAGGCTTATAAACAGGCTGTTTTCATTTATTTGTTGACAGTTAATGGCAAAGCTTTTAATGCTTCAGGCTGACAAATATAACACATAAGGCAGGCGACTAGAGAAATAAGGGCAATTACCTCCCCATGCCGGGCCCCCCTCCCGGCTGGATTGATTTTCCCAGAGGCTACAAGGCTTTTAGATTTTGTTGTCGGGATTCCCAAATTAATAGGTGTAAAATCAATCTGCTCTTGGCTAGCTTCCTGCCAAATGTAACCCGTAAAACACCATTTCAAATGGAGACAGGGAAGCAAATAAAATAAAGGCAACGGGGCAACTAAAAGCAGGCACTAAATCACAGCGACTCGGCTACAGGCAAAAATGCAGGTGGGCTGCTTTGCTCCCTGCTGGCTAGGATGGTTTCAACTGCCAGGTCTTACAGAAGAGTAAGATACCGGGGGAAGTGTCGCTGCCATGAGGGCTGTGTCGCTTCTCTCGCCCGCAGGGGTGTAAATCACGCGCCGCAGCCCTGAAGCCAATGGAGGTCCAGCTTGAGTGCCGGGATCAAAGCACTAGTTGCCTGGGCAAGAGTTCAGATGACACATTATGGGCTGGAGCGAACATAGATCGTGAGATGGATGATCTCGCAGAGCTCTCCATCACCTCCGCTCAACCCTCATACACGGCCCTCTTCACGCACCCTAAGAAACTAAGGGACCCTCTTAGCCTCTTGATTGAGGATGTGCTTTCTACTTCTTGGGAACTCTGGAATCTGCAGGCAACCTGCATGTGTCCTCCTTAGTGTAGGAACGGCAGGCAGTCTGTCAAATGCCAGTATCAAGGGATCTGAAGTTAGCCGTTTCTGAATGCTGACAGGTCAATATTTAGCTCAAACCACCAACAGACATCACGGCAGGGGGATTTTCAGCTCCCTTTTGGGATTCTTCCATATTTCTAAGACACACACATGAGTTCTTTCTGCCCCTTGGGAGCCCCAGGGAATGCCTTGGTGCACTTTACCTTTCTGCCTAGATACATTTGTTTTGCAGTTCCAACAGGGGACAGTTTTCATTGAAATTTCCTCACCCAGGCTGCTGTGCAGTGTGGCTGCATGTGGTTAAAATAGTTGCTGCATTTCACTCAAGAGGTGACTGCAGAGATTTCCACAATAAATGCTGTAAGAGTCCTTGGAATGAAAGGCACTGTAAGTATGAGACATTATTACCATTAGTCCTAGGAAAACCCGTGGCCAAAAACTGACCTCTCAGCCACAGAAGCTAGTTCTATCTAAACTGTGGTATGTCCCCCACTACAAGGATTTTCATCCATCTCACAATCGTTCATCTCTATTTTCACAGCACAATGAGGGTAACTGCGCTGATTTGGAGTTGAGACACGGCCAGACTAAGTGACTTGCACAAGGCAGCACAGGAAGTCTGTTTCAAAGCAGGAAACTTGAATTTAGGATTCCTGGATCTACCGCCCCATCCTTCTTCTCTTAAAACATGTGACTCTATTTTCATAAGACATGTTGAAATTTCAAAGCTGATTTCATTTCAAAGGATTTGAAACAAGTTCTCTTTTTTTTTTTTTTTTAAACGTTGAGCAAAATTTTAGGGGTTTTTTTTTATTGAAGCTATTATTCAAAATAGTCAATGATACTTTTCACTTACTGAAGAACAGATTTTCAGGGGAAAAGGAACAAGTTTTAAATAAAAAAAATCTTCCCCCTTTTCTTTATTTAGAGAAAAAGAAACCCAAGTTTAATAAAAAAAATAAAAAATATAAAAAATAATTTATTTTAGAAAAAAAGGCCATTTGCAGGCTAAAAAACTTTTAATTCCTCAAATGCTGACCGGATGTATTTTCAAAACATATTTAGCCCTGTCAAGTTCTTGGTCCATTTCAATAACCTATTTCAATTCAGGACTGTCTCAAATGATTTAGCATACAGAAAACCTCAGATAACAGAGTTCTGGCCTTGAGATAAATACCTAGGTGAAAAGATTCCTCACTGAAGCTTGATAAATGCAAAATTGAAGCTCTCTCTTTGTGATCCTGAAAATACTGAAGCTTAAAACAATGGGGAAAAAAGATTGTTTCCAAGATTTTGGAGACTCCCATTAATTGAGTGACATGCCACTATAGAGCTCTTGCATAAAATGATAAAGTCAATTTTGTGCCCCCCCCCCCCCACACACACACACACAACCAAGACCTCCTCTCAAAATCAGCAAAAAGAGACAGATCCCTAACTTTGTGTGTCTGATATTTCATCCTGGCAAAGGAAGAACATGTAGCAAGGCTGCTGTGCAAGCTTTGTGGAAGGACTGCCCTAATCACAGTACAGCAGGAACACAGATTATATTGCCTTGTCTTCAGGGTCTGGCATTCACATTTTCATAAAGTGCCTAGGAAGATAAATCACTACACTAATAATATTTGTATTGATTATCTAACCTGGAGCAGCAATTGACTCTATTGTCTCACTTCCTCTTAAATTGCTCACAGATGGGATCCTATTTCCTACTCTACATTTCTAATGGGAACACTTAAATCACAGGATAGCACTAAAATCACACGCGGGCACACACACAGTTAACCAGAAGGAAAGCCCTTTAATAAAGCTCTTTGACTGGCATTCTCAGTGCTAAAACTTTCCAGGCCAAATTTTAGGGGGGGGGGGGGCTCTACACAGTGCACCTTCACCCTTTGTGGGTACCTACTATACCTGTAGGCATATCAACCTACATTTCAAAAGTGACTAGTGATTTTGTATGCCTCCAGTTTTGACGTTCAATTAGAGATGCCTTAGAAGGGTCCTGACTTTCAGAAAGTTGCAAAACACCCACTCATAGAAAATCATGACTGTGTAAGGTCTCTTGACTTGTGCTCAGACATGAGGAACCCAATGTGACTGTATTTGGAAAGGAAACAAAAAAAACCCCACACTCAAAGCTCAAAAACAGGTGTACCGCAAGTAGGGCCAGTTCGAGCCATTCCTGCACCCCGGGCAGCAGGCACATGGCGCATGCGCGGCTCTGCCCCGGGCGCATGGCGCATGTGCGGCCCCCGCCCCCCGGCGTGCTGCGCACCTTACAGCTGACATCAGGCACCCCCCCATAGCTTGGCGCCCCGGGCAGCTGCCCACCTAGCCCCCCATAAATCCAGCCCTGACTACAAGTGGGCAGTTAGATCTGGAAGTAACCATTCAACAAATACTGTGGAATGTCATGTTGAAAATTCACAGGTTGAAATAGATTTTTCATAGCCTTGTTTTGTTTTAAGTTCCTCTCCGTTCCCGAGGAGAGCTCCCGATACCTTGGCACAAAGGCAGATCACAACACACACAAGTGCACACAACGCTTAAAGGTACAGAGGGTTCAACGACGACAATCCCTACATTTTCCTGAACCTTTCAGAACAGAATCTAAGAGGTGACTAACGTCAGCCCTCTCGTAGTCTGGAAACCCCTGGGAAGTGAGGCTACAGAGATACTAAATGGTTCAACAAAGCAGCCAATCTGCTACCAAGGTTTCTAATGCATCCAGCTGTATCCTCGTCTGCTTTCAAAGGAAAACTTTGCCACCGCTCCACCCAAATTAGAAAAGGAGACAATCACAGAGAGAGAACGATAAGGCGATGTTGGGTGATCTGGGGGTGGGGGGGAGAGAAAACAGCAGCTGGACAGCGGAAGAGGCCCTGGCTTAGCCCAATCACACAGCCCTGTCTGACTGTACAGCTGCCAGGGTGAGTGATCATCGCTACGTTGAGGTCAGCTCTGCCCCCAGGCTCAGTAAGCGAAAATAAATGGCTTAGAAGATAAAAGGTCATTTTGACAAATTATTTGTCTTGTTGTCATGTCAAAACTGTAAGGGCAAGCGACCGGGAGCAGCAACGCGTCGTTTAAATAGGAAATAGCCATCCTGATGTTTTGACTGAGTAAATTACAGAGCAAACCACAATTTGTTCCGGGTATTTGAGGATCTGTCCCCTGACAGACAGGTCTTTTTGCATACACCTGGGAAGCAAAGCAGATTTCTAAATGCCATGTGTGGAACTGACGCTTGTGGAAAGATGTCTATGTTTAACTAGCCACAGTAAATGCATGAGCTATCTCCCCCTGGCTCATAGGTAAACACTTCTCTGCATCTTCTAGGCACCGAAAGGGGGGTGGTTTTCCTTCCTCCCCTCCTAAGTAAGAAGGGAAAGGGTTAATGGATTTTCCCAAGGCTTCTTGCTTTTAAGGTGCCAGAGATATGGAGGGGAGGCAATGGCTGGCTACTCATGGAGCAATGGCACTGGGATTTCACATTGTTTCCAGGTGAACAAACAGGAGTCACGAATGGAATGAGTTGAGAGCGTTCTAGGCTCGCTGTCAGCCTGCCATGCCCAAAGAACAGCTGCATCACCATGGTAATGTCAGAGCGCCCTGGCTGACTGATGCCGAGGAAGGAATCCTGCGATGGCAGGAGGCTATTTTATTATATGTCTACCTGCCACACATACAGCCCCACCCACGCCGCGCTGAGCTCACCTGCGCCACAAAGGAAGTCTCCATCAGGACTGTGTCTGATGTCCAGACAGCTGTAAAGAACATAAGCACGGCCACACTGGGTCAGAATAAAGGTTCCTTTAGCCCAGAGTCCTGTCTGCCCACAGCGGCATGGGACATTCTCCTTGCCTCTGGAATTTGCTCCCTGCCAGGATCTGACAGGGCCCAGACTTGTTAATATTTGAGGAACCACCTTTCATCCCTCCTTTCTCACCAGCAATGGGGACTAGCTCCAAAACCCACAGAGGACAGCGAGAATCTTCCAATAGACTTTGACAGGTTCTCAGCAAGGCTGGAAGTGACAGGGGGCACTTGTGGGGCTGTTGCAAAGGAGACCACGGCACTGGCCCATAGCACTACTGGACGCTGGCTTGTAGGGACACCTCCGGTGCAATATCTTGACAAAGGGCACACTTGTGTAATACGGACATGACCGGGCTTTAGAGAAAAAAAAATACCCTCTACTAAACAACAACAATGGTCAGGGCTGCCTGTGGGGTCGCCAGATGGTTTAAAAAAAATACCGGACAAAAATTGTGTGTCAAGCAAAAAAAAAAAAAAAAAAACCACTGGGGAAAATTTATCAAGCAAAATCAAACCCTGAGGGGAGGATTCGGGAGGTTGGGCTGAAATGCGGTCGCGGCCTGCCCTTAAGACCGGCTCTGTCGGTGGCCCCTTGAAAATGGCGGCCTCCGGCGACCGCCCAGCTCGCCTGCCCCTAAGTCCAGCTCTGACAATTGGCTTACACAGAACATCTTCCAGCCTTACGACTCCTAAAACAATGTAATCACTATGGGGAAAGTTAATCCCAGGTCAGAGCACAAGTCTCATGTAAGTCTCTATTGAAGTGGTGCAAAGCCTTGATCCAGGCCTTTGCACAAAGATGAATTTTACCCTACATAAACAAGTCCCCCTGCCCACCGAAATCCCACCAGCTCTGGGAAGGAACGCACCAGCCAAGTGGAAAACTGGTGGCAAGTATGCCAAACAACAGCAAAAGAGGGGGCATCACTTTTCCTGGCTATAACTTTAACCCTTCCTCCCTCGGCACAACTCTGGACTGTAACGAACATACTTGAAAACAAAATCACACAGCTGCGAAGTCCAAATAATCCAAAGTGCCTTCCCCCCGCCTCGAGAGCTGCATCTTGCCAAGTGAACCGGACACAAAGATAGTGAACAAACAGGTTAGGATGTCTTCTGCCTTTTGTGAAATGAAAATAAATGAAAGGCTCTAGTGTTTCAGGTCACTGATCTTTATCTTGCCTATCTGTACCATTTATCTGAGATACAATGTAAAGGTTCCAAGTCTTTCCCCCACCTGCCAAGCCCATTTCATCTTCTGAATGAAAAGAACCACTTAGACACCTGGTAAAGTAGTAATAAGTTTGTAACAAGGATATTGTTTTCTGGGCCAAAGCAAACATCATCAGAATAGATGAAAGACTCCAGAATAAACAGGTAATCTGTAAACAGACGGCCGGTCTTTTCATTAGTTCGTGGTAGGTTCAGAGGCAGTATTTCTGCACATATATATCTCGCCTTTTATCAGGGGATATCAGAGCACTTTAGGAACAGCAATTAAGCTTCACGATCACCCTTGTGCGATAGGTAAGTAGATTTCGATTAATGAGTGTTTCTGAAAGCAGCAGCCATTGTTAGACTTAATTTAATCTGATCATTGATTTATCTGTTCAAATGGATTGTCACATACATTTGAGAAAGGAAAAAGTTCACCCAACTAAAAGGATTAAACAGACTCAAATAATTCTATGAACAGACTTAATCTTCTCTTTAATAAATCAGACTCATGGGGCAAGATCCCGGCCAAAATTGCACACCCAAATTATTAGGAGAGCAATTTCATGGACCTCAGAATTTGTTCTTGTCCTTCTAAATGGCATAGGAACAAGCATATCAGGTATCAGGGCTGCCATACTTCTTCCGTTTAGATCTTGGTTTCTTCCTACAGCAGCTGGTTTTTACACATTAATGTTCATTATTTTACTGATCTGAGGCTGCATGGAAATTTTGCTGTAATGATTCCCGAGGCCACAAGCTCTGAAACCACGGCAGAATTACCTGGGACCTCATTTCAACTTTCCATTTCTGTGCATCCTTTTAGCCAAGGCACAAGGAAAGTTTTTACAAGTCAGTAACTGCCTGAAATAAACCAGTCAACTCTCCCTTCCCCGAAACCCCAAATAAACCCTTCCTCTCCACTCTTGTAATGCATTATGTAGATGCTGGATTTTCAGGAAGAAAGGTCATCTCTTTGCTTGAAGATTAAAGCCATGTCTCCATTAGGGGGAAGATCGATGCTGCCGTGATCAATCTTCCGGAGTTTGATTTAGTGGGTCTACTAAAGACCCACTAAATTGAATTCAGACGGTGCCCCCGTCGGTGCTGGTACTCCTGAAAGGAGTAAGGGAAGCCAACAGGAGTGTTTGCCTGAGCGTAGGAAATAGAGTGAGATCCAAAGGCAGCTAGGGACACAAGTCTGGAGAAGGAGAAGGAAGTGGACAGGAGTTGTAAGTGGAATAACATGCAATATGGTGTGTTGTCCCCAGGCCCTTGCAAACACTGGAGTATCACAATGCCAGGTGCCCCAGAAGGAGTGAACACAACCCAAGGAAGGGATCCTCACGTGATCCTTCCCCTGTCATCCATTCTCAGACAAACAGAAGCTAGGGACACCATTCCTTCCCATCCTGGCTAATAGCCATCGATGGACCTAGCCTCCAGGAATTTATCTAGCTCTTTTCTTGAACTCTGTTAAAGTCCTAGTTTTCACCACATCCTCTGGCAAGGAGTTCCACAGGTTGACTGTGCACTGCATGAAGAAAAACTTCCTTGGGTTTGTTTTAAACCTGCTACCTATTAAAGGGTTTCCGCAGCCCTTACAGCTGGTCTAGAGCTGGGAGAGGTTTGCAGCTGGTCAGGGAGGCTTGTTCTTAGGATGATGCAAGAGGGTTTTAGTGAATGGAATAGACAGGTCGGGCAGGTTGTCATTATTGGGAGTTGGTCACAACAAGGGGGCTTTTCAGCAACTGGGAATGGACCAGGCTTTCAAGGTGTGGGGCTACAGCAGGCCATTGAGCAAGGAGCGCCTCTGCATATGGCAGAAGGAGACCCCCAAAAAATCCTCTATGCAATTCCCTGCAGCACATCGGCCCCTTCCTCTTCTGGGATGAATTCCTCCTCCTGGAGCCTGGAGGGAGCTTTTACGATGACTGTGCGTGCACAAAAAGGGGGCAGAAACGTGGCAAAGACAGCCAAATGGCTACAATCCGCAGCCAAATGGTCTCCTTCACTCCCGTCTTACTTAAAAATGTGGGGAAGGCAAAGGGCAACAGCTGAAGCGCCCGGCTTCTCCTAGCGCTGGAAGGAGCCTGCTGTCGAACCCACGAGAGCTGTGGCAGTGCTAGAGGGGTCGTTTGCACACTCGGCCGCCATTGCTGAACTCTGCGTCCAGTGGCACAAGTAGCACACGGGCCTTATCTTGCCCCACTTTATATGCTCCTCGCCCCCTGGCAGAGGCTGCCCCGGTGAGCACCCCTCAATGCCAGGTTTGTGCTGTCCATTGCATTTGCATTTCTCTGAGGGAGAGAATTATTTTCAGAAATGGTTCCCCCCCTTCAGCCCACACCTCAGTACTCGGGTGCAGGGTATACACCGTCAGAGGCAAAATACGGTCATGCCTTTCCACAGTGACATATCAACCAGTGCGCCAAGGCAGAGGGTAACAGTCGATGAGGCGCAACGTGCCGTGGGCAGAAGAGGGAAAGAAATGGGATTGCACAGATGAGGTTTCATAAAATGCCTCCATTTTCCTTTCGATAGGGCACAGGGGCGTGTTCTGCTAGACTGGCTGAAGCACCCACAGGAAATGGGGTGCTGAGCCCACTAGGGGCTTGTCTACCCGAGGAAACTATTTCAAAATAACTAAGATCGACTTAGTAACTCCCGAAATAACATCGAAATAGCATGTCCTCACTACCAGGAAGCCTCGAAATGAGTCCGAGGCAGGCCCCGTGCATGTGGATGCGCTACCTCGACTTACAGCCCCCGGAAGCTCTGGGGAGTAATTAGTTCAAATGACTCTGAGGAGAAATTATTTTGAAATGGCGGCACCGGAGCATCCACACACCCGCTATTTCGAAATAATAAACTATTTCCAAATTAGCGCTATTCCCCGAAGAAATCAGGAGTGCAGATTTCAAAATAACGGCTTGGTAGTGCGGACACTCCGCTTATTAATTTGACCTAAGCGGGGTTATTTTGAAATAAATCCCGAGTGTAGACCAGGGTTAGTGGGGCTTTGATTCTCTGGATCTGATCCTGCAAGATGCAGAGCTCTCTTGACTCCAATTTATCTGCCCGGGTGTCGGGAGCAGCCCTCAGGACCATGCAGTATCCAACCCTAAATCCCTGCACCACGCTGAGTGGAAGCCTCTTTGCCCAAGACAGATCAAAGGGTTTCAGGAACAAACCGTTTTTCTAATTCAGTTTCACAGCCACATTTTTTCTGATGCACCCCTTGCGTAAGCTACGAAACAGGTGGCCCACTGGAGTGCAAGGCTGCGACCTGTCTTTCCTCAGACAAACACATTCATGTCAAGCCTTTGGACTGGCCCCGGGTGGGTCCCGGTTCATATTCTTACCATATTTGTCTCCATCTTCCCCCTTGGCACTGATCCTCCTGCCTAGAACTTGGATGTGTTTCCCACTCGTCCTGCTGTACAGCTGGTAAAGTCTGAGCTGTTTCCTGCTCACATCGTCCCTTGCCCGCGTCTGATTCTCCACGTGTATCCGAAAATCCACATTCTCTTCGGCCACGAACATCTGATGGAAAGAGAGACCAGAGACCGTGACACAGATGCAGCGTCTTGCCTACAAAGACGACAAACCAAGCCTGCCAAAGAGCACCTCACACAGAAATAGCCCATTGTGGCCGGACGTCACGGGATGGGGGCAGTGGGGAGTCATTTGTATAAAGGCTGCATGATCAGAGGCTCTGATAAAAGTTCTACCTAGGTGCTGACAAAGAAACTGGGTTTCTTTCTTCTCACCCAGTCTCAGGGTACGTCTACACTGCAACACTATTTCGCAATACCTAGTGCTAGTCCGAAATAACTTAGTCCACATCTACACAGCAGGCAGTTATTTTGAAATAGTGTCAAAATACTGTCAAGTTGGAGGACTTCTTACTCCGAATCCTGTAGCCCTCATAGTATGAGGAATAAGGGAAGTCGGAGGAAGAGCGCTCTATTTCAAAATAAGTGCCGTGTAGACACTCCCTGTTTCAAAATAAGCTATTTTGTAATAAGATATGCAGTTGACGTAGCTCATTCTGCGTAGCTTATTTCAAGTTAATCCCTGCAGTGTAGACGCCCCTCAGTAATAAATAGGGATGTAAAATCCTCTTTAATTGGCTAAGCAGTGAAACATATCATTTAATCGGTTAACGAATTAAAGGAGGGCGGTTGGGGGGGAAGAGCTGCTATAGTGGCTACTGCTATCACAAACTAGCCACGTTATCCTGGAAATGTAAATAATTTTGTGAACCAATTAGCCACACTCAACTGGCCAAATAGCCACATGTGGCTAGTGGCTAGCGTGTTGGACATCATGGATCTAGATCATCCCTGACAGGTGTCTGTCTAACCTGCTCTTAAATATCTCCAGTATTGGAGATTCCACAACCTCCCAGGGTAATTTATTCCAGTGTTTCACCACCCTGACAGGAAGTTTTTCCTAATGTCCAACCTAACTCCTCTCCCTCCCCTCCTCCCCCAACTGCAATTTAAGCCCATTGCCACTTGTCCCATTATCAGAGGCCAAGGAGAACAATTTTTCTCCCTCCTCCTTGTAACACCCTTTCTCCATTCTGTCCTACTGGAACGGATGGCCACACAAAACAAACCCAAACCCACACTGGTCCCTTCTTCCACCATCCTGCAAGAGGGCAGATTCCTCACTCTGAGAGTCAGATGCTGCTGGAAAGTCAGACCCTGAAAAGAGCTTTTGCTTTCAAATACCTGTACATGTATCACGTTGGCGGAAAGACACAAGACACGGGTCAGTAGCAGAAGGGGAAAACCATTAGAAATAGTCTGTCCTCCAAACTCAGCCCCTCACTGAGCAACTTAATCAACAGAAACTTGTATTCCATGTAGCTGCAACATCAATGAAGGTCATGGGTTCTGTAAAATGCAGGACTGACTTTACAGCTCCCTGTTAAACACTAGAATTATGATATTGGTAACCCAAGCTTGCAGACAGCAGCCACTTTGATTTATGACCATAAGATAAGAGATCCAAGAAGAGATAGGAAGAGTTAAACATAAGGGTATGGGTCTACACTGGACGCTTATTTCCAAATAAGCTATTCTGGAAGAAATACTCCAAAATAGCTTATTTTGAAATAGCATGTCTACATTGCAGGGAAGCCTCAAAATTAGTCGGAGGCAGGCTTCCCTAATGTAGACATGTGGTCTCAATTTAGAGTCCCAAGAGGCACCGGGGAGGAATAACTTAGAATGGCCCTGGTGAGAGGCTATTTCGAAATGGCAGCAGTGGAGCATCTACACACGCCTTATTTCGAAATAGCTATTTCGGTATAGGCATTATTCCTCACAGAATGAGGTTTACAGATTTTGGAATAAACCGAAAGCAAAGCAAAGGTTTACAAATTAAGAAGCAATCACAGAATAGCAGGCCCAGCCACAAGCTAAACAATAATGAGGTTAAAAGATCTTCCCGCCCTAAACTAATCGAGCCCTGCCCATCAGACTCATCCAAATTACTGGAGCTCTCTGCCAGAGTAAACTGAGTAGGATTAGGCCTACACTGCCAATAGTCCATTTTCCTTTTTATTTCCTCTCCCCCCATCCTGCCCACCCCCAAATGAAACGTCCAACAAAGGAAATTCAGCTAGCAAAAAAAGAGGTGTTCAAATAATGTTGATGCTCTGCCTTGTACCACAAATGCAAGGGGGGTTGCAGTTAAGACTTTGGCTCCATCATATTCAGGTTTTCCAATCAAGATGACTTTGTTACATCACTTTTTGCCTGTTTTTCTCAACAAAAAAAAGTTGGGATTTCGGAAGAAAACTTCACATAAAGGCCACAAGTTTGCCAAGCCAAACGTGGACTAACCCATCACACAAAAATACCTACTAGTTTGACATTGCTTCACTTCTGCTTTGCCGTGGATAACTTTGATTTCTACATCAGTCGTGTGTTTCCCTGTTCACTAGCCTGCAATGTCTCAGAGGTGTAACCGTGTTCAGCTGTAACTTTACAGTATCATGAGCTTTCGTGGGCTAAACCCACTTCTTCAGATGAGCTTGAGTGGAGAAAAAAGGGAGACTATTAGAATTAGAATATGATTGATTACAAGAGTACTCCCTTACCTGGCGTGTTTTATTGTGACACAAGGGTGCAGTTTTGTATACCATACTAGCGATTCCATTTCACAATTGACCTTTGGAACCAATCACCAAAGCCCAGTAGAGTGGGTTACCTAAAGGCGAGTGCCTTTTTCCCTTAAAATAGAATCATACAATCACATAAGACTGGAAGGGACCTTGAGAGATCAAGTCCAGTCTCCTGCCGGCAGGACCAAGCACCGTCTAGATCAGTGGTCCCCAACGTGGTGCCCACGGGCTCCATGGCACCCGCCGGGGCATTTGTGCGTGCCCGCCAACAACCTGGACTGTCCCCGCCCCCGGCAGCCCCAACCCCGGGGCACATGTGGGCGCTCGGGCGCGTGGCGCTCGAGCGGCGCCGGTGCCGGCCCCAGGCATGCGGCTCGGGTGGCAGCGCTGGCCCCTGGCCCAGGGCACAAGGCGCTCAGGCGGCCCCAACCCCAGCCCTGGGGCACATGCCGGCACCGGCTGCCAGGTCATCCCCGTCCCCTGGCGTGCGCCCGGCATGTGAGTGACCCCACACCCCGGGCGCCCGGGAGCCTCTAAAGGTTGGGGACCACTGGTCTAGATCATCCCTGACATGTGTCTGTTTAATCTGCTTTTAAATATCTCCAGAGATGGAGATTCCACACTCTCTCTCGGCAATTTATTCCAATGTTCAACCACCCTGACAGGTAGGAAGTTTTTCCTAATGTGCAACCTAAACTTCCTTGGTGCAGTTTAAGCCCATTGCTTGTTGGCCTATCCTCAGAGGCCAAGGAGAACAATTTTCCCCCCTCTTCCCTGTGACACCCTTTTAGATACCTGAAAACTGCTATCCTGTCCCCTTTCAGTCTTCTCTTTTCCAAACTAAACAAGCCCGCTTCCTTCAGCCTTGCCTCAGAGCTCATGTTTTCTAGACCTTTCATCATTCTTGTTGCTCTTCTCTGGACCTTCTCCAATTTCTTTACATCCCTCTTAAAATGTAGCACCCAGAACAGGACTGTGGCAAGTCTGGGCTATGCCCCTGGGTCCTGCACTTCCTGGCAGGGTCTTTGTGTGTTGTACAGTTACAAATGAGCAGGAGAATGGAGATGTATCTCTGTGTCACCCAACCATCTTAAAAACCAAAGGGTTTTATTCTCCCTCTAAAAAAAAACCCCTCAGCATATCCCTTTTTAATTAATATTGATTATTGCGGTGCACAAAAAGATCACATTTTAAAAGATGAACATTTCTCTTTTTTTAATCACAACCACATTTCACAGGGGTCGGTTTCTTTGGCAACCCCAGAGGCCCTGAGCCTGCCAATAGACACACGTAAAAGGCTTGATTGAGCCAAACTCCATAGAGTCTGTGGGAACCTTTCCCACTTGGGACTTTGGCACGGGTCCATAGTTAGGTGAGTAGTTCCATTGAACTCAAAAGCACGCGCATAAAAGGTAAGCTCATGTGTAAATGTTTGAAGGATCGGGCCAAACTGCTCTGTTGTCTGCACTGACAAAAAGATTCTAAGCCTTTGTTTTATTTTGGCAAATCAGGGCATTTTCCTAACATTGCAGTAATAGGTATATAGGGGGAGATAGAAAATGATGCAAGAGTTATTTTAGTGGCTGATGCCAGACCAGAAGCCTTGTGATTTGGGACAATCTCAGAAGGCTGGAAAAAGATTCACTATGTCCCAAGGAATAGGTAGCAGCAGTGTATCACCGCTAGCATTGCGTTGTGAATTTTGTACGTATTTCATTTTGCAAGACGAGTGCAAACCTGTCTAGTAGTCGCTTTCTACTAATATGCTGTCCATGAAGGAGAACTTCAGCTGCTCACAGTAACTAGCGGTCTATCCTTCCAACCAATTGTACTGTCGACAATTGTTTATCTTCAATCAAATCTTAATAACTAAAACAGGCAGTATCAAGTTCAGATTTTGTATTTTATCGTTGCATTATTTTTCTTTTTAAGCAGCTCAATACATCTTTAGCAGTCCGATCATTACCTCGTTCTGTTATAATATACAACTACAAAGCCATTGTAAAAATACAAGCAGCCACATAAAAGTTCATGCCAGGGATTAAATAATATCCCTGCTAAAAAACCAGTGAGCATTTTAAATGAGTGATGTATCCTAAATCCTGCACCAGAAACGTGTGCATTTCTGAACATGGGAAATCTCTTTCTTCACCCATGAGTAGATCTACTTCCTTTGTTTTACCTGTCTAAAGACTCAGACTGTGGCCACTCAACCCAAACCTGATTTCAAGCAAACAATCATCGAAACTAGAGATGACATCTTACCCAGCTCCAGACAATAAGAGACTACACACTACAGTATCTTCTCATTTGCTTTGTGCAGTCCCCTTTTACCAAAAACCAAAGGATTTTTTACTACGTAGCTTTCAGAATTAGTAACTCATTTTAAGGATTATCATAGTTCATATTCATATTCAATTAAAAAAATCTGTGTTGATGCAATATTGAGGTTTCTGAGGTATCTGGTCTTTAATACAGCACCCTGTATATTCTACAACACAAGAATTTTCTATTTCTAATGTTCTGCTTAATGCTCCTGTTGGTGCCATAAACTGCTATAGGATGAAATATATAAGATCCCCAACATGGCCAAATTAACAACACTATTTGAAGCCAGACTTCAGAATTTCTTGACTTTTTGCTTCCTATCATACACAGTCCCCAAATTGTATTAAATAATAGGTCACACGCTTTCCCCAAATCTAAAATAAAAATACAAAACCCCTCTTAGTAAGGGCCTTATTGATTCCCAAAGATAAACAAATCAAGTGATTCAAAGTCCTTTCAAAACCCACTCTGATAAGCAGGAAATACTTATTACCTTCCAAGCACTGAACCAACCGAATATTAATGATTTTCTCTGTGACCTTCTAAACACATACACGTTAATAAGGTCAACAAGAGGATATCCAAGATGGATCTTTCCCGGGTTTGTAAGGGGAGCTAAAAATAGTTGCTTTGCTTCCTTGGTTTTGGCAAAATTCCCCTGTGTCAATTACAATTAGAAAAATTTGCAAGACCACCTCCAGAGTTGATATTTTAGGCATATGTTGAAACACAGTGCACCACTTATTTGCTGCCATTTCCTCTTCTTTATTGCAAAGTCAATCACCAGTCAGGCTGTTGTTAGGTTCAGGTTATACAACCTAGTTAGAAATGGGCCTGGATGGGATGGGTCGTGAGCTAACAATGACATATTTGCTTCTTTGTGCTTGGAAGCACATTGGGAAATTAATGTGACAGACAGAAGCAAATGTATTCAAAATCACAGCAGGGGCTCAGAGACGAGAGCGACTCTCTATGCAGGTCTGTGCTGCACAGGAAGTACGGGGCGGCTATTCCTCAACTGCACCCACGTAGTCTATCGAAAAACCAGGGGTGGCCAAAAATCTGCCATCAAAGCTGGTTTCCAGGGGCAAACTGGGTTTCTGAGGAAGCTCTCGTGTTTTTTGTGACAGTACCTGCTTGCCATGGAGAATGTACAGTTAAAAAAACTGAACACCCAAAACAAAGGTGCTTTCGGCCAAAGCCTATAACATTTCTAACTGGATAGACTGCTGTGGCAAGCTCATATCCCCCCATGGGCCAGTCCCCATCCAGATTTCATTTCACAAGTTACACCATACCCAGGCTATTCCCACGATGCACTCCTCTCCTCCCTCAGAGGGGAGAACCTGGTGCATCATGGGGGATGAAGCTCGACTAGGAGTAGCATGAGAGACCCAGACTCCAACTCCTGTGAGGCACCACAGAGGCCTGTTTCCAAATCAAACAGTTTCGTATTTTCTATCTGAAATATTTTGATGCGTTTGATTTTTTTTTTCCTCCACCAAAAAGATATTTTGTGCTTAGGAAAAAATATTCCAACCAGGTCTATTTACAACTTATTTTACCAGTACTACTTGTGTGTTGACAAAACCCTGGAGCATTTTTCCTCAGAGATGCTCACAGCCCTTTACAAATATCAGCTCACTAAGAGTATGTCCACGCTTCATGCTAGAGGCGTAATTTCCAGATCCAGGGCACAGACTCACACTCACTCTGAGCAAAGTAGTGTCCTAAAAAAACAGAAATGTTGCCGTGGCAACGCAAAGGACAGGAGGGGCTGGCATCCCCACGTACATACCCAGCCACATCAGGGACGTAGGCAGACCGGCTGCCCCTTGCGTCCATGGTTACACGTGCGACATGGATCAGAGCTAGTGCACGCATGCCTCCTAGACCTAGAGGAAATATTTGCCCAAGTGAGCCAATGAGAGACCTAGCAACACAGCACCAAAGCCCAGTTCTCAGGTCTGTTGGTGAAGCTATGCCAGTGAAAAATCTACCTGGAGACGCCAGTAGATCACCATTCTGTGAGGAAATCCTTCAAACCCGGCTCCTGGCCAAGTCCAGGTGCAGTCAAGGGAAAAGGGACGTGGTCTGGCCGCTCCTCCATCTGACAGCGTGTTGAGCTGACACGGTGTCAGAGCAGCCCTGGGTTTCCTTTCATTTATGCTAGCCATCAGGTCAGTACAGAGTCAGGTCTAGCATTAGAACTACACAAAGGGCCCCTCTACACCTCCACTAAAGGCATTCTTCAGGTACAACTGAGAAACGAGCCCCAGGAGTCGCCTCTCAGACCCCCTGCTCCAGCCAATGCAGCTTGCTCTATGTACTGCTCTGATGCTTCCAAGCAGTGAGATAATCTTCTAAGTGCTTTTGCACAGACCCGACTCACTCTGCCACTCAAAGTCCTTTGAACCCATCTGACTTTGTGGACAAGCAGCGTCCCAGTGCTCTCTCGCTCTATTCCTACCCAACCTGCAAACAACACGATAACCCCTCTCTGCGCCCCTACAGCCCACCCACTGACCACTTGCATAGCTGGGGTTGAAGAAGCAAAGCACATAGCAAAGAAAGTCTCATTTCCATAACATGTGTCTTCCAGCCAGGACTTGGTCTGAACTGGGGAACACCATGTATTCGGCCTTAAAAGCATTATTGCCTTCAGAATAAAAGCCACAGTCATTCAGATGAGGCAGGTTTAGCACATTTATGGTGCCCTCTGGTGGCTAAAAAAATGCCTGAGGCTTCCCAGGGCTGTTACTCAAAGGCTGTGTAGCATGGCGGCTAAGTGCTGCCTCATACTTTAAAGGAAAGCTTTCTGGGGTTCTGGTCTTCTAAGCCTTCCGAGTAATTCTGAGTTCCATTGATGGAGCAGATTATGAGGTGAATGGTCCAAAGCATTCCAAGTGGAGAATAAACCAGGCAACTAGAACACAGGCAATTCAGAGCAAGACCGGTCATCGGAAGTCCCGGCTTCTCCTCGTGACTCTTCGTGCCATTTGCCTCATGATCTTAGAGAAGTCACTTAATCCCGCAGTGTCTCTGCAAGCAGGGATAATAGTGCTGCTTGCCCACCTCTACAGCGGGGTTGGAGTTGCTTGCACGAGAGGAGCGCTATCCAGGCCTCCGGAGATTCCCTCAGCTAGCCTCACCTCCAGGGAATACGGTCAGTCCCTCCCTGAGCGCAGTAGAAAATGGATGCAGCTGAAGTGTTTCCCTGATCCCGCTAGGCCATGGGTGGACAAGATCCGGCCCGCAGGCCAGCCATTTGATCTGGCTCGAGGGTCCCCTGCCTCTGCCCCGCCCAGAGACCAATCAAGACCTGGGGGCAGGGCAGTACGTGAAGTCATTCCCTGTTCAAAGCAGCTGGCGGTTCCCTCGAGGTGCCATGCGCTCCTGGCAGGGCAGGGGAGAGGAGAGACTTTGCATGCTCCCCCAACTCTAGGCCCCAATTGGCCTTGGGGCAGGGAAGCACACAAAGTTTCCTCCCCCTGCCACAGCTGCACAGCGCCTAAAGGGAACCACCCTTTCCACCTGAGGCCCCGCCCCTTATGCCTGAGGCCCCACCCCTTCTCAGGTGGAACCAGCCCACGGCTGCCTATCAAAATTAGTGAAGTGCCATTCCCCCTCCACCCCAGAAAAATGATTGTGCACCACTGCACTAGGCTATTTGGAGGGAGATGCGCATCCTGCCTCCTTCGTAAACTAGAAAGGAAGAGGCCCCAAAAGAGCCTGCCACAAATCTCCGCAAGGCAGCGACTCTGAACTAAGGCAGCAGACTCCCTAGCAACCAGAGACAGAGGACTGGGGGCTTCTGGAGACGGGAGAGAACAGTGGTAAGAAGGAAGCGCCGTGATGATGGGGGACGAGAGCACCCCGTGCTATTTTGGGTGAGGCTCTATGCATGATTTTGGGTGAGACCTCCTCCCCCGCCACAGGAACAAGAAGAGCTGTCATGGTGACACCCGGCCACCTGCAACGAGCACTGCACTTTACGTGGCACATCGTAGCACTTGACTGAAAGGGAGAAAAAAAGAAGGGAGGCTATAGGATCAGCCACAGGCAATACCCCAGTGAGGGTTATTCTAAGCTTCAGAAGAGGTGCCACTTAACTGAGTCACATGACATATGGATTAAGATGCTGCTTTGCACTATGGGACTTGCATTCTCACTGCCTCTCCCCTTCTCATTCAACGTTAGGAGTGGCTGCCTATCAAAAGTGTATAGGTTGCCAAGTAGCCTTCAGGCTGCACTCTGGGTGTCCCTAATTTCGGCATTTTTGTACAAATGTGGTTAGCATTCAGCCACATTGTCCTGCATCTGCTACAACTGCCCCCAATCCATGCAGCATTTTACATACGATTGCTGTTAAAGCAACCTGTCCTGGCGGGTTCATCTTACCCAAGATACTATATTCCATATCGTGTCATAATGAGATGAGGTGTCAGATGTAAAATGCCCATTGATACCCAAAATATGGCATTCGTGCCAATTCTGAGAACAACAAATGTTTTGTGATCTTTTTCTTCCAATTATTTTGCCTTTTTCCAGAAAGGAAAGAGGCAGTTGTTGCAGATGAAAAGGTGGTTTCTCTGTGAATGGGAAGAATTGTGAAAATGCAGTGTCCCTTATAGGATCAAATGTTAACATTAACCCTTTAACACAAGGAAAAGGTTCCACATTAAAAAGAACAAGATTTTGTTCTTGAATGAATTCAGAATTTTTTAAAAAGCAATGTTTTTCATATGAAAATTGTGCAAGGGTAGGGCCTAGATGGTTTACAGAATTAATGGTCAGTCGAGCAGCATCTAATGCATAACAACTAATGAAGTCATCAGAATTATTACAGATGATTTTGCTTGTTCTGTTTATCTGAATTTACGGAGGTTAAATTTCAGATACATGTTTATTGTCCGCTGCGATGCAGTTCTCTTTAAATGCTGCTCATACCACTGGTGAAGTCAGTTCTCCACGCCTACACCTCGGCCTGAGTGGCTCGTTTTCTTTGCCATGGGCTGAAAATCATGCTGCTTACAGATTATAACAATGCAAACAAAACACTACATGATGCAAAAATCTTGCAAATACTTCCATCTCTAGGTCACAGGTCTGAATCCAAGCCAAATTCCCAATGACATTACTAAATGTCACCACATCTTGCCTATTGACATCTACCGAAAATCAGCCTAGAGCACACGTGTCCATTTCAGCTGGAGCACTAATCTGCATAATAGTTGACAGTCTCAGTAGCTGGAGTCGTGGACTAAAGAGACACAGAGATGGAACTAGTTTCTCAAGCTACAGAAATGGCCTCTGCAGGGCAGGAGAGCGTGGATGGTTTGCACCCTTGCTCCTTGTTCTGTGGACTACAGTAATTTGATTCTCCAGCATTTCAATCCCAGGAAGCCGCAAGCACTAAATTCAGTCAAGCAAAAAAGAAAAGTGAAATGTGACCTTTGCATTCAGGGCTAGTTAGAGCTACAATTATTTTACAGGGGAAGACACTGAAAAAAATTGCTGGACATCGAATGATTATTTGTTTCAAGACTTGTTGTGCCTTTCCCTGGTATTTCTCCTCCAGCTGAAAGTGACCCTTCAGCTAAACTCCTTCCTGGATTGATGATTATCATCTTTTAAAGGTGTACAAAAGGACCAAGATGTTCACTGGATTCGCTTGCTCTTTGTTTCCTGGACTGCAGTACAGATGCACTAGCAAACTACTGACTTCATTCCAACACTTACGCTATTTCTATCCCATTGGGCCAAGCTCACCTATGGCAAGACCTCGTGGATTTCATTCACATCAGGGGTCATCTTGTGGTTGATTGCATTGAAGCTGATAATACAGTCCTAGCTGGCTCCAGATTAGGAAGGGCAAAGTCAAGCCCTCTCCCACACATGGACTCCACATGCAGAGTTTGAGTCTTGATTTTAGCTTCCTTTTTTTCCCCCCTCTTCACAATCCTCTTTTTGCTTTTTTAAGTCGTCCCTGCTGGAACAGGGTGGTCCCGCTGACATTCACTGTTACTGGCAAAAACTTCCTTGCAATGGCCCCCAGCCAATATTCACAACGGATCCAACCCCAGGAATTAACTCAGAGGCATAAGGTCGTTCCGAACAGCTTTCTGCTGCTGCATAAACACAGCCTGCCCTTGGAAGTTCCGTTGGTAGCATTTGGTCGGCTACTTTTAAAAATGCGTTCTTTGCTTTTCCTCTCTGCTGCACTTCTGCACCCCATCCAACAAGCTCTCACCTCTCGCACGAGGAATTTATATGGCCCTCGTCACCTGGCCTGCAAGGGCGTGACCCTGTCCACCCGGAGTCCATGAGAATTTGTGCCGTTAATCTGAAGGGAAGCAAGATCGGGATCAAGCTGTCTATTGTGGCGGCTGCTTCCCCAGGGCCGGAGCTGACATCAGCTGAAGGTAGAAAGGATAAGGCATCAGCTGAACACAGGAAGGTGGGGTGGTTTCCCATGGCCTAATGGATAAGGCATCAGAGTCCGGAGCCTGGGATTGTGCTCACAGATTAAATGTTAACACTGGCAACTTTATTTTGGGAGGGTTTTGTGTAGCCCTCTGCAAAATCTAAGCTTAAAGTGGCATCTAAACAAGTTTCCCACACACACGTGTCTTCCTACCAAAACACTTAATGCGACGCTAATGGCCTCCATTTTCATTCCAATTGAATCCCCCCCGGTCTCCTTGCCTTTGCTTTGCCTCCTGGAGGTCTTATCAACTCAGTATTTATTTCCACAGGGCATCGTTTACCCCTAAACCTCACTCATCACCATCGTATCTGAACTCCTCAGGGGCGTAACGAACTAATTCAGGGCCCGATCTTGCAGGGCACCTGCAGTGCCTGTTGGCTTCCAATGGAATGTTGCATCTTTCCACCCTTCACAGCTCCTCTGTGATTAGGCATGGAAGTATTTATATCCCCAGTGTAGCAACTATGGAACCTAGGCCAGAGAAGCAGGAGTTAATTTTGGGATCATCCATTTTTGGATCTCAGATAAGACATCTAAAATTGTTAGTCACTGGAGTAGGACCTGGAACGCAGGTGTCCCCCTACCACCAGGCTATGGTCTGTCTTTGGCCCAAAGATGATGTAAGTGTTTTATACAAATTGGAGCAACCTCAGCGGGAGACAGATAACCCTCTCCAGTGATTCAGGCTTCACCTGCGACATGGGAGACCCCGGTTCTTGGCCCTGCTCAGAGTTAGGCTGAATGGGGACTCGAACCTGGGTCTCCAACCCACATCCCAGATTAGTGCTCTAAACCTAGTGTTCTATGGCATAGGGCGGCACCAGCACTACCTTCCTAAGTTCCAAGGCCAAAAAGGACCATCATGATCATCTAGTCTGACTTCCTTCTCTGGCCTTGTGGATGGCACCTAAGTCCCTGTGTGAACTTAGCCCCCAAACTGAATGAAGTATAACTCCAAAACATTCAGCCCGCTCTAATCTTCACCGTAAGTTTATCCAGCTGGAAAACAAGCTAGCAAACAAAGATAGAGGATGCAGATCTTCAACTGGTGTCAATCAATATAGATTCGTTGACCATAGTGGAAGGAGGCTGATTTACATCACCTGAAAAATCTGTCTCACAGAATTCGCTGTGTCTCTTGAGAAATTAAAACAGGGCATTTCCCCCTGTGTCATTGAAAAAAGTTAGCTCCAAGAGAACAGGAACAGTATATCAAAAGCAAAAGAGTCATGTTCCAAGGTTCAGAAGATGATCAGAAGAAGAAGAAACGGTAAACAGAAAGATAGAGATTTCAAAAAGGAAAAAAAAAGCAGAATTCCCTCTTGTTTACTGAAATGGATTAAATTCCCATGTTGGATTCACAAGGTCATTTCAGGCTTGCTCAGGGCTTATGTGTGTGTCTGCCTCGAATGACAAGATATTGCAAAGAGTTAAGTCTGTACCTGTTAAACTGGCCAGACAGAATTTGAATAGTCTAGTTTTAAGAGTTCCAAGTCTGCTCCAATGCTCTGCACTGAAATCTCCACAATGTACAAAGTACCTATTTACTACTGCACTAATATTTCTTTTTTTTTTTTTTTACTGGAAAGTACGTACAAATCAACTGGACTGAAAGAGTCAGGTTGTTTATTTAGTTCTGCAGCTCACCCTGGTCCTCTTCTCTGCTGTTCAGGGGTGGGATAGTCACCCACCACGTACTATAGCCCTCCATGCCAAAGTCTATGCAGCCACCTGCCTGGGGCTAGCCTTCTTAGGCCTGCTGCTACGAGTGCCAGGCAGGATATGCCAGCTCAAAAGTAGAAGGTTACCTCTACTTTTCTCCTCCAAGAATCCAATCATTTACCAGGCAAATCAAATAGCTGATCAAAACCCACAGTCAAAATAAGCATGTGATTTTTCTGAAGCTTTGCAGATCTAGCACAGATGTCTCTTTTGTTGCAAGCACCTTCTATCATTAACGTTGCTCAACAGTTTCCATTATAACCCCGTTTTCATATGGTCAGACCTTTAGGGATGAAAGTTTCCCTGCTTGGCCCCTGCTCAGTGGGTTTGGTTATATAAAATCTAAATGATCTGCGATTATTATAGTTTAATAATGGTGTAGCAAAATTGCTTCAGGCACTTGGGAGTTTCGTGAGGGTGAAAAAAAAAATCACACCTTCCTGAATAGAGATCTTCTTTTAAGAGGAGGTTTTAATTCACACGGATTTGCCACCTGGTACATTTCCAGCTATGAGTTCCACTTTGCCTAGATAACTGAACAATGGTTTCCGGATACTGCCCTAGTTCATAGCCCCTGCTCCAATTCCTAAAATCCAGCGCAGTTAAGAAAGTCTGACTGATTTCTGTAAGCAGCCCAAAACTTCCTCTGGAAGCAGCTGTTGTAGAACTGGCGGCTTAGAGGCTCTGAGCTACCTTTGGTGTAATTTAGACATTGTTGAGGGCCTACCCCGGGAAGGCAGCTGTTGGTGTCATCTTCAATTCCTGGTCTAGGAACTCCTCCTTTCCTGTCCCAGATTATAATGGCCTTGCTAAAACCAAATCACTGTTGGCTCATGATAACAACAAGCCAGCTAAGAATATATACCTATGCGCCCCATTCCCAGCGAAATCTTGGCTCTGCTGAAGTCAATGACAAAAAATTCCCATTGATGGCAACATGGCCAGGATCTCACCTCTCCAAGCACCTGAGCTGTCTTAATATACATTTAGTTTCTTTTCCTTCTGGGAAGGGGGGAAATATTTTCTCGGAGTGAAATGGGCCGACTGACAGGAAGGCTGCAGAGGCCCAGTTCCCTAGGATACTGTGCAGACCTCTAGGTGTTTTAGACATTAAAATGGATGTACGCACAAATAGCTCCAGAATCAAATACAACAGGTAAGAGCTACGCCACCCAAAGCAGGCACCGCACCCAAAACTGGCCCCAGGTGGAGTGCAATAATGAAGTGACACCAGCCATGTCCAAACATGCAGGGCCCTCCCCCCTCCAAACGCTGAAGGGAAAGGGGGAGGCATAGCATGCCCTGAAAGTTATGGACCCCCCTGACACCTTGCTGCCAGATCCATCTGCAAGGGCCACAGATGTGCAGGGCTAAGGGAGGCTCTGGAATACCAGAGCTGTCCTATGACCCACGAACTGAGGATGGATTCCCAATTCCCACCTCCCCTGAGTTTCCCATACAAAGACATTTTCCTGAGTTTTGAGCAGGGGCTGGTGGGCGAACCGGACCCCTCTTAGGACCTGCTGTCTGGGAGCCCTTTCCAGTGGGTGTTCTGGCTGAGAACTGCTCTCACAGCAGCAGTGTACACGGGGATGTGCCAAATGCCTGTTCAGTTCCCGGCCGTTCCGTCCTGCTGCATGCACACACCGTATTAGACAGACTACAGTACTGCTGTGGTAACGGGGGCCGGGAGGACACAACACCACACCTCACAGTAAGCTGGCCCAGAAACCACAGCAAAGGTCACTCCTGAAATGACACTGCGGTGCAAATCACCCATCTCTGAATCTGCACATTAGAATGAAGCAAAGTGTTCACTGAGGGTACGTCTAGACTACATCCCTTTGCCCTCAGCTAGGACAACTAACAAAGGATGAATATAAGCAAGCAACACAGGAATGCAGGGGCAAGATTAGAAAGGCAAAGGCACAAAATGAGATCAAACTAGCTACAGGCATAAAGGGAAACAAGAAGACCTTTTATAAATACATTAAAAGCAAGAGGAAGACCAAGGACAGGGTAGGCCCACTGCTTAGTGAGGAGGGAGAAGCAGTAACAGGAAACTTGGAAATGGCGGAGATGCTCAATGACTTCTTTGTTTCGGTCTTCACCGAGAAGTCTGGAAGAGTGCCTAACGTAGTGAATACAAGCAGAGAGAGGGTAAGTTTAGAAGATAGGATACACAAAGAACAAGTTAAAAATCACTTAGGAAAGTTAGATGTCAGCAAGTCACCAGGTCCTGATGAAATGCATCCCAGGATACTCAAGGAGCTGATAGAGGAGGTATCTGAGCCTTTAGCTATGATCTTTGAAAAATCATGGCAGACAGGGGAGATTCCAGAAGACTGGAAAAGGGCAAATATTGTACCCATCTATAAAAAGGGGAATAAGAACAACCCAGGAAACTACAGACCGGTCAGTTTAACGTCTGTCCCAGGGAAGATAATGGAGCAGGTAATTAAGGAAATCATATGCAAAAACTTGGAAGGTAATAAAGTGATAGGGAATAGCCAGCATGGGTTTATGAAGAACAAGTCATGCCAAACTAATCTGATAGCTTTCTTTGATAAGATAACAAGCCTTGTGGATAAGGGAGAAGCGGTGGATGTCATATACCTAGACTTTAGTAAGGCATTTGATACGGTCTCGCATGATATTCTTATTGATAAACTAGGCAAATATAACTTAGATAGGGCCACGATAAGGTGGGTGCATAATTGGCTGGATAACCGTAGTCAGAGAGTTGTTGTTAACGGTTCTAAATCCTGCTGGAAAGGGATAGCAAGTGGAGTTCCTCAAGGGTCTGTTTTGGGACCCGTACTGTTCAATATCTTCATCAATGATGTAGATATTGGGATAGAGAGTACGCTTATTAAGTTTGCAGATGATACCAAACTGGGTGGGGTTGCAACTTCTTTGGAGGATAGGGACATAATTCAAAATGACCTTAGAAAGTTAGAGAAATGGTCAGAGGTAAACAGGATGAGGTTTAATAAAGAGAAATGCAAAGTGCTCCACTTAGGAAGGAACAATCAGTTCCATACATACAAGATGGGAAGCGACTGTCTAGGAAGGAGCATGGCGGAAAGGGATCTAGGGGTCATAGTGGACCACAAGTTGAATATGAGTCAACAGTGTGATGCTGTTGCAAAAAAAGCAAATATGATTTTAGGTTGTATCAACAGGTGTGTTGTAAGCAAAACTCGTGAAGTCATTCTGCCGCTCTACTCTGCACTAGTTAGGCCTCAGCTGGAGTACTGTGTCCAGTTCTGGGCGCCACATTTCAAGAAAGATGTGGAGAAATTGGAAAGGGTACAGAGAAGAGCGACAAGAATGATTAAAGGTTTAGAGAACATGACCTATGAAGCCAGGCTTCATGAACAGGGCTTGTTTAGTTTGGAAAAAAGAAGATTAAGGGGGGACATGATAGCGGTTTTCAAATATCTAAAAGGGTGTCTCAAGGAGGAAGGTGAAAATTTGTTCCTCTTGGTTTCTGAGGACAGGACAAGGAGTAATGGGCTTAAAGTGCAGCAGGGGAGGTTTAGATTGGACATTAGGAAAAAATTCCTAACTGTCAGGGTGGTCAAATATTGGAATAAATTGCCAAGGGAGGTGGTGGAATCTCCCTCTCTGGAGATATTTAAGAACAGGTTAGATAGACATCTGTCAGGGATGGCGTAGACGGAGCTTGATCCTGCCTTGAGGGCGGGGGGCTGGACTCGACCTCTCGAGGTCCCTTCCAGTCCTATTATTCTATGATTCTATGATTAAGCAGGTCGACATTGCAAATGAGGCAGGATTTAAATATCCCGCGCCTAATTTGCATAAAAATGGCCGCCACGTTTTGCCGACTCAGCACTTTGTCAGCAACAAGCGGCAGTCTAGAGGGGGATCTGTTGAGAAAGGGCTTTTTCAACAGATCCTGTTAACCTCCTTGCAGGAGGCATAAGGGATCTGTCGAAAAAGGCTTTCTTTCTCCACAGATCCCCCTCTAGACTGCCGCTTTTTGCCGACAAAGTGCTGAGTCCGCAAAATGTGGTGGCCATTTTTATGCAAATTAGGCACGGGATATTTAAATCCCTGCCTCATTTGTAACGTCGACCTGCCTAATCTGCATCCCTCTGCTGACAGAGGGATGCAGTCTAGACATACACCGAGAAACAAGAACATGCCCAAATTCTAAACCCTATTCCCTCTTGCCTCTCTCCCTGGCTTCAGCACTAAGTTACTTCCAGGCTCAGAGCTGAACCTGTTCAGCTACATGAATAATCTAGTTCAGAAAATCTGAATCCACACACCTAACAGAGTGTTCCTTCCCTGAACAGTCGGAGGAATCCAAGGTCCTTCACTCTCTCTGTGTCATTGTCCATCCCTAGAGCAACTCTCGCTAGCTAAATCATGAGCAACCTTGTTGGCTTCCTTCTCAGATGAAAGGACCAATGGCACAGCATGGGATCTTTGTGAGCAGGGGAGCAAAAGCAAGAAGTCAGAGGATTTGCTGAGCCATTCAAGACACTGGCTCTCAAAATCCGCAGTCTATCCGCTGTCTGAAGCCGCAGAGCGCACGCAGCCAACTGTGCAGAGCTGTTGGTTTGGGAATGGGAGTGACAACTGTGATTCCCCTTCCTGGCCTCCATGGCAATCAGAGGAAACCCTGAAGAATGAGAATGATTTATTCTTAGCTCAGTACATATACCTGCAGTTTAGATCTGGGTAACTGAACATAAAATTATCCTGCCCATACAAGACTTAGCCACGGCACACAAACTTTTCCTAAGCAAGATATATTCATACTCATAGCCATTTATTTAGCACGGTCCACTGATATCAGTCTATTTTATGAAGGTGGGTAAGTAGCAAAGTCTCATTAAACCTGCTTTTTATGGCTGGGGAAACTGAGGCACGGAGTGACGTGGGGCCGTGGGCAGACCATCTCCGAAGTCCCAGACATTTTTTCATATTGCAGCTGAGCTCCTCCTTTTTCAGAGCCGGGGAACAGCGTGTGCCAAGTGAATTGCAATCAGATATCATTACAAAAGGAGTAAATTGAAATGAAATACCTCCACCAAATCGCAACACTAATATTAGTCTAATTTAATGCCTGGTTTTTCTTTGTCCAGGGACATGGCAGGCTAATCATTTGGCCTTTTTCCTTCAGCAACAGCAAAGATGACGTTTCCGACTGGCAGTCGCTCATCTGGGACAGACACAGTAGTGACCAAGTGTAAACAAAGTTTAGGAGTTAGATCCAGCCCTGGAGTGTCTCTAAGTAGCTCCTATTCAAGCACAGTGTACTTCAACAATCCTCAGCTACTCTATGGTCACTTGGCAGCTAGCCTATGCCGGGATAAATCAGCTCAGATTATTAGGGAAACACAGCTGGCTCCCTGACAGCCCCATTCTGCCCCCATGCCAAGTGGGTTATGGAACAGGAGAGAATTTGGACCCATATTATACCCAAGTTCACTTCAGAAAAGACCCCTGGGTGCAAATCACCCATCTCTGAATCTGCACATTAGGACAAAGTGAAGATTCCCTGAGAAAACAGAACATGACCACTTAGGCTGTGTCCAGACTCCATGCCTCCGTCGACGGAGGCATGTAGATTAGCCAGATCGGAAGAGGGAAATGAAGCCGCGATTAAAATAATCGCGGCTTCATTTAAATTTAAATGGCTGCCCCGATCTGCCGATCAGCTGTTTGTCGGCAGATCGGGAGAGTCTGGACGCGATGCCCCGACAAAGAAGCCTTTCTTCATCGACACAGGTAAACAAAAGCATTATGTAATTTCTTCTTTCCTTAGGAAGCAAGGACCTACATTGGAGGTCCAGACTAGGTCCTTCACTCTCTCTGTGTCATTGTCCATCCCTAGAGCAACTCTCGCTAGCTAAATCACGAGCAACCTTGATGGCTTCCTTCTCAGATGAAAGGACCAATGGCACAGCATGGGATCTTTGTGAGCAGGGGAGCAAAAGCAAGAAATGTGGAAAGATGGGATCTAAGAAATACTCAGGAACCAAGAACAAAGACAGAGAAAGAACCAAAAGACACCAATTTCCCCCTATAGAAGAGGACATCTGCAGCAAAGGCACAAAAGACGTGTCCACGCTCCAGAGAAGATCGACCCTCCGGAGGTTGGTCTTCTAGTGTTCAATTTAGCAGGTCTAGTGTAGACCCTCAATCCGAATGTTTCTGCTGAAGCCACCCCCACAAGCACACAGACATTAGCCTCTGCAAGGGTATGTCTACACTACCACCCTAGTTCGAACCAGGGTGGTTAATGTAGTCAACCGGAGTTGCAAATAAAGCCCGGGATTTGAATTTCCCGGGCTTCATTTGCATGTTGCCAGGCGCCGCCATTTTTAAATGTCCGGTAGTTCGGACTCCGTGCCCGCGGCTACACGCGGCACGAACTAGGTAGTTCGGGATAGGCTTCCTATTCCGAACTATCTGTACACCTCGTTCCACTTGGTGTACAGGTAGTTCGGAATAGGAAGCCTAATCCGAACTGCCTAGTTCGTGCCACGTGTAGCCGCGGGCACGGAGTCCAAACTAGCGGACATTTAAAAATGGCGGCGCCCGGCAACATGCAAATGAAGCCCGGGAAATTCAAATCCCGGGCTTCATTTGCAACTGCGGTTGCCTACATTAACCACCCTAGTTCGAACTAGGGTGGTAGTGTAGACATACCCCAAGAGATAAGCCCCTGGAAAGGAGAGGGAAACACAGAGGAGAGAGCTATGATCTTGCCTTCTGATTGTCTTCTGTCTGACTTCCAGATGAGCCTATTTGATTCGTCCCTGCTCCTCACCAACAAGGTAACAACAGAAGAAATGCCTTCCCTGTCCTTTAGATGGTTGTGAAGCTACGCTCGTTCCTCCTCGACTCCTGGCAAAGCCAAGGCTTTTATTACTTTTGTTTTGATAACAGTAGATCCTACAGACCCTAGTCAAGATCAAGGCTGCAATGTGCTGTACAAATACACAGTACAAGCCAGTGCTTGCCCTTTAGTTTGGTCCCACTGTGCCCTCCCCAGACATGACTAACTGGGTTGGACTTGGTGCCGCCTTTCAGGGCCAGCGGTTGGACTTTTATGAGGATGTTGTGAAATGTTCCCCGGGCTCAAAATCAGAAAACAAAAAGGGAGAGCACAAGAGAGCTGAGCGAGGAGAAAGGGAGAGCAAAGTCTTTGGCAGAAGTAAGGGAAAGGAACCGTATCCAAAGAAGATCCGGCAACTGTATTCACCTGTAGCAAGGAGGCAAACCTCAGTTGACCTGTTCTCTGTCTTCAAATGCCAGACAACTTCCCAATGACAACCTGGATTTTCTTCTCCTTTTAATTTTCACTTCTTCACTGTATTGGCGACACACTCCCAGAAAACCTTCAAGGCCCTTTGGCTTTTGCCCAATTCCAATAATTCTACCAGTAAATCCCAGACTGGGTTTTGCTGGAAGGGGACAGGATATGGTTTACCTGACCTAAAATGCTCCAAACTTTGCAATTAAAAGGAAAACACTAAATAAATACAATATAAAGCTTCTGACCAGTGTAAACGAGGCTCGGCCCAGTGACGGGCATTTAAGGAGGAGGAATGAAGGAGGCAGGGCACGCATCTGTCCCGCTTTCCACCCAACAAAAAGCCCACCCATGGCACAGCCCTGAACAAACCCCCTGCCGCATGGGAGGAACAGGGTTGGGAAAATCTTTGAGATGCTCCCTCCATCCTTAAGCAGTGGAGACATTGCAGAATGAGTCTCCTCCAAAGGGACCCTGCCGGAAGTCAACTCCCAGGAACAGCAGACACTGTCCCCCGCCCAGAGATCCTACCACCTGGTGGAGGAAAGGTCCCACAGGGCCAGACTACTCACCGGAAAGAAGCCAGGAAAACAGGAGTGAAGGTGTGATATATAAAGACACACATCATTATCTATCAAAAGCCACTGCCCTTCGGTGTGCGCAGCCTGCTGCATAGCCAAAGAGATGGGCATCCCCGTGGTGTCCTTCAGCATTCAATCCTTTCAATCACAGGCTTTGTCAATGTCCAGTGTGTTTCCTTCCAAAACACTAGCCCTCCCATGCTCAGTTCCCTCCACTTGGTCCCCACTGAGCACCCTGGAGCACCAAAGTTACGTCCAACCCAGGACTCCAACGGATACTTTCATGGCGACCTGGGAAACACTTTTCTGTGGCCCAGCTCTCAACGCTCCTCCTGGGCCGTGGAATTTCAGAGATGGGCTCTGAAGCATCTGCTGCAAAACAGTCTCCCTCTCCTCCCTGCAAGGTGAGTATTTTCTCCCTTTCTTTGTGCTTTCTCCCTTTCTTTCCACGGCATCCTCTCCTGAAACCCCACAAGGGAAGATGAGCTCTGGACTGCTCTGTACATCCCAGGGTCTCGCCCAGGTAAGCCTGGTGAGGTGGGAGATGGCTGGATCTGATTTCCATTGGAAAGGGACTATCTACTTTTTACAACAAAACTCTTTGAATCGATGTATCTGGGGACATTGCATTTAGCAAAACTGAAACGCACTCGGAATTAATAATATGTTCTTCAGTTTGAGATGGCATCCTCAAAAGAGCTGCACAGGGAAGCCAGGGTCTGAGAGGAAAAGAACAAGAGATGGATGTCCAACCGAGTATAAAACAGTGGCTATTGGTGAATAAGGCCTGGGGTAACCAGTATGAAGGTTCCTGAGGAACCTTGAAACTTCAAGTTTGGTTAAATGGCACGTTCCCCTTCTCTGCCCATGACACTGATCGCTCGGGTCGGGAATCCCACTACATAATCCTGGCTGGGTTATTTGACCCCTCTGTCGGGGCAGGGTTGAAGCAGACATGTCTGGTCTGATCAGCAGCTCAGGAGAAGAACGGTATCGGTGATGGCAAAGAAAGATGCACTCTGGAATGCCTCTCGCTGCCAGGAGAGGACCTCACCGTGGAGAAAAGATTTTGGAACAGCTGCCAAACACAGAATGCAGGCTCACCCCCCTGCATCCCACACTACAGCAATGAGGACATTGGCACATATTTCCAGTTTTGCTCCGAGGTGCACCTTCCCTCTTTCAAGGCCCCTGGTCCAGCAGCAGGAGAATGATGTGTTCTGCAGCATACTTGTATCAAAGGGACATCTACACACACATTTGGAAAAAAAAAGTCCAGAATCGCTTATTTCGAAATAAAATAGCTTATTTTGAAATAGTCCATCTACACTATCGGGAAACCTCACAATGAGTCCGAGGCAGGCTCCCTAATGTGGATGTGCTACCTCGATTTAGAGCCCCAGGAAGCACTGGGGAGTAATTACTTTGACTGGCCCTGAGGAGGTGCTATTTCGAAATAGCAACAGTGGAGCATCCACACTACTGTTATTCTGAAATAGCTATTTTGGAATAAGCGTTATTCCTCATGGAATGAGGCGTACAAGTTTTGAAATAAGCAATCTGCTATTTAGAAAATATTTCAAAACAACAGAATTGCTGCGTAAACGCTTACATTGTTATTTCAACATAAAGGCTATTATTTCAAAATAACGCTGCTGTGTAGACACATCCAAAGTGTTCACCCACATAATACCATAAGGCTATATACTGTGATACTCAAAGGGATTCAGGTGCATAATTCTCAAGACTCCTAAATCCCTTTGAGGATCTGAGCCCCTGTGGCAACTGTCATCGCCAGCGGCCTCAATAAACTTTGCTTAAACAAAGAGCACCTGAGTTGAATGCAAACTGACTGCCTGGCAAACTGACTAGCAGCATAGCCACAGCAATAAAACACAATCTCACAATGTCAGTGCCTTGCAAGAGCTTTTCTTTTCTGCTCTATCCAGCTGTTGCCTCACACCTGCAAGCTAAGCGGCAGAGAAAACTTTCCCCCTGCAAAGAAGCAGGGACGGCCCGTGGCTATAGGCGGGCTCGGCCGCTGCATAGAGCGCCACCACCCGGGGCACCCAACGATGACATCAGTCCATTGATAGCCCTGCAGGCGGGGGCGCCGATCACGCGTTCCGCCTTGGGCGCCAGCTGCCACAGCTGGCCTCAGACCGCTCCTGCGAACGAAGTGATTCTGAAATCCATTGGAAACCTCTTTCCTGCTTATACCACAACTGCTTTGTGATCAAGAAATCTCCGGTGGATAAGCCCACAAGTGCCTGCATTACAGATCACATTTATACACCACATCACCTACTGTCCAAACCTCCATCAGAACCTCACGTCCCAACATTTCTCCTCCACGGCACTGCCTGTGAGGCTGGCCCATAGACAGAAGCAAGGCAGGGCTGAGTAGAACTGCAGCTAGAGAACAGAAACCCAGCTGGCATTCTCATCGAATACTAGCGCTGGAAGAGACCTCAGGAGGTATCAAGTCCAGCACCTGCCCAAAGCAGGACCAACCTCAACTCAATCAACCCAGCCGGGGCTTTGTCAAGCCGGGACTTAAAAATCTCTAGGGATGGAGATTCCACCACGCCCCTAGGGAACCCATCCCAGCGCTTCCCCACCCTCCTAGGGAAATAGTTTTTCCTAATGTCCAACCTAGACCTTCCCCACTGCCACTTGAGACCATTGCTCCTTGCTCTGTCATCTGTCACTGCTGAGAACAGCCTCTCTCCAGCCTCTTTGGAACCTCCCTTCAGGAAGTTGAAGGCTGCTCTCAAATCCCCCCTCACTCTTCCCTTCTGCAGACTAAACAAGCTCAAATCCCTCAGCCTCTCTTCTTAGGTCATGTGCTCCAGCCCCCGAATCGCTTTGCTTGCCCTCTGCTGGACCCTTTCCAATGTGTCCACATCCTTTCTATGGGGGGGGGCGCAGAACTGGACGCAATACTGCAGATGTGGTCCCACCAGTGCCGAATAAATGTTATTCTCCTCTGTTCTACTGCCACAGCCTCGCGCATCATCTCCTGCTAACTAAACACAACGCTCGTGAGAATAGTCTAAATAGCCAAGTGCTAAGTCCAGAGGGGGCTGTGTGGAGGGGGTTTTGAAATCATGTATTCTAAACTCAGTAGACTGTAAGAGCTCCACAGAAGCTGCTTGCCCAAGATTCGGCTTTTAAAAAAAAAAAAAAAAAAAAAAAAAAAAACAAACTAGCTACAGTCTTTTATTGACTATTACAGCTCTGAGACAGAGCCAGTCGGCTTTTGGGCCAGTCCGGGCGAACACCGCTAACCAGCGCAAATACGGGCTGTGTATGTTCTGCAAGGCTGTGTTCTTCCAAATCTGATGCAGTTTTCCAAAATCCCAGGGCATGACCCATTCACGGCCAAAGGACGATTTTGATCTGAATCGTCATTTTTCCCATCAGGAGGCAAATTATACTTGACCTTCACATCTTTCCTCTCCTAACACAGATATAAGGACATGAATAAGCCCCTTATAATCAAACCCGCAGGGGGAAGGGGTTCTTTTTTTCCTGGCGGAAGGATATAGCCCATCTAATAGCTATAAATGGCCAGTGGGGATGTTGGGGTTGTGGAAGAGTGCCAGGTTCTTCGTTTTCTTTTGTACTGGGTCACAATTCCCTGAATAGCAAGGGTTTTACACAGGACACAGCCTTCACTGCGGCATCCCGAACCTGCTGCTAGAATATCGAACATCCTGGTGCGGCCCTACGAACAGCTAAATCAAGCAGCTGACAGGCCTAAATATCAACAACCCAAATAGAGACTGGGGCTTACCAGGGAGTCCAGCTGAGATGATTTAGAGTTGGGTTGGAAGAATAATGGGTCGTTATTTCTGAAGAGGCAGGGGTGGGTCGGCCAAAGAAATCAATAAACTGTTTGGGGGGGCAGGGAGGAAGGGACCTTATTAATTGTGCAAACAGAGATTCGCCGTGTGCTGTTTCAGGATGGAGATTTCTAGCTAACGCAGTAGTGATACAAGCAGGGACTAGGCCCCTCTGAAACATGACAGAAAATTCCCTCTTCCTCAACCAGTCTCCCGAACTCATATCTCGCCGACAGACTTTGAAGGGAGACCGATGAATCAGACACGTCATGAGATGCAACCGCAGATGAGCTGGGCAGAGTGGCTGATTCTCTGTCTGTTCTTCTCCTCCACTTTTAGCAGGGCGTTCCCCCTCCTCGGAGATACGGCCCGAGGAGGATCCCAGCTGATCTAGCGGTGGCCATCATGTCTCTCCCAATTCCAATGCTTCCAACAGGCACGGACACCCGCTGACGTCTGTGCTGCCAGCTCCATTTCTTTCCAGCCAGCCCCGTGAGACTGATCCGCGGGTGTCTCTGATGAAAACCCCACTGACGTTTCTGGAGCGGCACGGGAACCGGAGCTGACCCTGGGGATGCACGTGTGGGTGGTTCTGAAACTCCAGCCACAGCCAGTCACTTATTTCTGACAGCTCGGGTGCAGGCCAGGATTCAGCTCAACCGCTGTGCAGCCACCTTCCCATCCAGACTGCTGCCAAGTCCCGGCCAGCAGCTCCTCCTTGACTCACTTTCTCTTCTCTCTGCTACTGTTACGTTCCTTTCCTTCCTTACACTGAGACTAGGCCTGGTGACAGTTGGTGGATTCAGAGCGCTGGGGAATGAAGCCCTCCATTCGCCCACACGGCAGATACAGGGCTAGTTCCCCTGCACTGCTCAGCCATTAGGGCTGGGGTCGGCCCCCGGCTTGCCTGGATCTGGCCCCCCGATGCTCAGCCCCCCCCCACCATTGGGGAACCCGCACTGGCACACCAGCCTCCCCCCACCCACCGTGGGGATGGAACCCATCCAAGCTACTACACTGGGGCCCCCTAAACTCTGGTGTGTGAGACGAATGTGAGGAGCATCTCCTTGTCAGTCAGTGGCCACTTCAGTGAAGGGCTTGGGGGGTTTTTTGTTTGCTTCTCACTTGTGTGTGGCCCCCGACTGATTTTTCTGTCAGTCAGTGGCCCCCAACCCAAACAAGGTTCCCCGCCCCTGCGATAGGTCATAGGGGCCTCTTCTAAAAGGTAGCTCATTTCTATGGAGATTGTCATCCAGGGCGCTAAGTGATGCAGCTGTGCTGATAACTTTTGAGAAACAAATTGTGATCGCCGACTCTTTTCCCACAAGCCACTGGATGGCTCTAAAAAGATAGCTGTGAACGAGGGCAGTGAACTACGGGGAAAGCATTAAAACCGACTTCCAAATGCTTTGAGCTAGCCGGTCCGCTTCCCACGCCTGCCCTCAGAGTGAAACAAAGTTAAGGTAAAAGCTCTCGGCATCTGACAGCAACGTGTCAAGTTTACGGCCTCCCCTGCAGTTAATAGCCTTCAATGCTCATTGGGGTTTATAAAGTTTTAAAGTCAGTAATAAAGTCATCACTCCAGAAGTAAAATCCAGAGTTGTTAAGTCGTGAGGATACCCAGTAGAAGGGCCTATTCTCCCTTTATCCCAATAATGTGCTATAGACGGTTCCAAAACACCAACTGATATTAAGCCTGATCAAAAGCACGGTATGAACCTGCTTGTCTTTAATCCAAACTGAACCAGCAGTCTGCATTCTGGATCCGAGAAGCACGCATGAAACTAATGAAATGCATAAAAACCATCGTTTGGGTCTAATTCAGAGTGTGTAACAATTGCTATTGGCTGTAGAATTGCATACACACTTTTGCACTGCAATTGGATTTTTACATCTTTCACACTGGGGGGCAAAATTTGAGTAACTAGTGATTTGAGGTGTCTCACTCTTTGGGCGCTCAGCTTAAGAAATCTTAAAGGGGCCTGATTTTCAGAAGGCCAGGTGCCAGGTATTTCTATACAGTGTCTCCCCAAATCACTAGCCCCTTTCAAAAATCTTGGCCAATAGATTTAATTTTTGCTTGCCAGCATGCAGGATAGTCTCACACCCAGATGACCTGCTCTGCTTGCTCTGTTATTAGCTATCACTCTTCCAGGCATTCAAGGAAAGAGGTGGATTCCTGCTAATGCACTTAACTTTCCTCAGGAACGTCTACAGTATGAGGAAGATCTACACTGCTCTGGTCAATCTTCTGGGGTTTGATTTAGTGGGTCTATCAAAGACCCGCTAAATCAAACTCAGAGGATGCCCCTGTTGGCACTGGGACTCCCACTCCTCATGAGGAGTAAGGAAAGCCAATGGGTGTGTTTGCTCCCATTGGCCTCCCGCTGTGTGGACAGCACAGAAATGAGATGTAATTTACGTAGCTGAAGTTGCATATCTCTCTTTGACCTTCTGACCAGGTTCTCTAGGAGTTAAATTCAGACCCGCTGTGAGCAGATGTGACAGCAAGGTGGAGGCGCCTCTGAATTTGACCCAGAGTATCAAAGAGGGTTAGTGAAATTTCCATCACAACCACTTCTTCCTGGTATACCCGCGCTTGTGACTGTCTTTTCTGGACTTTGTGGTGTCTCTCACCTGTGTCATAGCCCCACACCCCACTTTGCATCTAAGAAGGCAAGACCAATTCAACTTACACATATGCATACCAGAACCCACTATAGGCTCTCCCTGGGTGAACAGTGATATGCACAACGAGACAAGAAAAATTCACAGGTTGGCCTGAGAATGCATAGCGATCGCCATCTGTCCATGCTTGCCACTGAACAAATGTAGCAGCTCCATTCGCTGCAGCCAGCATGGGCTCAGTGTCATAGCTAACACATATTTCTTTAGGAGTGGAAACCCATTACCTAACCTGGTGTGTTATTCAACTTCTTGGCAGGAACGGATTTCGGTGCATGCTGGGGAACTCGGACTCCCGGGAAGCAATAAGAACTTCACAAGTAAATTTCATGTATTTTACAAATTCAAATGTAGCTTAAACTCTCATGAGCAAAGTGTTCAACGTAAGCGCTGTAAAAGCCAGTACTTCACCAGCATGGCGCATTCCTTCCATCTCTTTAACGCCACTCAGAAGCGCTTGATCACAGTAATAAAGCCCAAGTGAGAGAGACACTACCTCATCGTCAATGGGTCAGAGGCGACAAGTCCATCAAAGCACCTCTAAGCGATGCCATCTGGGACAAGAGACCCTGGCATGGTTAATCATGATGGTGAAGTTGGTGAGGAAGGCAGACTTGGCTCGCCACAGCCATCCCTCGCCAACCCGCGTTGGCCAAGAGCTTTCAACGGGACAAAGGAACGCTGAGCTGAAAAGGCCTTTGCCCTCCAGCAGGCGGAGAATGGCCGAGGTGGATCTGGATGGGTGGATTGATGGCATGAAGCACAAGTTGTCATTAAACAATTTCAAGCGTGAGCTTGCCACAGAAACACGGCGTTGTAATTAAGCCAACTTAAGAGCCTCCCTGGACTAACAAGCTGCCTGCCTCCCTCCCTCCCAGACAGTAACTAGGAAACTCAATGAATAAATATAAACATCTCATGAAGTAGAAAAGGGAGCCCAGCCCCTAGACGAGCCGCGTAGGTAAAGCAAAGAATAGTTCTAATGCCATTCCTATGTGCTCAACGTAGGCCAAAAAACATCACTGGGAGTTAGAAAATAAACTCAATCCAGATTTGAAACAGCTAAGAAAGGCCTAGAATCCTAGGGCTGGAAGGGACCTCAAGAGGTCATCGAGTCCAGCCCCCTGCCCTCACGGCAGCACTATTTTCTAGACCAGTGTTTCCCAAATGGTGTTCCAAGGAACCCTGGGGCTCCACGACATGAAAATAAGGGTTCCGCGAGAAAATTCCATTACAATAATATTTTATGATTTTTTTTAAAATAATCATTAATATTTAATGCATATTAGTTTTTGAGCTTTATTTTTTTGTACACATTAAATGTGATTTTTGTTTCTGAATATGTGCAATTAAACTAAATGTTGATCTCATGACATTGTTTAGCATTTGTTTATTAGTATCCTTTCTTACTTGTGGTCTACTTTTTCAGTTCCATATATGACTGTTATTAGGGGGTCCACAAAATTTTTTCGAGTTTAAAAGGGCTCCGTGGCCAAATAAAATTGGGAAACAGGGAAACACTGGTCTAGACCATCCCTGGCAGGCGTTTGTCTAAACTGCTCTAAGTTAAGTAGATATCAGAAAGAACAGCAAGATGTCAGACCAGAACCTAACTCAGTGTTTACCCAGCTATGATCTACAGAGATCTGGCTGACATTGGGCTCCAGTTTTTCAACTTAGGCAACCGAGTATGATTTTCAAAAGTACTAAGTAGGTTACTGCCTAACGCCCATTGATTTCAATGTGCTTTGGACTATCCCATTATGAACCTTGCTGCATCTTTGGATGCCAAACTGCCTTCAGAAATCTGGCCCTAAAGACATAACTTCAAACTCTGCCTCTCGGAAAACCAGTAACTCTGGGCTATAGCTCACAGCAGAAGTTTTCTTGAACTCCAGGTCAGAGATCGTTCTATTTCAGCCTTGCTAAAAGTACAGTGTAGCGTTTGGGAATTCTGAATGCCTGGCCGTTAGGGATTGTGATTTACACTGTGTGTTGGTGTTGTGTCTGGCTGGCCCCGCACCGGCTATTCTTTTGGTAAATTTGAAATGTGTGATTTGTGTTGGCGGTTACAAATATTTTAATCAAATATAAGTGCCTCATCTCCACTGCATTACACTCCATTTTTGTCAGCTATTTCAATGGCAAAAACCAAGCAGTAACACAATGGAACATGGAGATGGAATTTTAGATGCTATCCCAACATATGTTAATACCAAAACTGCCTGCTCTTTTGGATACAACGTTGTGTGCGCAAAGCCTCAAACAGTCTCCTTATAAAAGGCTCCAACCATTAGAATTTCAGGTTTATCTATCTATTGATTGCTTAGGGGCTGTTTGCTATTCTGATCTCAGCTGGTAGGAAGTCTTGCCAATAAACATAAGGTCACGACCACAAGGTCAGAAGCCTACACTACATACATCATAATTTATTTTACAGATAGTCAATACCAAATTGCACCATGCAATTTACAGTACAACAGTACATTTAGTGGCAAAAGCCACCCCTACGGTGCTTTATCCTTAAGACCTTTTCTCCGCAGCGGATTTCTACTCTCAGTTACATGGGTGTAAACCTCATTTGCTGCCAGATTTACACTAATTTGCTGCCAGATTTACAGGAAAGCAGAACTGTGAGCATAGTTGGAATATACACTGAAAAGGGTTTGCTATCTCTTTAGCTTCATGTCTCACTGTGGAGCCATTTAAAAAAAAATATTGTGCTAGCCCAACTAGTATCAGGGGCAGTGTATTACGGGAAGGTTTATGTGCATACCTCTCAGAGATGGAGCCATAAACAGCATACCAAGGAGCCGTACAGATGAAAATATAACACCGACAGCTAGAAAAATAACTCAGCACAAAGGCCGTGGACACGAACGGGAGTTAAAGAAATTGAATTATTTTTCGCTGGCTGTTTTCTTTACCCCTTTCCATGTTTACTTCCAACTAATATTCTGCCAACACATTCACAGGCTCCTCTGTTTGTGGCAACAGTGCAGTGTAAGTGCCTCTCAGATACAAAATGCAGGACAATGTAGCACTTTAAAGACTAACAAGATGGTTTATTAGATGATGAGCTTTCGTGGGCCAGACCCACTTCCTGAAGTGGGTCTGGCCCACGAAAGCTCATCATCTAATAAACCATCTTGTTAGTCTTTAAAGTGCTACATTGTCCTGCATTTTGCTTCAACTACCCCAGACTAACACGGCTACATTTCTATCTCAGATACAGTGAGTTTTGACCTTACAAATGCAAATATTCAAGCCCCCAAATCCGATGTTGCGCTTGGCCAGTCAAGGAAAGCGAAACTCTTAGGACCAGGTGGGATCATGTTTTTATGACACTTGTTGAATAGGAAATAAGCTGAGAAGCCCATTCCACACATGCCATTAATTTCACACAAACAACCAGGCAGCTGTCAGAAAGTTACACCCAACCTGGGCTAGTTTCACCCCAAGAGGCGGATGGTAAAAGGATCTGTTCTCTCGCATCAGCCAGCCAGGTTGTTATGCTGGTACCCAACACCGTGATAATCTGAGGCCCTCTTCTCTATCCCCTTACCACTCCGTGAGGCAATCCCACACACCCGCGCTCTGCTTTCTGTCTAACAAGGCCTTCATTCCGCCCCCTATTTGTCATAAGAATGGCCATACTGGGTCATACCAAAGGTGCAGCCAGCCCAGTACCCTGTCTGCCGACAGTGGCCAATTCCAGGTGTCCCAGAGAGAGTGAATTGAACAGGTAATGATCAAGCGATCTCTCTCCTGCCATCCATCTCCATCCTCTGACAAACAGAGGCTAGGGACACCGTTCCTTACCCACACTGGCTAATAGCCATTAATGGACTTAACTAGATACATTCATGGAGGTTCTCTTTTAAACCCTGTTATAGTCCTAGCCTTCACAACCTCCTCAGGCAAGGAGTTCCGCAGATTGACTGTGCGCTATGTGAAGAAGAACTTCCTTTTATTTGTTTTAAACCTGCTGCCCATTAGTTTCATTTGGTGGCCCCTAGTTCTTATATTATGTGGATAAGTAAATCACTTTTCCTTGTTCACTTTCTCCACACCACTCATGATTTTATAGACCTCTATTATATCCCCCCTTAGTCTCCTCTTTTCCAAGCTGAAAAGTCCCAGTCTCTTTAATCTCTCCTCATATGGGACCCGTTCCAAACCCCTCATCATTTTAGTTGCCCTTCTCTGAACCTTTTCTAATGCCCCTATATCTTTTAAGATGCAGACGTACCATGGATTTATATAAGGGCAATAAGATATTCTCCGTCTTATCCCTTTTTTAATGATTCCTAACATCCTGTTTGCTTTTTTGACTACACACCACTGCACACTGCGTGGACATCTTCAGAGAACTATCCACGATGACTCCAAGATCTCTTTCCTGATTAGTTGTAGCTAAATTAGCCCCCGTCATATTATATGTATAGTTGGGGTTATTTTTTTCCAATGTGCATTACTTTACATTTATCCACGTTGTCATGCAAATCTGTCTCTGCCTAAAAAATGTACCGGATATTCCAAAGGTCACTGGAAACACTAACAAACTCATCTTAAGAAAGAAGCCAACAATGGGGTTTGGGGAGGAGGAGACAGTCGCAATTTACAATAGAAGGAAGAGCTCTCTGTGGAATAAACACTGCTGGTAGGGCATGTAGGAAGCACAAACCATTATTAATTCCTTCATGCTGGTATCTGTATAGCTGCTTTATGCAATCCCATTGGAATTCCACAGGGACTCAGCCTTAATTAATCTCAGTATCCCTTTGATTATAAAGTGTTATCAGAAGAATCATTTAGCACATTAGGATCCTTTCCATTTTACATGCTCCTTCCGCTCCATGATGTCATCTAATTGTTTATTGAATGACTCTGCATCTTGGGCTTATCAACAGTCCCCAGTAGCTCATTCCATGCAGAGATGATTTGGGGCATAATTAAGTATTTTCTGAGGTTCCTTTTTAAGCATGTTTTCTCTCAGCTGCTTCAGATCCTGTCATTGGCACTAGGTGCAATTTTTGGTTTGAAATTGCCCCTTGTAATCGAACGTTTCTCTAGAGTGCTTTTAACCGCCAAACAAAAAGACAACATTCAGTGTTCTGGTTTCCCCCAGACGACAGCTAGATACCCATGTGCCCAGATCTAAGCAGCCTCACAGTAATGCTATACACATGTCTAAAACCCGATCGCTTTGTATATGTATTGGGACACTGAGGCACAGAGAGGTGACGTGACCCAAACTTCACATGTACTGAGCGCCTTCAACTCCCACTGCGATCTCTGGGACTACAGCAGACTGATTCTCCGCTCAGAATAAGCCTTGAAATTACTTCAAGTCAGACAGCAAGTGAGGGGCAGAGTCTGGAACAGAACCCTGGTCTCTTGCTCTAACCATAAGGCAGCACTGCCTCCCACATGGACCAATTTGAAATCACCAGTACCTTTAAGGCGCAGCTCTCAAGAGAGAGCTGCATAAAGCAGCACTGCCCAGTGTGGTCCTGGCAGGCATGACGGGGCTGGAGGACACACAATTACCCCCTTTGAAAGCAGCAGACAAGCACCTCTGCAGTGGGCATTAGCTGGGGCAGAGGGAGACAAGCCACAGCCCAGCTACTGCCTTTTGGGTGGCTAAAGACACTACCCGGGCCAGCCTGGAACACTCCATGGCCTCCCCATGCAAAGACTGGGACTGTGTCAGGACTGCTCACCCCTCCCTGTGCGCGCCTGTGCAGCACAGACACAATCTGCCCCTTCCTGCATCCCACAGGGGGCTCTGCTCCCTGCTTACAGGCACACGCTCCTTTATGGCACTTTCAAGTGAGCCTCGAAAAGTAGCACCACATGCTTAGCAACGGAACCGGCCTCTTGCACCTCTAACATCTGATTCCATGGTGAGGAGGGGATTGGACATCTCTCGTTGAAATTGTTGGACAACATGCCTGGAGATGAGCAGGCCCCAACTACTCTGTTCCCCTTCCGATGCAGGATGGGTCCCGACAGTGAATCTTATTCTGTTTTGCTTTGTCCGGTCCAGTTTTAAATGTCTCCACCACAATGAAACTCCTCCACCACCTAACACAGCCCACAATGCAGGTTTTCAGACTCAGTCTAAAATCTCATTTGCAAAATCTACTCAGAGCATGCCATGTGGCCTACTCTCTTCTGCGAGACTTGGTCACAACTCAAACGACGCCGTGGCCAACATAATAACGGAATACAATGCGTCTCCTAGGATCGTGCTGTCAGAATAACATGTCTTCCATTTGAAAAGAATAGAACTTTGCATCTAATCAGAACACAATCTCTCTAATTAACCTGGCCCATTACCAAGTATGCTAAAGAGCCGTGACTACATCTATCAGGGAGATGCTTTTTCTGACTTGACTCTCCGCTGTGCAGTTTTTTAGAGGCAAACTTAAATTCCACTTTGCACAGACAAATCGGGCAATTACGTGCCTACCTGTTCTGAGTGCCAGCACAGTTCTGCTCCCAGGCATTGACTGCAGCGTGCCAAGTGGGAGAAATTGCAGCAGTCACAGCAAATCGGTGGGATGACTCCAGGAGTCCATAAAATTGTGAACCTCCCCTTCCCCGGCGAGGATGATTGGCACGTCTGCTCCCGGCCGTGCGGCCTCTGAGTGCTGGAAGGAACTATTACAAAGGAAAGGATGCAGACCATGACAGTAAGTCTAGCCTTTCCTCTCACTGGCCTCTTTTATTTCCTCCTTCATGCTATAGCGAAGCCGCTAAATGCCAACAGGAAAGTACTTCGGAGCCTCAGCTGTCTTTTTTCCAGTCATTTCTTTGCATGCCAAATCTTCAGCATCGAGCAGGACCGGGGAGGTGGAGTTACTCCCAGACCTACGTACGTTCTGGCTGTCCCTGGGGTTGCAGCACACGGTGAGATCAAATATATAAAACTCAACCCCGGAGCAAAGAAAAAAAAGCCTGACGTTGCTACTGATCAGCATTCCGAATTCATAGCGACTTCCGGGGCATTCTGCTTGAGAAGCCAGGATCAGACCTTACAGCAGGTTTCTACACGAGGCAGTGATGCACTAAAACGAGCATCAGTGATTTCTGCTTGCCCTTTCACTGATTTCAGTGTCCAACATGCTCAGCTTACCAGCAAAAAGCATTTGTATTCTTTTTGATACGCCATTAACCCTGCAAACTCTACCAGGAGTCATACCATTCAGCTGGGATCCTTCCCTCTAGCGCATTATAACCAGCAAAAAGGTCCCACCAGGCACATTTTACCCTCAGTCACACTTTCCCCATTCTCTTCCGCCTAACTGATTACCCTGTAGTCGGCAATTCCATTAGACAGGCCGGGCGAAATAGAACGGAGCTCGCTACTGCAGTGCTGGATTAGTTCTGCCAAGCGAGCAAGAGCAAAAAGACGTGGGAAAAATAAGACTGCAGAAACAAGTTTTGAAAGCGTTTAAATAACATGATGCAGTTACAGCTCTCCACACGTGCCGAGAACAGATTTGACAAGTGCTGTTTTCACAGCCATGTTCCAAAGTTGCAACATACTCTGTGCTCAAAGACGCCAACCCTGCAAACACATGTGTGAGAGTAACTTCTCATGCATCAGGAACACGCCTACACTTGCTTACACGAGTGTTTGTGGAAGCAAGGGGACAGTTTGCACCGACCATATCAGAAGATCCTACTGTGTGTATTTATTTTCACACATGTAGCTCATGATGGGGGGGAGGGCTTTGTTTTAAAGTGACAACGTCAGCTTAAAAAAAAAATCACACTGCTATCTGAACATTTTCAAATCTCTTGCTCCTGCAAGACACGTCTATGGTCCCTATCTCTGGATGAGATGAGAGCAGAAAAATGTTTCTTCTTGGTAAAAGGGGCTGAGTATGTTTACTTTGTGCAGTTAACAGCAGGATGTGTATAGTCCGTTTCAGCATTTTCCTTGTTTGATTAAGTTCCCTGTTGCTTTTGTAGGTCTTTCACACAAGGACAAGCGAGAGAAAAAGCATTTAAACAAAACAAAAAAACCAAGACGATAAGGTTGCAAAACAACAAAAACGTGCAGAAGGACTCAAGAACAGGTGTGAACTGACTTTCAACTTCATGGGAGCCTTCATGGGAGGCAGTGCTGATGGGAATGTCTCTCTCTTTGGCTCGAGTTACGCCCCCGAAAACAGAAAAGACCACACACTGCCTGGCTCGCTCGCCCGTTGTCAGTCTGCAAATGTGGCCATTTGTGGCCTTCCCAGGCCTCCCCAAAACAACCACTGCCACCAGTGTGACGGCAATGTCATCCTGGCTGCCAGCAAAGATTGAATAGACACAGGCGTCTCACATGACTGAAACTTCATTATTTTTGTCATCTGCACGACAGGACATTTTTAGGGTAGCAGGAAGAATTATAATAATTAAAACCAAATTATTCCTGTCACAACACAAATGAGCAATTACAATGACATGCTAGGCTGGAGTTTCATGCTGTTCTCCTCCCCTCCCTCTGCCCCCCCTTAACCCAACTCACTTATTAATAAACAGCATTTAATAATGGGCCAAGAGTCTCATACCCATTATTGGTGGGGCTCTGCGGTACCTATTAAGCTCTCTCTCTCTCTCTCTCTCTCACCACACAGTCACACAAAACACCACAGAAAGATCTCAGGGAAACTTCAGGAGCAATCTACACTGCTGATGGTTTATACGTCGGATTAGATCTTTAACGTTACTGATCTGTGCCTGCAAAGGAACACCCACGGGCTTAGGATCTGTCCGACCAGTCCTCTACCGGCTCTTCCCCAACACTTCTCAGGAAGCTTAGTCAAATCTTGGCAAAAGGAGACTATTCTCAAAGCAAGTGCCGCAAGCAGGACGGGGGCGCTGGCACGCCAGGTGCGAGGTGGGAAGCACATTCTTAGCTTGTTCCACAGCATGCCAGGCAGCTACGGAATAAATTAAACCTGGATTCGCAGTAGGCATGAAATGACAAGCTGTAGGTCCCCTCCATGGACACCCCCGTTATGTAGGTGTTCCTGCGCCTGTGCGTAGGTCCATGCTGCTACTTGTATGAACAGAACAAGCTAGCTCCCTCCCCTCATTTCAATGACATCTGCCCCCACCCCGTGCTTTGCCCAGGTCACCTGTGAAAGGTGAAGGCCAAAACATTCATCAGCCTCATCTAGATGTGTCGCTCGCCATGCTGAGTAACCACGTGCTGATGTTACTGTAACTAGGGCTGTTAAATATCAGTTAATTGAATAGTCAATTAATCTCGTGAATTCTTATTGGTTACTCGAATATTCTATAGTCCCCGGGACGAGGCTGGCAGCCAGTGCACTCCCGAGGAACCCCCTGCCACTCCGTGCTGCTGCTTCTGTATCAGAGGCAGCTGCGCAGGGTGCCAGGCGGGAGCTGGCCCATGAGAAGAGCCAGTTTAAAAACCAGCTCCCTGTGCAGACCATCTGCCTGTCGCCCTGCGCTGCTGCCTCTGATACAGAGGCAGCTGCACAGGGAGGCAGCAGCCCGTCTCGGGGGAGGGTCTGTTAATCAACTACATTATCACATCCCTAATTGTAACCCTTGTTTTCCTTCTTGTTTTCCTTCTTCTTTCCCCCTGTTCCATCCAGCTGATAGTCACCATTGGGCAGAGGATCATAGCAAGGCTTATACATCACACACACTTCGTGCCTGACCCCGCGTGGGGTGAATTTCTCCCTTTTCAACCACAAATTCATCAGGGCAGGGCTAGGTCTTTCCTTTTTTCTGAGGCACCTCCTAGCACTCTTGAAAACAATACTCTCGAACACTTGAAAACAATAAATAATCACCACACCAATATATACACGCAGATCCTCCCAGAATTCAAACACGAACCCCACAGTCCCGCTTGACTGGCCAGAGCCGGACAGCAGTGCCAGCTAGGGATGTTAGAGCCCGCAGTGCACGTAACCGCTGAGATTTTTAGCGGTTACACGGTGACCGTATTAAACGATCTTTAACATCCCTAGTGCCAGTGCGTGCGATGCCGCAAATAAACTCTTTCCGCAGCTTGAAACTGGTTAAGTGTTTGTGTCTTTCAAGAAGCCTGGAACAAGAATGCGTTGGTGACTAATTTCTTTGAAAGAAAATGAGGTGCCCACGCTAAATGCCCGGGGTGCCTTGTTTGGAAGGACCCATTCCTTACCCCAGCATCTTCCACGTACAAAGGAAATAGAGTCATTCTGAATCGGAAAGTCGAAGTAGATGGAGCATTGGAACCCCTGGATGCTGTGAAAAGCTGGTTCAACTTTGCTGTGTCATATACATGCCCAATTCCATTGGCCGCAAGGCATACCAGCTTTGGCCAGAATTGGCCAACTGTTTTTAAGAAAAGCCACAGGTCCAAGCTCCAGCAAGAGAGAGGACGAAGGATACTGAGACACTTGCTGGTGGCCTCTTCTTCAAAAAAAGGAAGAGGCTGTCTCGCTACCGCTAGGCAGAGAGGAGTAAGTGGCTAGGACAACTATCATTCCACACGTCTCAAGAAGGAAGATCGATAAGTCTGGATAAGTCTGCTGCTAATGCCAAGTTACACGCCCTTTATAAAGGCTAGTTTCTTATCTGCACACACGGGTGACTCCGTACGCATCTTAGCTTTCAGTTTCACGTCATACTCTCCTCCCCTCGGAGAACCAACGACTATGCCCGAGCACAAGGTCACTGGCCAAGCAGCAGTGGCTGACTGATGACCTCCCTAACTCCAAATGAGCAGGGCAGGTTTTTAGGCAGGCAACCTGCAAGTCCATAAAATCCTGGACCCCAACGACTGCGGAACACAAGTGGCCTGAGGAAAGTGGGTTCACAATGTCTGCCAATAGGTGGAATGACTCAGCAGACCGAAGAAAACCCCTGGGGGCCAGTAAGTTTTCCCTCAGGACGAATAAAAAGAAAGCAAAACCATACCCTAGACACAGAGTGAACATCGACAGCTCCCCTCACACACCAGAGCCTTGGGGGGCCCAGGCTAGTAGATTTTATGTGCTCTAGCCCTGTGGTGTTGGGGGGGCTGGAACACCAGCATGGGCTCCCCAATTCTGCAGGGGAGCCCAAGCCCTTGGGGGCCAGAACCAGGCAAGCAAGGGGCCACATCCAGCCCCCAGGCCTTAGGTTCCCCACCCCTGCCCTAATGTGAAGAGGCCCTAATGTGAAGTGTATCTGACCTCCTCAGTCACCTCGCGCAGTGCAAGAGTGACCCTCTGGTGGCCTAAAGCCGGATAGCGGCTCCTCTCTGCCCCCCATCTCCCTCCACGTAGCCTGTGTCTGGCATAGGGCACATGGCCTGGTCCTCTGCAGATGTGTGGTCCTGCCTCTTGGGGCCATAAGCAGCCAGAAGAAGTAAGTGCAGCCTTCTCGAAGTGACGCCTGGGAACCAGCCCCACGCCCCGGGGTCCTGAGGAGTTGCCAAGCCAATCCACCCACCGGGTTGGAAGTCCTCTCCCACAGACCGCAGGAGCTGGCCCACGGAGGTGCGGACACAACCCTTTGCTGCGTTCCACTGGACAGTGCCTCGCACAATAACTGCGCCCCCAAGAACAGCCTTAGGACAGAACTCATGCAGCGCGCAGCAGCCTTCCTCTGAAACAACGGCGGCCCCGGGGCCCAACTACAGCAACCCTGCTCCTTGTGCTCCCCACTCACTGCCAGGCCCTGTCCAAAGCCCTGCCTCCAAACCTCAAGGCCAGAAAAGTCCAGGCAACTCAGACTGCTCCTGGAAACGGAGAGAGGGAGGGGGGAAATAAATGGCAGGGGGCCGAATGCACCACGTAGCAGATGCACATAGATCCTAGAAAGCGTGGAGACTGATTCCTTACAAAATCAAGAAGAAATAACGTAAGACCCACCTTCTGTATTCAGGAAGGGGCTGGATTCTGGATCTGAATGGTCCCAAGCTGAGGGGGGTGGTCCCAAGAAACTAAAGAAGGAAACCAAAGGAATTCCCTACCCAAGGGGAAAGAGGCTGGAGAGCGAGCTGCCGTCCTTCCAGCCTGCTAGTGGAGATGGAGGGGTTGATTTGCTCAAATTGCACATTTCCATAGTCTCCAAAATCATGGGCCCCAAAGGGCTCATTTGTGCTTAAGGCCCAGGTCTGTTACTAAAAGATTGCAGCCAGTGAGGTACCATTTCTAACTGGCCCAATGGTATTTACTTTGAAAGTGACGCATGCTGACCTAGGATGCCCCTGTTAAACCTGGGTACCATGTATGCAAACCTTCACTTGGTAACCCCTTGTGGTCTTCGCAAGCTATGTTGAAAGGAAATCCTTGCCCATTGTGGGTTTTTTGGGGTTCAGGATAAATCCCATCTGCTCCTGAAAACGATTGTGTTAGCTTAACTCCCTTAATTCCACTATTTCTTGATCCCTAACGACCCGAGGCACTAGAAAACATTGCAGACAACACACCGTATGAAGCTTAAGTAACTAGCAATGGCACATGGATGTGACAGTCCAAAAAAGAGAACCTAACCTCTCACTGCCCATCATTTATAGACAGTTACAGTGATTTGCAATCTGCTTCTATTGTCTAGAGATTTACCGAAGAGGGAGGCTCTGAGTCACGGGGTGAGCTAAAATCTCATCTGGCTTTATATGTCTTATTTTGATAGGCTGCACTGCTGTTTAAGTTCCAATTCAAGAGAAGAATCAAAACCAGTTTTAACAGGTGCTAACATCGCTGTAACCACTCACTGCTCAATCACCAGGCAGTATTCAGGAACCATGGATTCTAATCACTAGTACATAGGTCAACTCACCAATCTTCATTTATGGCGAAAGTAGGTGTTAGGATCTAATTCATTTGGGCCTTCCTAGATTCCCCCACCACAAAGCTTTTTTTTTTAAGAAAAACAATAGACCACGTCAGAGAGACATTCATTTCCCCTAATTCACCAAAGGTTAACTATTACTCCAACTGATCATTCGAAAAAAAATCCTAAAATCCCTCTTTCCCATCAAGCTCAAAACATGTAAGCTCAGGAATAAATCCAGACAGAAACTGTAACAACACAGGCAATAAAAACCTCACAGCATTCACATCTTTTCATCTGCCATGAATATTGTAAACACTCTCTTTCAGGCTCTTGAGTGTTACTAATCTAACCTTTTGGCTTCCGACACTACTAGTCATAACAGCCCGCCTCTTGCTATAACAGCCAGTTGGTTCACCCCCCTAGAAAAGTGGGAGAAGATACCTCTGTAGCTTCCAGTCAGAGTAAATCCTAATGTCAGATCTTCTTGCAAAAATGCTGCAAAATCAGCACTAAACCTAAGAAGTATGGTTCTAATAGGGAGCGAGCACAGAATTTTCTCCCTTTTTTTTCATTATTTTATTGCTCTGGAAGCCTGCAAGTTCCAACTGTATAAATGCCAATAACTTCCCAAGTTTTAAGGCTGTTGAAGTAAGAGATCAGATTTTAGCAAGTGCTTTCCAGGCTGGGAGCCAAACTTCTTCTGATTCAATAAAAGCAACAAGGGGGCTGAGTGGGGAGGGCTGATTAACCTCAGTCACCACACAATCTCAGAAATGCCTGCTCCGTGAAGAGGGTGCCATCGCTGAGCGCCCGGCCCGGCCTGCTTTGCCTTGGGTGGGGGCCGGAATGCACTGAAGCAATCCAGCAAACGCCTTCCAACCACAAAGTAATTTACAGAGGGAGATCCCCTCTCTGGCTCAAGAGGCTGCGCTGCTGAAGCAAGGAGTCCTTTTGGTTTACCGTCTAGCTGCACTTCTCCACCCTCCCCCCTCCCCCCCCCCCGAAAAATATAGTGAAGTTTTCAAATCTGGCCCAGACTTGGTCGCTTTATTGCAGAGTCTTTACGCCGTTTGTCCCGGATCCCTTCCTCCAAACCTACCCGAGAAGCCGGGAAGAACAGGTGCAATCCGGGCCATGTGGCTGGGCTCTGCCCCTCGGCAAACGGAGGGATCCGATCCGGGGCCCGCCTGCCCGCTTCGCGTTTACACGGGCGCGACTCGGGGGGGAAGGGGGGGGGGAGCCGGACCGGAGCACCCCCGCGAGGCAGGGCGGGAGGGCGCTGCGCACTGGAGCACCTGCCAATTGTGAAACACTGGAGCGGGCGGGTGTGTCCTCGCCGGGCGCACGTGTTGCGTTTACACCAGCGAAAACTATGCGCGAGCAAACCGCATCGAGGGGAAAAACCCTCGTATTTTGGTTGTCATGGAAAATGTGATTCCAACTCACTCCACCCCGAATTTCAGACTCTCCCCCCATCTCCAGCGCGCCGGGCGCCGCTTCGCCAGACGCTCCAGCAATCGGGCTGGTTCCTGCAGCTCCGAGGCAGAATACCTGGGGGTGGGGGACAGGCCGAGCAAGACCCCCTCTTCCGCTGGCGAAGGGTCCTCTTCCTAGCAGGAGAGCGCCTGCGACGCACCCCCGCCCCCCATCCATCAGCCTTTCCCAAGCACTGCGCGCCCCACCCTTCCTTCCCACCGCTAGCCAGGCTCCTGCGCTCCAAAGAACCCCTGAAATGCAGGCCCCTGGCGACCCACAGCATTGCCCCACGGGGAGGGGAGGGGGGGAGAAATTGACCATCCTCTGGTTCGGGCAGCGGCAGGAGTCCCAGCGCTGAGGCTGGGGGGGGGCGCTCTGGCTCCCACCACAAGTGCCACTCGCCTCGAAGCTCACTTGAATCGAGGGAGGGAGGGAGGGCGTGGAAGCCCTTTGCCAAGGCGCCTGGCACTCCGAGGTCAGCCCGCCTCCTTTGTTCCCGGGTCCGGCCCCAAGGGGGAGAAGCGAGCGAGGGCACGTACCTGTACCTGAGCGCACAGCAGCAGGGAATGGAAACATCTGGAGAGGAGAGAGAAAAAAAAGCATCAAAAGATCAAACGAGGCGGTGAACCGGCTCTGGCCGCAGTCGCGAGCCGGAGCGAGCGGGGCTAGGGGAGCACCTGGCTGCCGGGGAAATGCAGCCGGCGCCTTCCCCGAGGAAAGTTTGCCCGGGTCTGCGAGGCACCTCGCGGCCCTACTCCTTACAAGCAAGTGCAGGCGGAGAGCAGTGAAGGCATCGCTGAGGGAGGCGGGGGCAGGCCAAGTTAACGGAGCGAAATCCCCAGCCGCAGGCTTGACATGGGCAGGACCCGGCCGCCGAGCCCCGCGGCTTTCCAGCGAGCTCGCTTGGCGCTGATAAACAAAGATGAGAAGTTGCGAGCCTGCCGGGTCTGCCTCCTCCGAGTGGCTCCCTCCGGCATCAGCTCGCCTCTTCCCCCGTCGCTCCTCCGCCTGCCGCGGCTCGCCCGCGCCCTCCGCCTCTGGAGAGATGAAGGTGCCTTATTGTCAGGAACTTCCGATCAGCAGCAAATCGGCCCCCCCGCCGGCCCCCCCTTCCAGGGACCCAGCCCTGGGCGCTTCCCAGCGAGGCGCAGCGGCGCTCCGAGCGCAGGCGTTGCGGGCTGGCGTTTGCCCTCCGGCCTCTTCCGTAGGGGCACCCCGGGAGGCTGGCAGGTGGCGGGGGGCGCACGGCCGGGCGCAGCTCGCAGGCTCCTCGGGAGGTCTGGCCGGGCTCAGGTGGCCCCTGCGCGGCTAACAGCCCGGCTGCGCGGGGGAAGCGCGCACACGATGCTGGAGCGGAGACTTCAGCCCTGATCTCGCGTCTCCTGCAGGCTCATGTTTCCTGCGCGCCCCGGCTCCTTCCCGCAGCATCACGGCCCAGGGGGAGCATCGGCCGGGGGCGGGGGTGGGTTTCGGATCCGCGCAGCTGCCGGCTCGCCACTCGCTGGGCGCCGCGAAGCCACCCCGCCCCGCAGTCAGGGCGGCCCCGATCCGCAGCCGGGTCCCGGGCGAGGGTGTTAAGCGGTAGCTCGAGATGGAGGGGTGGGATCCGAGCCCGACGCCCCCCGCGCCAGGGCGCTCCCGGTTGGGTCTGCGCTCCGGACCCGCGGCTTCAGCTCCTGGACAGGAGTCCCCGGGGCGGACCCGCTTACGCCGCTGGCTGCGGGGCAGGGACGGCGAAGCTCGAGGGCAGGGTCCTGCGGCAGAGGGGACGAAGCATCCTTTGGACAACAGAGCGGACCAGGCTTGGGGGGGCAAAGTCAGAGCCCCCTCTCTCGGGAGGCGGCGTGGGTGTCACTTCCAGCCGGCCCCACCCACGCCCCTTGCCCGCAGCCCGCCCCCAGCCTGCCGCGCTCTCCGACAGCGCGCTCTGCTTTCCTCCTCGGGCACGGAACCAGCTTCACTCCTCCCTGCGCCTCCGCCTTGCCCAGGGAAATCCGCTCCGGGCTGAACGCCGGGCCCGCAAATCCAGCCTCTGGCTGCTGGTGGGAGCTGGGGAGCCAAGCGGCCGCCTCTCGGCTGCTCTCCGGGGCTCGCTTCGGCGGACGCCTCCCCTCGCCCGCCCCTGCTGTCCAGGAGCTCCCTGCTGACCCGCAGCAGACACGTGTCATGCAAGCCAGCGTGTGGCTGCGTGGCCAGCCCTAGCTAGACCAGCCCTCCCGTGCGCCCAGGGCCACCGCTTCGCCGGGGGGGGGGGGGGGGGGGGGGGGTTTGAAAGGAGAGAGGGAAGTTGTGATACCGGGGCTAAGCAACACACGCGAGAGCGGGCACGGACCCAGCCGGAGCCTTTGGAAGGGGAGGAGAATCACACTCACACTCACACTCACAATCACAGTCTCACACAATCAATCACACACACAATCGTCTCGCCCTCTCTCTGCTTCATGCCACATTGTGCTGCTGCGCACGTGGGCACAAAACCAAGCCGCCTCTGGGGGCTGCCCAGGCCCCGTGTACACGCGCGAGGGAAATGGAGGAGTGACTCCGGATTCAGGCCGTGCAAGGACAGTGCCCATGGGGAGGAGGGGCCCTACGGCTGGGGCACGGGGAGAGGGGAGGCGAGTGGCTCGGTGTCTGTCTGCTGTCCAGGAGGGAAGCGTCAGACACACGCACCTGCAGGAGTTCCCACCGGTTGGCCCGCTTCACTTCACCTGCCAAAGCACCTGCAGACCTTGCCCTTCGCCCGGGCTAATCAGGAGCGGCCATTCCTGGCCGAAGCAGGTTCGTGTTTTAACGCCTTCGTGATCAGCCCGAGCCGGGGGGGACCCCCGGGATACACCGCTCAGCGCCCGGGGGCTAGATCTGCAACCAAAGGCCCGGAGCAGGGCAAGTCCTGCCATGCGTCCAGCCCTGACACCGCTGAACCGCTGCCTCTTGCCAGGTTATTATTTATTAGCCTCGCCCCATCTCCCACGAGGGGCTGTTTACAGCGGAGTCAGGTTGGTTGGGTTTACACTGCGCACGGCAAGGAATTTCCCCAGAGCCCAGCTGGTTTGCACCGCGGCCAGTTCGGTTTCAAAACGCTTCGCTTGCCATCTAGTGGAGAGACCCGGCCAGTGCACCCGCCAAGCCCGACTCCAGCCCAGCAGCAGGCTGGATCGTCCGAGAGCTGGACGATGGAGCCAGCTGAAAAGTTACACTCCTACTGCCTGTGTCCTTTGCTGGCTTCGAGAGCTCTCAGCCACTACAGCCCAGGGCATTAAGGGCCTAGGGAGGACAATTCAAAGGACTACTCATGCCAGCAACAGGCTGGATAGATACTTTCCAGCCATCTCGTCTACATAGCCAGGCTGCTCAGAGGGGACCCAAGACTGCTTCCCCTCACATCAAAATGGTTTTTTTCAACAAAATGCACATAAATAGGATGAGAGAGCAGAATTGGTATTTTCCCTCTGAAAACTCATTTCTAGTAGGCAAAAGGCCTAGAACTATCAAGGACAGGCATATTCTACTTCTCAAAAGAGCAGGTCATATCAGTTCACATTGTCATCTGAGAACATAACCCTAACTCAGACCGGTCAGGTTTTTAAATTCCCTGCTCAAATACCAACGTATTTCAGGCCTTCTCATGCTCACATTGAAATGAAACTGTGCTCTCGCTGGCTCCACATTTTTAGCAAATCCTCCTTTTTCCAGACATCCTAATTCTTTGCATTCATCACTCCATAAACCCCAGTCCTGCAGACACGGGTGTGCATAACATGATTTTAATGGGTCTACTGTGAATAATGGTATGTACGTGGTTACATGTTTTCAGGATCAGGGCCATAACGGTCACGATGGGCTGCTGTGAAATTCACAAAGCATCCCTACAGCTGTTCCTTGTGTAATAGTGAAAGACCATCTAAGGCTTGAAAGTCCTCAAATTGTCCAATAGGAGAGACTGCATAAAATTCCTGTATTAATTAGTGTGATGAGAGACTTGCTTTTAAATCTCTGTTTAGAGATAATATTAAACTTCCTGTTCTTTCACGTCTACTTTGTTTAGGACAGGACACAGTGTTTGGAAGGGTGACACTGGGAAGAGAAAATTCCCTTTTCCTTCCAGCTGCAGTTAGACATGGATTAGTCGCATACCTGGAAAATCAGCCACTCCAAGTGGGAAAACATAGGATTTTCCAGGCACATGAGCTCAGCAGCCCAGTAAGTCTGGGATCTTGCTCCTGGTAGTGGTCGGTGTCTGATGCTTAAGAAGAACATCCTGCGTAATGAATGCAACCCATTACACAAAGCCATCTGGAGGTTGGGGTTGGGCAGGGAAAAGCAGTTCTTGTTTAACACCTGCAGTCACTCACTACAGCCCCATCTCAACTTTCTTGATCAGCAGCGGTCAAAAAAATTACCCTAAATCCAGCCGCAATATTTGACTTGGGGCCTGATTCGGCTCCCATTGGCATCTACGGTAATGCTCCGCTCAACGTCAGCTGGCCCTCCATGACCTCTAGCAGCAGAGAATTCCACAGAATGTCTGCAAACGACATGAAAAATAATCACATCCATGGATCTGTGGTTACCCTCTTTGTTCTCACGTTTTGGGAGAAGGTGAAAAAGGATCTGTGCATTGTCGTCATGCCTTTCAGACGCTGAAACATTCCCTCTAACTCTTCTCAAGCCACCGCTAAATCATTCTAGTTCTCCCCACTGCTGTGGCATTGTCAAACTACCTAAAAATAAACCCTGCAAAGGCTATTTCCTCAGGTCCAGTCAATATACAGTTTTAAAACACCAACTTGGATGTCCAATATGGAAATGGTCCACAGAATCGATCAGATCCCAGGAAAGAAAAATCCTGAACCCTTTGGCAAGCTGCTGGAAGTAGATTGTGACACAACCAGCTCCCCACAAGCCATTAACACATGCTCCGTCAGCCAGCATTGGTTCTACACACCAATTTGGGAAGCACTGGTCTGCCTGGCACTTCCTCAGCTAATGCAGGATCATTCTGTACCTTATGGCTATTGTTATCATGCTCTTTTGTTCCTTGTATTATGGTAGCTCCTGAAGACCACAGCTCAGAACTCCATTATACCAAGTATAATATCTGCCCCAAAGAGCCTCCAATCCACCCATGCACGACAGAGAAAGGATGGAGGGTGAGCCGGGGACTCGGTGTGGTGGAGAGATTTGCCCAGGCTCACACAGCAGGTCAGTGGCTCAGCCAGGGTTGAAGTTGTTTGGCTATTCCAGTTTTAAAATGACACTTGATGTTATGAGATTTGGCTTTGCATTTTGCAGGGGGGAACCAAAAAAATCTCCCCATAATTGTTTTCATTTTCTTGTTTTGAAGTAATATGGTAACAATAAAAATATATGGCCCAATCTACCGCACGCTTCACCCGTCCCTCCATTCATACTGCCCATCTACAGCTCTCTACTACCTCTTACAATCTTAAGCTTTGTTCTGGCAACCCGTGAAATCTTGCACTAATTGAAAGGGGCCAATTTCCCCTCTTCAAACATGCTGGGCTTTGCTGCCTAGTGAATATAGCAGGGAATTCAAAACTCCTAGGATCAGTTTTTGGCTCTGCCACTTAACGTGGCACCTCAGTGAAGCCTGTTTACTTATCTGTGAAATGAGGATAAAGCTTCCCTCTGGGATGTTGTGTCCTCAGAAGGAAGGTGTTCGAGCGGTACAGTCCTCACTTAGACATGAGCGTTGATACGCATGCACCCTAGTGGTAGAGGAGGCCAAGCTAACGTCCCCCAGACTTCAACAGAGAGAGAAGTGAAAGATCATGCGCTTTGGAACACCCTGCTTCTACTGGTTCAAAAGAGTCAGAAACTGTTGACTTTCCACAGATGGAGCCAGACTCCCCCCCTCTTTTCCCCAAGCTCTTTCTGAGGGGGTGGGTTGAATTGGTGGTGAATGAATTGAGAGGGACTGTTGAGTTGGTGGGACGGATTCTTTGTGACTGTTGGGTCCACAGGATGTGTATTTTAACAGCTTTGTGCATGGACTTCAAGCTCTGACGAAGCCACGTTTTAAAAATCTAAACCAACACATAAAAGAAATTGACCCCAGGCTAAGGTCCAAGCCCCTATTGAAGAATGGAAAATGCCAGCTAATTTTCCTTCAGTCACTTTTCATTTCCACTTGTGGCCCTGCCCTTTTGGGATCCGGATTAGAAATATCAGAATGAGATTGAGAGAGAGAGATTCTGCATGAAGTAGAAACCTCAATATTTTAAGACATGTGAAAAGAGACCCAACCAAGCATCATTAAAAGTACAATAGGGAATGTTCAGGCAGTAACACTAAACAGCCAATGGTGCTTTTCCCCCCCTTCTAAATGACATAGATCAGAGTCATCCTTGTGGTAACACCACTGAAGTCGCCAAAATGAATTTATCCCTGTGATCCTTTTACTGCCTGGTTCAGATTTCAGCAGCAGTGTGTTTGTCAGATTTATTATGTATCGAACTAAGTATTGCCCAAAACAATCTTAAAGCATCGATCCTACAACAGGATGTGTATGGAAAAGGGCAACAAAAATGATGAGGGGTATGAAACAGCTGCAATATGAGGAGAGATTAATTAGACTGGAACACGTCAGCTTGGAAAAGAGAAGACTAAGGGGAGACATAATAAAGGTCTATCAAATAATGACCGGTGTGGAGAAAGTGAATAAGGAAAAGTTCTTTACTCCTTCCCATAACAGGAGAACTAAAGGTCACCAAATAGGTGGCAAATTTAAAACAAACAAAAAGAAATACTTCTCCACACCACACGCAGTCAACCTGTGGAACTCCTTGCCAGAGGATGTTGTGAAGACCAGGGCTTTAACAGGGTTCAAAAAAGAACTAGATGTCTTCATGAATGATAGGTCCATCAATGGCTATTAGCCAGGATGGGCAGGAATGGTGTCCCGAACTTCTGTGTGTCAGAAGCTGGGAATGGGTGACAGGGGAGGGATTGCTCGATGATTCCCTGTTCTGTTCACGTCCTCTGGGGCACCTGGCATTGGCCAGTGTCAGAAGACAGGACACTGGGCTAGATGGACTTTTGGTCTGACACAGTATGGCCGTTCTTACGACAGACTAACGCTTGCTTTTGGCTTCCTGGGTTACCACACAGGCACCAAGTTGGAGTAGAGCCCCTGGATGGCATTTAGTTACCGTTTGGTCACATGTGACTGACAATATTCTTGATACAACGGAGTCTTCAGGATGGTGCTGGATCCTAGCAGAGAGTGAGACGCCTTATGGAATTGGAAGTCAGGCTATAATCTTCCTCTCAGCAGTTGTGGAAATTGACAGCGGAGATGGGAAACCTGCAAGGTGTATGTGGAAAAACGTCTCTCGGAGGCAGCCTTGACGCTGGCATTACGGATTTAGCCTGCTTGTCGTTTGGCTCACCTACAACAGAGGCTCCCTCTCACCCTTCATCTGACACAGCGCCTCGCAGTGAGTGTCACCTATCCCATTCAGACCTGCCAGTGATGCTTAGGGTAGGGGACTGTCTTCAGAAGGGCCCCTTGGACTTCCATCAAAGGGAGGGAGAGCTCAGTGGTTTGAGCACTGGCCTGCTAATCCCAGAGTTGTGAGCTCAAGCCTTGAGGGGCCATTTAGGGATCTGGAACGAATGTGTCAGGGATGGTACCTGGTCCTACTGTGAGGGCAGGGGACTGGACTCAATGACCTCTCAAGGTCCCTTCCAGCTCTATGCGATAGGTATATCTCCATATATAGATTTCTATTCATGTTAAGACCTGGGTGATTTTTTTCTAAGCAAAATCTAAATTCTGGGTTTAAGCTGCCTGTGGGGGCCCTTTAATTTTCAGATCTCATATGCTGCATCAAAAGTAACATTAATAGGCTGAGTTGTAAGGAACACAATACTGTGTCCGAAAGCAGCTGGGTAGAGGACAGTCGTTTATCGGGCGTCCTATTTTCTCAATCTGGAGGGAAACAGAGCTGTTGTTTCGTTGCAGAAATACATGAGCAACAGCGCTGCCCTGCTGCTATTCAGTCACTGATGGAGGCTGCTGTTTCTTTTGATTGCCAGGACCCAACCAGCCAGCCCAACAAATTCCCATTGGAAATGGAAAACCTCGAACTTAACAAGTTTATTTTTAACAGAGTGCATTCATAGCACGGAGGCAAGGGCAGCGTATGTCTGAGAGCTCGGTCTCCACCAAATTATAGTAATCGATGCGCTGGCCAGGTAAAATTGCAGCCAGCGGAGCCGTCCTTATAATCTCCTAGTGCTAATTCTTTTCAGTGTGCAGGCAAAGGCTTGGTTCCCGACTGTGTTCTACAGGGCCTTGGTGGCTTATTGGATTAGTTGCTGCTCTTCACCAATTCAAATCAAAGTCTGATGAGCATGACCTTCTGTGAAAGTCCCTCCAGTGAAATGACTTTCACTTTCTCTGCTCCAATGGGCCACATCACTGACCGGACCAGACGTTTCATAGAGTCTGAAGTGCGTTCAATGGGGCCAAAGAATTAACAGCATGCTTGAGTGGGAAACCGTCACAGCCGCTGGACACCCCTTTGCGTCAGACTGTCGGAATGTGAATGGGAAGAAGTGCAGAAAAGGCTTGGGCTAAATCCAGCCCATCCTGCACCTGGCATACAGCAAGGCAAGAGGCCCTTTGCTCCTTTAGTTTGAAGATTTAAAAAAAAAAAGAAAAGAAAAGAAAACAAGTGGTCTCATGGTTTTAAAAGACATCCAACTTAGCAGTGCCTCTCCACCTGCTGCACACGGGTGATTTACACACATTTTACTCCCAGGATACTACAGTTCCCAAGGGGAAAGGGGCATTTTACTGAAAATTAAGCAGTTATGTGTTTGAAAGAGTCTGCAGTTTAAAACCCTCAGTTAAAAGCATTGGAAATGTTTAGCAGGGATGTGGCATCTGTCCTAGCTTTATCCAGTCTGGACACAAATAGACACTTAGCTACCATGACGATACACACTTTACAGTTTGAAAGCCTTATGCAGAATGTAAGGTGCACCCTTGCAGCATACAGTCCGTCGTCCCTATCCTGTACATCAAGAGAAACCCACATTGGGTTGAATGCTGGGGGGGGGGGGACTGTTTTTAACAAAAATAGCACAAAGCATCATGAGGGTGACACGCAGCAAATACTACCACTCACTGCCCCACACTCAGCAAATTCAATTAAATAGAGAGCCCAGCTGGTGGAGGGAACTTTCAAAACAGAAATCCTCCCCTTTCTTTTTCAATTCTTGTCAACTCACTAGCCTAGAAATACTTCTGCCTGCTATAAAATGGTCATATATTTTCATTGATTCGCCTATAGGGGAAAACTCCATGTTTTGAGCCATTCCTCTGTCCCCCGCACCCATCCCCAGAATACTTCAGCTCATATTTAACGACTGGGATTTTCAAAGGCAGCCCAAGGAGTGAATTTCAACTGGAGTTGAGCGCTTAAGCCAAGGCTGTTAAATGCAATTCAGTGTATGGTGCGCCATTGCACATTTCCCTGGTGGAAAATAAATGCATTAAAAATGAAGGAAAATACAAGGTATTACTGCATCCATAATGGAGTGAGTCAGGTACTATGGACTTTCTTGGGGCACACTCAGCATCTACAAAGGATTACAATCATTTCTCCAAGTGTGAACTCAGCTAAAAAGAACTCCCCAAACAATCTACAATTGCACCAACACCTCACTGCCAACTCTGTCCACCTAGCTATACAAGTGACAAGGACCTACCCCCTTAAACCATGCCATCAGGGGCTCAATCCCCCTGCACAGCCATCAAGTGCCAGCAGTGGCTCTGTGCCATGAATACTGGCCAAACCAAACAGTCTCTGCACCAAAGGATAAACAGACACAAAGCAGACATCAAGAAAGGTAACATTCACAAACCTGTAGAATACTTTAACCTCCCTGGACACTCAGTTATGGATTTCGAAGTAGCCATTCTTCTATGAAAAAAACAAAACAAAACAAACTTCCAAACCAGATTACAAAGAGAAACAGCAGAGCTACAATTAATTTGCAAATGTAACAATCAAATTAAAATGGGATAAGGATTTTAAATGCCTTTGCAGCAGGAGAACCAATTTTCCTTCTCTTGACAGTCACACCTCCCCATCAGCTGCTGGGAGTGAGCCACATCCACCCTGATTAACAAGGCCTCATAAACACTGGCCCTATGCTTGATAATTAACTCCCTTCTTTTGCTATACTACTGTATATATCCCTGGCTCTATAATTTTCACTCGGATGAAGTGGGTTTTACCCACAAAAGCTTATGCCCAAATAAATCTGTTACCAACTCACAAAGATTCATAGAAAGATGGGAAGGATGCCGTTCCATCCCCAGAGAAAATGTGTCCAACAAGCCATCGTCCCTTCACTCTTTGGTTATCCTTGTCACTGCTATGGCCTGTGCCCATCATGCACTGCAAAACTGAGAGGGCTGGTTTTTAAATGAGCCTCATACGATGGACTCGCTAACGTTATTGACCCAGTAATTTACTAAGTGGTGTGTTTCTCCAGTAGATTTATGAGATTGTGGACAACTTCAATCGGGTAAGTAAATTAATGGGGGAAGTGGAGCTTTCCATTTAGTAATAAGGTCATGTCCAGCATTTAGCGCTCTTCCAAACTCTCCCCTGGCCTTTTAGCATTTTCTTTATTGAGCTTTTCACATGCTAGAGCAAGATAGCACTTTATATTAGTTAAAAGCTGCATTCAAGATCCATATCTATATAAAGGAAACCACTAATATACTCAGCCGAATGCTTCTCTACCCTTTTCGTTGATATCATTTATACATAATGCACATCTGTCTGCCCTAGGTATGCCTAAAGCATCTATCATCGAGGGAGCCAAGCACCACGTTCACGCCCGTTCTAAACAAACAAGCCAACAATGGCATTTCCCCTCTGCCCCCTTGGCTGCAGATTGTGTGGTTGCAGGTGTGCATGTGAAAGAGTCACGGGGGAGCGGCTCGAGTAGGAGAACTAGACCGTTTGAGCGGAGGGTGGCCAGGAGATCGCTCACGTTGATCTGTGCTAGGAAGGATCACCCCAGCCCATGGCACTTTGCTGCAGGCAGATTGCGTCGACCGACAACAGAAAGCCTCATCGGTAGAGCGTCCGGTCGCCAGGAACAAGGTGAAACAGACCAACTTAGACAGATACTAGAGACACGAGGTGGACGAGGTGAGACCTGCTGTCCCTGGCAGAAGAGGCAAGTTTTCCAGCTACACTGAAGAGGTTACTCGCTTGAGGCAGTAACTGTGATTCTTTTGAGATGCGTCCCCGTGTGGGTGCTTCACTTTAGCTGCACGTGCCGACTTGCCAGTTTCGTTCATGAATTTACCCTGAGCCTCCTCGTACCAGATACCGAGGCTGTATAGGGCAAAGTGCCCGCAGTTCTTTTCTCCACTGAAAGGAGCAGTTTAAAACAGAGGGGGAGGATGGTGGTGAGCAGTAGGGATGTTAGCATATAGTTATGTAAACAATTAACCCATAAGCCTGGGCCTATCGGTTAATCCTAATGACTATGCGCAACCCTCCCTTGCTGCTGCTGTATCAGAGGCAGCAAGGGGAGGGAGAGGTGGGAGCTGGTACTTGTGGAGAGCCGGCTATTAAGCATGAGCACCGGATCCTGCAGAGCCACCTGCTCTCCTCAGCTCTGTGCTGCTGCTTCTGACACAGGCACTGATACAGAAGCAGCAGCATGGAGGGTGAGGGGGGCAGGTGGGAGCCTGTGTTTGGGGGAGGCAGCTTAAAAGCCGGCTCCCCATGAGCACCGGCTTCACGGAGCTGCCTCCCTCCTTCCCCCCGCTGCTGTCTCTGATACAGAGGCAGCAGCGCAATGTGGGGGGGGAGGCAGGCAGGATGCCGGCACAGCCTCTCTCTATGGGGAGCTCAGGTCCCCCGCCCATCAGAAGCTGCTGCCGCCCCACATTACTGCCATCCTCTCAGAGGCAGCAACAACAGTGGCAGGGGGTGGGGCTGGGAGCACACTGGCTGCCAGCCCTGGCCCCAGGGGGCTATCAAATAATCCTATAACCGATAAAATTTGGTGCAGTTACACGATTACTCAATTAAACGATACCTAACATCCCTAGTGAGCAGAGCACCCACGGTAACACACCTCTCATAGAGCCAGCTACTGCACTCCTTTGAGGGGCATCCCTGTGGGCGTTGGGCTTCATGTGATTTGCAAGCAGTAGCCCCAGATGGAGGGCGTTTCAGAAGCGAGTCCTGGATACTGCAGGGCCAAGGGCCGCATCGGATCTGACAGCGTGAATCAGGGAGTTGTGTTTCCAAAAAGTAGGAACTGAAGCCCATGGAGCAGCCCTACATAATTCAGATACTGGTACGTCCTTCAGTCTCTGCTGCTGGCTTCATTGCTCCAGCTGCGGCAACTACGTCAGTGGAAGACGCTTTCCTGCCGACCTAGCTCTGTCCACACTGGTGCTTAAGTTATGTCGCTCAGGCGGCAAGTGTTTCAGGGTCCTTCCCCCAGCACAGCCTGCCCCCTCGGTTTGAGCGTGCCTGCCTCAGGGGAGCGCTGCCCCATTATTCCCCTCGCCTCTGAATTCAGACTTGGGAGTAGCCAGCATTTTTCCTCGTGCGGGGAAACCACCTTGCGACTGGATCTGCGAGTGCTGCCCATTTATACCCTCCCGCATGGCAGCAGCAAACCAGCATCGCTATCTCCCGCTGGGACTGCAGCAGTCAGCGCGTCGCGCGGTTGTCTTACCTTTCGCCTGCTCTCCTTGTGGGCAGAAGGCTTTGGCGACCCCTTATTCCCTAAAGGGCAGGCAGGGCTTCCGGGGGCAGACTGTTTTGGGGGAAAGAAAAGCAAATGTCAGCTAGAAGGAGGAGAGAGAGCAAGGAAGGATGGGGATGCTAAGAGACCGGCATTCGGCACTGCCTGCCGTTGGCTACGGAGGGAGAATGGAGGCAGAGGGACAAAGGGCGCAGGAGAAAGACAAAGGGAAGAGGGACAGGAGGCTGTACAGAAGGGTGTGGTAGTAGGGTGATCACACCTCCTGCCTGGGCCAGGACAGTCCCTTTTTTAAGCTCTGTCCCGATCTTGATGCCTCCCCCCCAAACAGGAAGCATTTGTCCCATTTGCTCTTGCTGACATGATCAGCTGAGCTCTATCAGAAAATGGCACACAGCACAGAGGGGGTAAGCAAAGATGCCAGCAGCCTGCTGGGGAGGAGGCAGTGTTCCAGCTTTTTCTTTTTTTTGGAGGGGGGGAGGGAAAGGAAAGAAACAGAATTGATGGGTGACAGTGTCTGGGGGAGGGGAGGCCTGCAGGGTTCCAGCAACAGGTGACAGCCCCATGCATGGGAGCAGGGAAGGGCTTGGGTAAGCTGCTGGGATCGTCCTGGTTTTCCTTTGAGAAATATGGGTTACCAGCGCTGGTAGGGACAGGAAACTGGGAAGCATGGGGAGGGATGTGAGGGGGAGGAGACTAGGTAAGGAAACAGAACAATGATGGGGAGAAAACGCAAGGGATGGAAAGGTCCATGGCCAGCCATTAGAAGGTAAGTGACATTCACCTCTGGGCAGTGTGTGCATGAGTCTGTATTTTAACCTGAAACAATCACTCCAGGTTAGGGTGTGGAGCTTGGTCCTCGTCACATTTTCAGATGGATTTAGAGGCAGGTGACCCAAGCAACCACCTGGGGGTGAGGGGTTGGGGACAGGGGAGCGGCTGTTTTTATGGTTAGCGAGAAAACAATGTTTGAAGCAAAATGTTTCAGGTAATCCCTAAGTGGATTCACTTTTCACTAACTAGAATGTTCTGGACCTACGTAGATTCTCCCGGAACCTACCAGACTCTGAGACCCACACTGTCCTTGAACCTCTTAGAGCAGGGGTTCTCAAGCTTTGTGATACCACAACCACCCCTAAGTTGTTCGCAATCCCCCCCGGGGGGGGGGGGGGCAGGGGGTCAGGACCCACAGCATGAGAAACACGGTCCTAGAGTTTTGTCAGCCATGCCCTTGCAAGAATATAAGGGCAGGGCATCACCAGTTAGTCAGAGAAATAACCAGCTGAAGTGAGATCATGCCTAGGGTTATTCTAAAGCGCTCTCCTACTGTAACGCTATTTAATACTGCTCTGCGTGGCACACAGGACCATTTTCTGACATCAGTGCATTTCAGATATTAACATTAAAAAGTTCCTATAAGCTTAGAGGAAATGATTTTATGTGGCATAAATATCATTAGAGCCTAGTGTGCAAATTTATCAGGAGGGATAATTCATGCATGCAAATCATTCAAAGTCGTGAAATGGACAACAACTGCAATACAAAAATAAGGTATTTCAAAGCTTAATAATTAGGGGAGAGCACCACCAAAGATGCTCCTTATCCAGGAGCCTGCTTGGTCTAGGCTCGGCCAGCCCTGGTCCTACTGAATCCTTTCACTGCATCTGTACCTACATTCTCTCCATTTTGAAGGAAAACTATCCTGAGGTGCTGGCAGTCACGGGCTGTGTCTACACACCAGCTTTACTGCAAAATAACATAGTCCATATCTACACAAGCAGTTATTGCAACAATGTCAAAATAACGGCCAGAGGACTTTACTCCAACTTCTGTAATCCTCATTATATGTGAAGTAAGGAAAATCAGGGATAGGGAGGATGAGTGCTTTATCTTGAAATAACTGCTGTGAATTGCATAGCTGGAGTCAACATACCTTGCGCCGATTTTCTGGGGAAGTCCCACAGCAGGAGAAATACTCCCCTTGCTCCTTGTGAAAGCCAGCTTAGTACCAGCACTGACATAGAAACTCACTAAATCAAATGGGAGGGTGCCCATCTAAAGCGAACCCCGGAGGATTATCTCCAAGGCATCCATCCTCCTGCAAGTGGAGATGTGGCCCTAGATACTTGTTCAAGGTAGCAAGCCCATTGAAAACACTCATGGCATTGGCTCAATATCCCATGGGGTCTTAAGGCATACTCTGTGCACTCACTGGAGAAACATCTTAATGGATATTTACAAAAATAACTTCTGAAGTTTTGGGCTAGGATTGGAACACTATGCTCTGGGGCAGGAACACCCAGGCACACTTAGGCCTTCCTGTCAGTTTGAGCTCCCAGGTGTTTCTCCTCCCCCCCCCCCCCCCCCCCCAAGACTGCACCTTCCTGACTCCCCCACTAAGACTGCCTGCTTCCCCCTTAATCTTTGGCTCATACCAGCAGACAACACAAATCTGTGGTATCAAGTGTCCTAGGTAGTATGCTACCCATTAAAACTCAGTTTAGCCAAAAGAGCAACTTACTTTCTTATTCAGATTTGGTATTTTTGTTTTATGAAATGAAAAAGTAACCACTATGCACAGAAACTAACATAAGATGCCAATTGGGCAGTTACCGAGACCTAAAAGTGAGAAGCCTCTTTTGAATGGTAGCTAGCTGGTGGAGAGACTAATCAAGAGACTTGACAAATACAAAAGAGCAGTGTTTTTGGAAGGTGGGCTGGTTTTTGCAAGAAGGCTGCTATGGAGGATTTTTATATGTACAAGGATGGTGTTCCAGGTCTCTGCCTCAGATACAGGCTGGCAGGCTAATGCAATCAAAACATATACCTCTCAATGGATTTCAAGGACCAACTGCTTCCTCTTCACCCAATTGTCTAGCTGAAACCTCTTGGTCTGTGCTTCCTCCACTAGCCTGTCTACCCAGCTCAAGTCCCTGATGTGCAGATTAAAATACTGGATGCCTGTGGCCAGCAAGGAAAACTACATCTATGGAAAGAGAAAACTGCCAGACAGTCATGGCATTCTGCAGACCATGTTCAGTTTGCAATGCTCAGGAACTCAGTTGGTCCTCTTGTGGAGATCAACTGAATGGATCAAGTGAGACAAATCTTTGCAAAGAGGCTTTGGACTATGGATTCTTACCAACTGTTTTTATAGACCAGTGGTCCCCAACCTTTTGTGGGCAGCTGGGGGCAGGGCTATGTAAGCACCACACATCTGGGGCCCAAAAACCGCTTGGGCCCACCCTGATCACTTGGTGGGTGCACAAGTGCCCCAGCAGGCACCATGGCACCACTGTCATAGACCATTAGCTTGCCACACAATCCCGTTGCAGATATACTGAAATGCATGGAGGACCGTTTGCAGTTTTTCTTTTTGGAAAAGGACTAGTTATGTTTTGAAGGAAACTTTGTAAAAGAGATCCAAGTGTGATAGAACAGTTATCTTCAGGTATATTCAAGTAGCTTAGAAGTTAGTTCTTTAACTCAAACCCATTAATACTAAAAGTTAACCGTTTCAGTACTAAAATATCCAGCTAATGAGTTTACCCCAACATGCCTCAACTCCCCAGATGCTATAAGCATTTTCATTCCACAGCAAGAATTAGTCAGTGTGACAGGGCCTGTACCAACAGGGGGGACAGAGGAAGTCCCACGCCCAGCCATACTCCAAATGCCGGGCTAAGGAACTCAGCTCAGCCTGGATTGGATGCTGGAGAGGATGGGCCTCTAGCAGCTCCAGAGATGAACCAGCCACAGATATGGACAGCAGGGGCCATGGATAAGAGACCGGAACAAGCCTCCCGAGACCCATGGAATGACTTTCACAGTGAAACTGGAGAACCCGCAAACCTCACGGATCACCCTACCATCAGAAAAAGCAGGAATGTCTGAGGGAGCTCAGGCATATTGGTGGGATTCCTCGCTGAGCTAGCCAGGGCTGTACAGACAGCAGTAATAGCACACCTCTCTGTCAACACCCCCCCTCCGACCAGGGTGTACATACACCGCCAGTCAGATATACAGATTTTAACCTAGAAGGCAATTCCCTGTTTTTGTTGGCGATGTTACTCTGAGCCCTCCTTAGGCTATAATCAATACTGGGGCTAGTAATAGCTCTACTTCATCAACTTTACCTTTTCTTAAGATTTTTGTTTTATATATTTTGCCGACTGCTTCATCCACATTTTCAGAATGTGATTTGGAAAGGCATTAACTCACACCAGACACAGCTTTAGTCCAAAACTCAAAAGCTTGGCACTCGGGGTATCTGTACAAAGGATTAGCTATTTTAATGGTCAGAGAAAAATGATATCCAAAGACTTGGAATAATGCTCTAGTGTCAGATGGAGCTGTTATATGCATGGCACATATCCACAAGTAGTGTCAAAATCTTCTGAACCGAATTCCAAGAATAGGCCCTATTAAAGGATTTCCTAATGTAGCCTCCAAAACTTTCAGTCCATTGGTCTTAATGTTTACTCCAACCCAGAGAACACTGGCATGCCACAGTCTCCTAGTAGGAAGGAAGCCACTTGGGAACAGCCTGGACAATTAAAGAAGCCTTTTCTTCAAGTAAGTGCAGCCAGGATGAATCCACCATTTCCCCCATCACTTTCTGTGCTGTTTAATAATTGAACACCTGCTAATACTCACATGTAATCAGTGGTGCAAGTGTCATGCTCCGTAAGGCTGACCATCTTCAATGTGTCACGGATTCATACAAAGTCACTGTCCCAGCCTCAGACTTTTTTCTTTTAATCTCATTTCAAGACAATGTATTTTGCACCTCAGAAATTAAAAGCTCATTCAATACACAGGCAATCCCTAAGCCCATAAAAATAAACGATAGTACTTTATCAAAATACTAAATTTTATTTTCACATGTACATTTAGTTTCCCCACCACTTCCATTTGTCTGACCACCACCTCTGCTCTGCCTTATCAAAACATTCCACACATACGTAAAATGAAGCAAGGGTGGAGTCCCGTCTTTAAAAACTAAACAGGCATTTTGGACAACACATTCTTGGCAAAGTATTCTGGACGACATTTATCAGACGCTGTAGGGAAAGTTTTTAGCATTTATAAAAAGGACAGCCAAATATTAATGGTTACAGAAATAAGACTGCAGATTTTAATGAACGGTTTAAACTGTTTTCTTTCTTACAGAGTCTGTCTCCACTGCCAGAGAGCTTGAATAACCTGAAAATGTACACAAAAATGTTAGACATTGAATTAAGAATGATCCAATTACCTAACAGTACAATTTGGAAGTAACTGGACTGAACTATGCCTGTAAATATGAAGAATCTTAAAAATCAATCCTGTATTTCTTTACAGTTATACTATTGGTTAAAAGTATTAACAGTAACAAATGCTGCAATCTGAAAAGAGATGTGTAGAACACATGCTAATTTATGTTTTTGGATGTTTGCATTGAGAAGTTATCTTCTGAAAAGTGGTATTTGAGGCACAACAACAGGCAAAAGCAAGCTTCTACTCTGCTTTAGTACTAATCACAGCCACAAGAACTTGAAATGATTGCACCTCAAAGCCTTGTACAAAGAGGCACAGAACTGTTGATTAAATAAAAAAATGTGGCACCATATCTTTGACACACTATGCTGAGTATAAGTCATGTACTTTGTTGAACCAAATACTTAAAAATAAGTTATACTTCTGCACACTAAGGATTTAAAGAGAGGCAAGAGGAAGGGTGTGGACCAGCCAGGCAAATATTGGCTGAACTCTGTCTGCCCTGACTTAGTCCCAGCTATGAAGAGGATCTGACTTAACTGCTTTTAAATATTTTCTTTCAAAAACCTATGACTTTGTCAATTTAACACCTTTGAACCATGGAAAAGCATAAAACCTTCTTCCAATGATAAAATTCAGGAATTTTGATAGGGAAATAGAAGACTTATTAATGGTCAAGCAATAACTAATCCCCTACCTTCCTGATACCAGTTTCTGGCATGCTCTCTCCAAAGAGAGGGCTTTGGAAGACAAAGAAATAAGACTGCCACAATGCCTATTGCAAAACAATTCCCCCTTCCCACCCATGCCGTAACAAAAGAAAGTTTAAGAGCAGACTAGCCCGAGTCACCAAACTCAGCAGCAGGGAAAACCACAGTTCATTTCCTTAGCCAATATGGTGCCAAAAGGAAAATTCTGTGGGTTAGTAAGCAAGAGATAATTTACTAACCATATAAAAGCTGGAAAAATGTAATAAAACATTAGCTTTTTCATCTTAGCCAACTAAACCCTTAAAACAGTTTCCATTTGTTTAATGTGAGGTATTGTTTGTGGTTTGTAACCCTTTGCAACAGTCCAAAGTTTGTAGAAATTAAAAGCGGAAAAGAATCTATAAATCTTAGAACAAAAGTTCTTTTGGATTTTTCCAAGCCACAGTAAATTTAGTTACCTTCTGGTCCTGGGTCCTGAAACAATTTTTAACATAGTTGACAAATTTGGCTTCCAGTTTAGGAAGGGCAGAACCCTATTATAAAAAAAAAGTTCAGTGTATGTAAAGTCAATGAATAGACAGAAAACCCTTATGAGATGGGTTTTAAATCCTTAGTACAAATAAAAATGTTCAAAGTGAACTACAGTGTAAAGAAAATCCTGTAATCCAAAGTAATTTAAAATATTTTCAGCATGATCAAGGTTCTTTTATCAAATCCAGTACCCTAGTATGAGGCCCTTGCATAAGTAGTTGACTCTCCTTAAAATACAGGGATAATTCTATCTATAATCACATTTCAGAGCATTAGAGGCCAACACTTTCATAGCACAGATCAGGGGTGGGCAATCATTTTTGATGGGGAGCACTGCAAGAAAGTGGTCACGGGCTGCACTCTTCGATATTAAAGGAGGAAGTGTGGGATCTGGGATGGAGGTTGGGTGCAGAAGGGAGCTTGGGATAAGGTATTGGAGTGGAGGAGGGAGAGTGGGGCTTGGGTGAAGGAGACAGTTGTGACATAGGGTAGGGAACTGGGGTGCAGGAGTCTGGGTGGTAACCTAGGGTGGAGGGGAGTGTGATCTGGGAGGGGGTATGGGTATACGAGGGGGGCAGAGGGTTTGGGTATGTTGAGTGGGGGTGGGAACAGAAGGTTGGGGAAGAGAGGGGTGCTAGAGGCAGGCTCTGGCCAGACTTACAAGCTAGCAGCCCAACCAGCCTGCCTGCTTGCCTCGCACCTGCATAGCCATGGGATTGTGGGAATAACTGAGCCTAAGGGGAAGGCGACTTGGTGCTTCTTGTGCTGCCTGTTGTTCAAAGCACAAGCAGACAGCCGAAGGGATTGTGCTGGGAACAGCAGGTACACCTGAAGCCTTATATCCTCTGCTCCAGGCTCTCAGTTTTTAAAGAGAAACAGCCCTGTACCCACTTTTCTGAGCAGTGTGTGGGGCAAGCAGGGGAGCCTGTCTGGGGCTCCCTGCAGTGTCCATAGGCTGGATCCAGTGGCTTGGAGGGAAGAATCTGGCCCGCAGGCCTTATTTTGCCCAGGCCGGGCTTATATTGCTGGCTGTTACATATCAGCATGCACCTAAGTGTGAGGCATCTACCAAGTTGGAAGGCATCTCTGGGATTCAATGTGCAAGCAATTTGCAGGGACATCCAGGGACTTAGGTCTTCAGCACTATTTTCCTTTAACAATAAACATCTATCTTGTATAATCCTAAGGCAAAAATACTGGTACATTTACACTGTTAGATATTATTTCATCTCAGGGAGTATCTGTTAGTCTGTATCTGCAAAAATAATTAGGAGTACTATGGCACGTATGGCCTGTTTTTGTAGCGTTAAGGGCAGTGATATACCCGAACAATGAGCAAGCTTAAAATGGAAGTTTTTCTTTCCACCCTTAATAGAATCATAGAATAGCAAAACTGGAAGGGACCTCTAGAGATCATCAAGTCCAGTCCCCAGCTCTCATGGCAGGACCAAAAGCAAGGTCTAGATCATCCCTGATATCTTGTCTAACCTGCTCTCAAATATCTCCAGTGTTGGAGATTCCACAACTTCCCTAGGCAATTTATTCCAGCATTTAACCACCTTGATGGTTGGGAAGTTTTTCCTAACTTCTAACCTAAATCTCCCTTGCTGCAGTTTAAGCCCACTGCTTCTTGTTCTATCCTCAGAGGCCAAGGAGAACAATTCCCCCTCCCCACTGACACCCTTTTAGAAACCTGAAAACGGCAATTATGTCTCCTTCTCAGACTTCTCTTTTCCAAACTAAAGAAGCCCAATTCCTTCAGGCTTGCCTCATAGCTCATCTTTTCTAGACCTTTAATCATTTTTGCTGCTCTTCTCTGGACCTTCTCCAATTTCTCCACATCTTTCTTGAAATGCGGTGCCCAGATCTGGACACAATATTCCAACTGAGGCCTAATCAGCGTAGAGTTACTTCTCGTGTCTCTCAAAACACTCCTGTTAATGCCTCCCAGAATCACGTTTGCTTCCCCTCCTCCCCCGTGTCACTCGCCTGACTCTTATTTAGCTTATGGTCCACTATGAGCCCTAATTCCCTTTCTGCAGTACTCCTTCCTAGACAGTCGCTTCCCATTCTGTATGTGTGAAACGGACTGTTCCTTTCCAAGTGCAGCACTTTGCATTTGTCCTTATTAAACTTCATCCTACTGTTTTATACTAAATGTCAAGGCAATTATTTTAGAACCAATCTTTTGAAATAAAGTGGCCAACAAGACTTTTACCTCTGAGCCAAACTCTGAAGGACAAAATGCTAATATTGAGTCACTCTGCACTACTCAGATCCCCAAATGCACTTCAAGTTAAATCAGATGTTAAGGGTGTGTTTCTTTGAAGGCATCCACCTTCCTCATCTATAGAGCCAGACAGAGGGCATAACTCAGTCTATGGAACCCTTTATTGAAGGTGATGAATGAGGAAGTACACATCTTAACAGATTCTCCTCAAGGTTCTCCAGGGCTACACCAAACTTTTTTATTTACTGGGCCAAGTTTTCAAACTTGTGCATCTGTAACACCAATTAAACACTCAAATCTGATTTAGGAATTGAAGTAAGTCTTTAGGGGTACAACTTTAAGACAGCTTGATATTTAGTTCTGAGCACACAAATACTGAAGATGATGAAGACTGAAAACATGAAACCCTGGAATGCCATTTTCATTGTGTCTTCAGTGTCTAATTCTCTCCCTGTGGGTAGCATTGCTAAGCTACTTGAAGACAGTGACAAACCGCTCAATTTGGTGTAACATCAAATAGTTTAAACTCACCTTTTCAAGGGTTGCCTGCATCTTTGCTTTAATCTCCTCTAGTGAAAGGGGTACTTTTGGTGATTTTGGAGTTTGTGGTTTATTTTCCTTTTTATTAGACGCTGGCGTCTGAAAAAAAAAAAAGCAGTTTGTTATAATCTTTTGTAAAAAGTTAGCAATGCAAAGACGCTACTATAATTCATTTACTTCAACTTTTCTTTTTTAAATAGTTATAAAACATTGCTCAAACTATACAAAGGAAGTCACTATATACACAGAATATACTGGACATCACAAAGTATCCTGAGATCAAACACAGATGTTAATACTCAATGAATTCCTTCTTACTCCAGATTTTACTTCCAATCTTCAATAAACTATTAGAAAAGGTATCAAAATAAAAAATTACGTAATTTGTGCCCCTTCTTTCAACTGGTGACCTGCTTTGATGGGGAACATGTATAAACCACTCAAGCCTTAGAGTGATATTTATGTTACAAAAATTTACTTAGAAAATACTCAACTAAAAATAGGTGCCTGAATGGTAATTGTAGCTTAAAAAGGTTTAGACCCAATCTCTCCTTTACCATCCTTACTTCACCTATCTGGACTAAGTTCAGCTACCTTTCATCCCAAATACAAGCCCAGTAAGCTACTAAAAAGCCAAATGTTAGGCCAAACTGAAAATTTACATTATATTCAGTCACTCACTTTTGATTTAGGGGCTGGGGTGGACGGCTTAGAATCTTTTCCATTCTGCTTTGATTTTGGAGTATTTTTTGCTGACAAGTCCTTGGCAGGCTGAAATTACAAGCATTTTACACTTAACTTCACACAACACAACAGGAGAAAAGCAATAAATAACCACAAAGAAGTAAATTGCTCAGTTTAGTAACTATCTTGAACAAAAACAAGGAGTCCAGTTGCACCTTAAAGGCTAACTTTTTTTTTTTTTAGGGCATAAGCTTTCATGGTTGCAGCTCGCTTCAAAGACATGAAGTGAAACAGCTGGCAGGGATTTATACATGCATACAGAAATGGGGGTGTTATATCAGCGCTAATGATGCGAATTCAGAGCAAATATGACCCACTTCCAAAAGTGATCAGATAAATTACTTTATCATAATAAACTAGCCATTCCCAATCCCTTATTCCGAGGGATAGAGCCCTGTGTAGATACAAAAATGTGATCCACATTCAATCCACATCTGTCAGGCTCAATTCATCTGACCTGCAGTCCGGATTTTACTCATACCCAACAACAAATCTGGAGGGGAGAAGGGGAGCACAGGTAAGCAAGGAGGGGGCAGGGCCAGCACTCAGGCCCTCTTGCAGGGAGATTTAGGACACAGATCCTGGAACTACCCCTCGCTCCACCTGGCAAGGGAAGAGAGCTGTGTGGATATCTGCTCCACTATCTGTGGACATCTGCAGATATGCAGGACTCTATTGATGGTGTTAAGTCTGCACATGAATTCCAGCTCAGCGGTTTCACTGCTGCAGCCTGGTCAGTCTATGTCCACAGCAGCTTTCCCTATAATCTTAGCCACCCAGGAGAGATTCAAATGCCACCCAGCTGATTAGCAGAGCATTGACAGCCGTTAGCATACGTTTTCACTAGTGGTGTTACATCCGCACATGCCTCCGCACATCAAATTTATTCTACACATGGATGGAAACATTGGTCCACGGAGGTCAAAATGCTCTATTTAATGTTTTGTGTAGAGACAGTGCCGTTTGTCCAACTGATATTGGAAATGAGACTGCAACTCCATTTTCATTATGGGTCTTGCCTGACCAAAATCCTCTGCCCCATATCCACATTTGCACAGCTCACCAGCCGCGTGGAACTGCATGCAGCGCATGCGCAGTCAGAGCTATGCATGCGCTGACCGCACTGCATGGCCACGCCGGGCTAAAATCTACTCGCAACAGGTGAGTAGATTGCCTTAATTATCAAGCCCTGCACCTTTCTACCAACTCAATTTCTAGAGTAATGCTTATGCCTACGACTGGCAAAGTACTGAATTATGTGCACCCTGTGATGCTTCTATTTCTACTGTTGCATGATTGATCTGAAGCACTCTGGTATTTAGCAGCTTTGATCTAGCACACATGCAGTTTAAGAGTTGTCAAAATATACCAAGAATTAATATATGTATCAGCATGCAAAGAAAAGATCTAGTATTAACTGTATTAGTTTAAAGTAGAGGCTTTAACAGCTGCAAATACAAACTGAATGAAGAACTATTCATATATAATTACTGGGTGAAATTATTCTGAATTAAATGAAAGCTGGTGGTTTCATTTTCTGTATCATGCTGATAACCTACATGCATAGCTCTGAAGTAAGCTGACTAGTTCAGTTTTTGCATTACTTTAAATCAGTGGTCTCCAACCTTTTAGAGGATGAGATCACTTTTTTAACACTTTTTTAATTTAAGTGCAATCCAGGATCTACCTCAAACCCAAATACTTTTGCCCTACCTCCTTTGTGCCTCTTATCCAAGGCCTTGCCCTTGCTCACTCCATCCTTCCTCCCTCCCATCAGGCAGAGGCAGAAGGTTGGGGCACAGGTTCTGGTCTTTGGCTAATGAATTTGGAGCATCAGAAGGGCTCTGAGCTGAGCCTGGGGCAGGAGTTGGGGTGAAGGAGGAGGTTCACGGTCAAGCTCTGTAAGGGAGTTTGGGTCTAGGAGGGCTTGGGAGGAAACTTCGGGTGCAGGAGAGGATACATGATTGGGACAGGGATTCAGAATGCAGCCTCCAGCTGGACACTGTTTACCACAGGTAGCTCCTGTTTAGTGAAATGGGGCTAAGTCAGGCTCACCCCTACCCTAGCCCTGTGCCACTCCCAAAAGCAGCCAGCAAACTCTCTCCATCCCAAACCCTGTTGGTGCCTCCCACCCCCTTCTGTGGAGATAGACTACAGGGTGGGAGAGGGGAACAACTCCACAGCAAAGGGCAGGAGCTGCACAGCAGTGGGGGGAGGGGGGGGGGGGGGAGAAAAGCAGCTGAAGTCCTGCACTTGATAGCCTCTTGGCCAAACCAGTCAAGATCACCTGTCAGAGGCTCCAAGATCTACCAGTAGATCCCAATCTACAGGCTGGTGACCACTGCCTTAAATGCTCTCAAAGTTGAAATTGATTTCATAAAATAAGCAGCAAGCTACAATAGTCATGTGTAGCTGAGAAGTTTCAACTACCTATATATCTGAACACCGTTTTCATTATAATTTAGCTGATACTATAGATATACAAGTTATCAGAAATCCAGACAAACATTGTCTCAAATATGAACTTACTTTTTTCACTGGAATCTTCTCTTCCTCTTCATCTAAGTCATCATCATCATCACTAAAATTAAAAATTCAGTTACTTAAACAGCCTACCCCCAATATGTACATAACTATGTAAATTAACCCACTTACTACTGTAGTAATTTGGGAAGTTAATCAGAGCAGCTCACTAAGATATACATATCCACTGTATTTCATATAAAATAAACGTGCAAATTGCCACTTCAATTACATACAGCCCTTCAGTGTTGTGTGTTTATAAAATAGAAAACACTTGCAAAATATTCTACAAAACTGTTCAAAAACCAAGAGATTTAAATAGTCTAAGGGTGTCTGGCTTAAAATTACTTTCTTCCCTTCTTTCAGACCTCTGGAAAAGTTGCTTTACTTCTACCCACCACTGCATTTCCCCTAACACTTTTTCTTACTCCCTTTATTACCATCTGCTCTTAGAAAACTTTAAAGGGGATTTGCTGGACAAGGGGAGGCCCCTCCCCTTAAGGCCCTTACTGCCCTCTGGGACTAGAGCTCCAAGGCTCCACCACCACTAGGGTCAGATCTCCCTGCTGTGTTGACCACACAATGGATGTAAGTGACCAGCCAATTATCTGATAAACTTTTGCTTATCAGGTAGGTTGACTAGTCCCACCCCTCCCCCATTGCGGAGGGGAGGTGGGGAACCAGCTTAAAAGCTGGTTCCCCTCCCACATCATCTCCGGGGGTGAGGGTGGTGGACCAGGGGGAGCTGCAAATCCCACTGAGGCTGCCATTTATTGACTAATCAATTAAATTTAATATCCCTTAGCCTCTAACAAGATTCCCAGCTGAGCTGCCAGCCCCACCTTTGCTCTGACCACACTCTTGCCCCCAGCCAGACCTCCTTGTTCCTGGACACTAGAGTCCAGAAACATCCATGGTCTTACCAGACCATAAAATCCCAGTTTAGGGAGGTACAATCTGCAAGTCAAAATATCTTGATTCTAAATTATGCATATTTTCATGCTGTGAAGTTGCTACTACCGAAAACTAAACATTTAAGAATGTACTGTAAAAATAAGATACACACTCTTCATCATCTTCATCCTCATCATCGTCATCCTCATCGTCATCATCTTCAGACAATTTTGCTTTTTTCTTTAGGGGAAAAGAAAGTTTTACAAGTCTGGTTACAAAGTTTAGCAAATGGTTTTCTGAATGTACAATACAGATGGTACACAAGCTGATCGGAAATTTGTTCTTCCCATGAACAGTATTATATAATTTACAAGATGAAAGTCTTTTCTATAGCGTTGCACCAGTTTAAAGACATCACTCTTCAAGTCAAAATTAACCCAGTGCCAGTTGTTTCTTGGCACAGCAAACAAATTTAACCTTCGTATTGGTAAATTTAGACAAACTAATCAGATATTGGTTTAAAACCTACACAAAAAGCTGTTTAATAAATTAAGTTGAAGTTAAACATTTATCTTATGTAGAAAAATCAGTTCAGCTAATACCAATAAATTAAAAGCTTTACCAAATCCATTTAAGACCCTGTCATGATTATGAGGGTTAACCAGCAGCCTGGGGATTAAGGAGTTAACTACACCTAGCCAGATGGAGTGACCAATAGGAATGTAGGTAGGACTTTCAAAGCAAGACAAAGGTTACTTTGTGTGTCCTGATTTTTATAATAGGGGTGAGATTTCCCAAATGATCTTTCCCCTAATCTTGTTATATTTGAGTGGTGGCAGCAGAAGTTCTATTCCCAACATCTAGGTTTTTAAGTTTTTGGGGGAAATTTTATACCAAAGCCTGGTAGATAAGGCTTTGGGGTACACTTGCTGGCCCCCACTTCTGCATTTATCATGCCAGAATGGGGAAAGCCATGGAAGACCCCCCCCCCTAAAAAAACCCTGCCTAAAACGCTGGAATCAAGATACATCACTGAAAAGTGAGGTTATTGATAACACTAAAGCAAATGAGAGTCTACACACACATAGAATAAAGAGGCTATCACCATGATGGTGCAAGAAAGCAAGCACAGCATAAGGTAATTTAAATGTTTATGCATAAGCACCTTAATCCATATACTCTACAACTGTATCTACATTGGCACCCTTTTCCGGAAAAGGGATGCTAATGAGACAAGTCGGAATTGCAAATGCCACAGGGGATTTAAATATCCCCCACGACATTTGCATGAACATGGCTGCCGCTTTTTTCCAGCTCGGGGCTTTGCCGGAGAAAAATGCCAGTCTAGACGGGATCTTTCGGAAAATAAAGCCTTTTCCGGAAGATCCCTTATTCCTGATTTTAAGAGGAATAAGGGATCTTCCGGAAAAGGCTTTATTTTCCGAAAGATCCCGTCTAGACTGGGGCTTTTCTCCGGCAAAGCCCCGAGCCGGAAAAAAGCGGCAGCCATGTTCATGCAAATGCAGCGGGGGATATTTAAATCCCCCGTGGCATTTGCAATTCCGACTTGTCTCATTAGCATCCCTTTTTCGGAAAAGGGTGCCTATGTAGACACAGCCTACAAGTATAAGCCAGAGCTGGCAAGAAAAGCCATTGCCAAATCTGGTCCCAATGTGGTTAGAGAAATTAAACATATGCTCACCAGCTTGTTTTCTTCCGCATTGTTCACAATTGTTACACAATAAACCTCAGAATTTTTACACTAAAAAACTGAAAAATACTAGCCATTATCAGACTGTTGAATATACTTTAGAACGATGTTTGAGAAAGTTTTAGGACTGAATGTCGGGATCCAAGTACCAGGTAACCTCTCTCCTGTAGCCATCAACAACTTAAACGGGGTAAAGAATGGAGAAAGCATTTGCTTTCCCTGCTTTAGATAGCAGTGACAAACTCTTCCAGGAGAAAGTTTTGAACATACTTCATAAGTAACCTCAACTCTACCTGTGGCGTTTTAGCTGCTATTCCACTTGCTGGTCTCTTTGATGAAGTGTTTAATATCTTTACTTCATCGTCCTCATCTTCTGACTCTGGTTCTTCCTCCAGTGCTAAGAAACAACACATGAATATTTTTGTACAAGGTCCCAATGGTTGACCATATTAGGGTCACCCAGAGCTAAGGAAAAAGTGATCTAATTTTTAATTCAGATAAAACAGATCACTGCCAATTTTCTTCGGGCTGGAGTTCCTTCGAAGAGTTTTAAAATTAAAAACGCAAAGAAACTAGGTTTTAACATTAAACAGTCATGTTACCCAAAATTCAATCTAACTATTTTTGGTCTCTGTATACATTTAATTTTACAAAACTGCATTATCAATTAATGTTTCAGTGGATATAGGATCAGTCATATATGATTAGTGCAAGTGTAGCGTCCTTCCACAGACAAAGATTAATTAACAATAACTAGATACAATTCAAATGGAAGCATCTTAGGGCGAAGGAATGGCCATCTCTTAGGTGACAGGTTTAATTCAGCTTCTCTGGAGAGGGCTGGAGACTCAAGCAGTGAAATTTTCCCAGAAAGAGTAAACAAAGAAATTTGGTGTTAATGACAGCATTTAAAACCAAAGGGTTAAAGAGGAACAATGGGACGAGCTTTTGTAGCAGAGGGGTCATTTTTGGCCTAGTGAGTGTCCAACATGAGGAGCTTCACCTGAGCTGTGACACAAAATACCCATCTGGTCATCTTTGAAGGCATTCTATATCTGTAGGATTAATGGGAAAGTTTTACTTAAAAATGCATTGTCATACAATACATACCTACAAGATGCTGGCCACTGACATAAACAGGCCCAGAACCACTTTTCAACCTCAAAACGACTGGAGGTGTAATCTCAAAGCCACCTAAAGAAACCTAAGGAGAAAGTATGTGTGTTATTTAACAGATTGATGGCAAATTAGTGAATATTTGAACACCAAGTAGTAAATGCCCGAAAAATAAGCCAATCAAAATGTTGCAGAAACAATGAAATGGTAGAGATGAGAAAGCTGTCATTAACAGAAACGCAACAAACCAGTATCTTCTTCGTTAGGAGCAGTTGAGGAGGAATTACTGGAATGCTCAGCAGGCATAATTTATAATCCATGTACCAGTGGTACCCACTCCAATACCTCTACCCCTGCTGTAAAGCATGGGTGGGAACCTTTTTTGGGTTAGGGGCCACTAACCCCCAGAAAAATCAGCCGGGGGCCATACACAAGTGAGAACCAAAGAAAAAACCCTCACTGACTGAGGAGACAGACACACTCCACACATTCCCCTTGCACCAGGCTAGTACACTGTGCACTCCAGCCCCGTGGGAGGATGGTGGGGGAGCTGGCACTAGCAATGTAAGTGACTTGTTTACTATCCAATAAGCAAAAGCTTATCGGATAGTCAATTAGACCCTCAACTAGTCACTCCCCCCTGTCTCCCGCCGCCTGTCAAGAGGCAGCAAGTGAGGATGAACAGGAGCCAGTACTGGGGGAAACTGGCTTAAAAGCTGGTTCCCCCCAGCACTGTCTCTGTAGGGGCGGAGAGGGGGGGAAGAGAAGGTAGCAGGAACCGGGTGAAAGCCAGGACAGCTGATTCCTGCCTTGAATTAGTTATGTCCCCCTCCCCCCCCACCCACACCCGCCTTTTAAATTTATATGGCTCGTGTGCAGTGGGATTGACCCTGCGCAGACTAGCAATTAGCTGTCCCTGGTTGGGATTGGGTTCCTCCTGCTGCACTTTAGCTGGGCGCTAACTTCGCTGCGGCTCCCGCACTTATCGACTAACCAATGGAAAATCCATCAACTAGTCAATTAAAATAAATGTAACATCCCTAGCTAGAGCACCAGCACAGGCTCCCCAATGCTGGGGGGAGCTCTGAGCCTCAGGGGCCAGATCCAGACAAGCCAGGGGCCACATCCAGCCCCAAAGCCTGAGGTTTCCCAACAATGTAATGTTTTGTAGCATGTAATTTATTATACTACAATCTTTTACTTCTAAACTACAACCAAAGACTCAAGTGTTCTACTAGCTGCAATGAACAGGTAAGACCAAGAGAAGCTTGGCAGGTATCTAAAGCTTAAGAGTTCTCATCTCACTATAGACCCACATCAATATACAGGTTGTGTGGATTTATCAGAGTCCTCAATTCCACCTTTACAGGGAATACTTTGAAGAGATAATAGTAATATAGACTTATAAACCACTGTGGAACCCAATGTCTTTCCCCAAAGGATACACATAGAGCTCTACAAGGCTAACGAATAAAGCAACAGAAACTTAAACCTAACGCATGCAGTCCTGACTGAACACCTAGATGCACATCAGCTGACTACTATGGTTTCAGCTGTTTGTTTCTAAACCATTTTGAATTAAGGCAACTTACTCAGATCCAGCTGAAAACAAGACAAGCTTCCATTAAGAGATTTAAGAAACCTAAGACTACCCAAAAAGCTTTCCATACTTTAATTAAAATGGAGGCTTTATAAAGTTAAAAATTCTTCCATATTTCAAACGAAACCTGAGTTATACCCATATCCAAGAACCTGAGAATGTAATGACCAGAGAATCATGAAGAACAAATGAAACAAATATTTAAAAAAATTCTTAACTTCAGGTGTTAACGTGAGAAACAAGGATTTGCTTTACTATGATTTCCACTGTGTTAGTATGTCTTAGTGAGACTATTATTAATAAACTTTGGTGTGAAGTGGTAATGTACAGGCTTGTCCTTACCGTAGGCTGTACTGACATTTTCAAAGATGCCAGTGTGACCTTAATAGGGTTCCCTTCATAGTCCAATGCCTCAGCTTCTATGACATGCAATTCATCTTTGACACCAGCACCCAAACTAACCTATGCAAGAAGTGAAATATATTATCCTTTCTGAAAAGCTGAACCACCATTCTAACTTGTAAAATTATTACGATAAACTTTTACATTCAAATACATCTTCAATACATTCATGAGTTTAATATTTTTATCTTGTATGACATTTCTTGTTTATGTTTTACTATGTTCTGTAGCTTTTTTTATATTGACCTTGTAACATTTAAGGGACAGGCTACTCTTTAAAAACTTACTATGTACTAATAAATTACTATCTGTTAAATTATGAAACGTCATATTATGAATGTTGAATACTTCAGAACAAATTCTCCATAGTGATGCTGCTCGAAGTGAAGGCTGTCATTCCTCCATACTCATGCAGTTAATGTGATCAGTGTTGAAGTGTGGCTAGGAGGCAGGCATGCTGCTGGCAAGTGGCCTTTTTTGCTTTTGTACATGTAACCTTAGCTGCTAGAAGTTTGTGTATGTAGAACAATAGTTTTTTATCCCACGCTAACTGCATTAGAGGCAATACCTTTTCCTACTGTTAGGATTGTAGCAAAACAGTTGCAGATACAGAAACTTAAGACAGTATTTTTTACTGTGAACTTTCTTAGATCATCCTTGACTTAAAATACATTTGATTCCAGGGAAACCATGCTCATTTATTATGAGAAACATTGTTCTAGTAATGAACATATATGTTCATCTGAGTAGGACATTATAGTACACTAGCACATTTACCTGGTGTTGCTTGGCTCCTTAAGGAGGGACTCAAAGCAGAGGGCTGGGAATTTGGGGCGTGTGCAGGAGTGAGATGGGGTTTGTGTGTTTATGTAGGTAAAAGCCTATCCTCCAAAATCTGTACCAGGGCTGCTTGCTCTTTCCCCTTTCGGAAGGAGCAAAGCACTCCCCAGTCAGAGTGAGGAATGCAGCAAACTTTTTGTTTTCATATGTACCAACAAGTTTTATTAAATAAAGTTAAAAAAGTTGTTTTGTGTATTTTATTTTGCATTTCTATTAAAATATAGCATGAGAATCTAATAGAGAAACGCAGCATTCACCATTTTCTAACATACGTTATGCTATTTAATAGCTTAAATAAGTCTGTATATATAGTGTAACCTGGCTAGCATAAAACATCAAAAACAAGAATGTATGTAGTTGCAAATCAAAATATTTTCATAAATTGAAAATCAACATCTTTATAAACCCACAATTAAAACTGTGTATTTAAATTGTGGTTCCTTGCTTGTCATGATTAAAATCAGTGATTTAAATCCCTTCACCCTGCTATGGGGCAAAAGCGAAGTTGTACTACATCAAGTCTTACAATGGAAAATACTGAATTGTGCGACTGGCAAATAAGTGAACAAATTGCTTAGTAACAAAATATTTAAGCTCAACATCTGGGTGTTTTATTTTAGAAGTGGAGAAAGATATAATAAATACTCAGTTTGTATTACAAATCCCTTTCACTTTTCCAAAACAGAGTTCCTCTGTACCAATCTAGAATATATGTTTATTTTAAAAGTTGGTTTCTCTTCATCTTCACAAAACAAGGGTTCTTAGGCAATTACTGTTGACGACTTCAAAAATTATGAAGAAAAGCTAGTAAAAATTACAGACAGAATAGAAAAGTTTCATATAATTTTACAGTGACCCCAAATTACTTTTTATAGTAGTATAATAGTTTTTTTATAAATGTCACGATGCAGCACCAAAACACAAAGGAACACAGAATTCCATGCTGAACACAGCAGGACAGGCTGGGAGAATAATTCAGTTATTCACATGTATTGCTGCCCACCATTGGGAAAGGGGGAAACCATTCTTGCAGCTCTCCCATGTGTGTTTCCTGAGACAAGGACTTACTGTTCTCAGTGACAGCTGGTGTTCGTTTTCCTCATCATCCACCTTGAAATGAAAGTCCTTATCTGCTTTTAGCTCACAACCTGCAAGAGACACAGGGCGAGTAGGTTGGCGATGAAACGCTGCGTCTCTCCGCTTCCGCAGCATCCCCAGCCCGCGTTTCAGAAGTCTGCACGCGGGTGCAACACGCAGACGCCTCCGCAGGCCACACCCCAGCCTGAGCAGCGGAAAGCAGCCGGCGGAGTCTGGGTACCGCAGCTCCCCGCGGCCAGAGCACGTGGCCCGCCCAGTGGGCCACCCACGGGGCCCGAGGGCGACCTGCACCAGCTGCAAAGGGTCTCGCGGGCTGGCCGGGGGATCACGTGGTAAATACGCGCCCCCAGGGTCACCCCAGCGCGTGCTCTGCCGAGCGGACGCGGCCCTTCCACGCGCTGCCACGTGCGCCCCAGGCGCGTCCCTAGGAACCAACGGCCGCCGCGGCATTCGGAGGGGGGAGGGGAGAGAACAAAGCGCCGGGCCCTGCCAGGAACTGGAGGCCGCAGCAGGCGCCACGTGCCAGCGCGCGCCACGTGGGGCGGGGGAGCCCGCCCCTAGAGCCATCCCCGCCACCCCCCCCCCCTCAGGCCCGCCAAGCCTGGTCGCGCGCCCCCACCTCACAGCCCGGCCAATGGAGCGCGCGCGACAAGCCCGCGCGCGGCCTGGGCCCAAGCGGCTGCGCCACACGCACGAGGCGGGCGGCCGCGCGCGGCGAGGTGGGGAGCGGGGGGGGGGGGTTACCGAAGAGGAAGGTCTGGGGGCGCAGGGGGCCCATGCTCTCCATATCCATGCTGCTGTCCTCCATGCTCTCGGGCCTGCTCCTCCGGCGGGCAGCGGCAGCGCTCCGGACGGAATCGCACTAAGGGACGCCTGCTCCCCGCCCACTCCCATATATAGTCTCGGCGCTCTCGCGAGAGCTGCGCGCTCCAGCCCCGCCCCTTCCCCGGGATTTCCCCCGCCGCCGCGGCCACGCGACCCCCAAGCGCCTGCGCCGGCCTCGCTCGCGTGCTCCTGCCCGGCCGCGTGAGCTCTCGCGAGCTCTGCCCCCTCCCACCCCGGCCAAGGGGGAGAGGGGCGCCGTGTGTTCAAAATGGCGGCGAGCGCCCCTCCCCCCCCCATGTCTGTGCTGCAATTAAACAGGCCCTTCACCCAGACCCCTTCACCCCACGGTGTGACGTCGCCGGGGAGCCCTGCTCCTCCCAGTGCTTGGGGACCCCAAAGTGGGTGGCCACCAACGTGCCCTCCAGTGCGTCCACCTGCGGATTTTTTTCCATCGTGTGTGGAATAAAATGTGTCTGTGCACTAAGGCATGTGCCAATGTGCACCACCACCAGAAACAACACCCAGCTGTGCACGCCCGCGCTGCAAATCAGCATTTGAATGTCTCCTGAGCAGTCGCATGGGCACATGGTTTACAGGGAACACTGGGGCTGTGTCTACACTGGCATGAATTTCCGGAACTGCTGAAAACGGAATACTATTCCGTTTTCAGTTTTTCCGGAAAAGGAGCGTCTACATTGGCAGGCTGCTTTTCCGGAAAAGCTTTTTTTCCGGAAAAGCGTCTGTGGCCAATGTAGACGCGCTTTTCCGGAAAAGAGCCCCGATTGCCATTTTCGCGATCGGGGCTTTTTTCCGGAAAAGACTACTGGGCTGTCTACACTGGCCCTTTTCCGGAACAGTGTTCCGGAATAAGGACTTATGCCCGAGTGGGAGCAGAATAGCTTTTCCGGAATAGCGGCTGATTTTGTACAGTAGAGCGTCGTTGCTTTTCCGGAAATTCAAGGGCCAGTGTAGACAGCTCGCAGCTTATTCCGGAAAAGTGGCTGATTTTCCGGAATAAGTGGCCCAGTGTAGACACAGCCTGGCTGCTTGGGCTGGCGTTAGACTTGCTGGGGCTAAAGACTGAGCCACAGGTCCCAGGGCTGCAGCTGTCCCTGGTAAGGCTCAGGTTGCAAGCTGGACCCACTGTTCTCTGTTGAGCAAGTGTGGCTCTTCCATGTGATCCACCTGGAGATGCACACGCCCTATGCTGCCATGTGCACCAAAAGCCATCCCTGGGAACAATCACCGGAGGCTGAAGTGCTTGGGCTTTTCCCCTCCTCCCAGGACAGTGGGCCTCCGGCTTTGCCTCCCCCACCCACTGCCCAGGGCTGTGGGGCTCAGGCTTTGGTTTGCCCCCGCCCTGGCATCACGTAGCATTATTTATTGTCAGAAGGGGTCATGGTGTAATGAGAGAACATTAGCCTTCGAGTAAGTATAATGTCGATATAGCCAAGGGACTATAATGTGTCTGCCCTAAGGTGACCCTACTGTTTTAAATAAATCAATATTATTCAAGAGGTGTCACTGGACAGATAAGGCCTGTCATGAGGAATGAAGCAGTTAAAATGTTCACATTCAAATTACCAATATGGGACTCTGAGTTAACACCTCACTAAGATGAATGGGGCTGATCGCAGTCTCAGACGTATTCCTGGCCTTCTGAAAACTCACATATTTTGCAACTATAACACTTGAGTCAGGTCTGCACGGCCAGCTTTTGGCAGCCTGACTATGTCAGGGGTGTGATGAGATGTCATCTCTGCCTGACATAGCTGTGCCAGCAAAAGCCCATAACATAGCTCATATTAACACTACAAAATTTCCTTTTTTTATTTTTTCCATAGGAAAATATTAACATATAGATTGTTGCTTGGTTTATGGTGTGTGTGTGAGAGAGAGAGAAGGAACACTATTTAAGGAAATTTAAGGAATGCTAGCTAAATCAAAGAGATATGTGTTGTATTTAGTTTTGAACATAGTGAGGTTTTCAGTCATTCTTATTTCATTTGGAACTGAGTTCCATAGTCTGCTTAAAGCTATTATTAAAGTTCTCTTTCCTTCAATCATAAGTCTCTACTGGGCGACAGTATTATTATTTTAGAGGAACAAACATATTGGCCGGAAAAGGGATGCAGATGAGACACGTTGGAATTGCAAATGCAGCGGGGATTTAAATTTTCCCCGCTTCATTTGTATAAACATGGCTGCCACTTTTTTCCGGCTCGGGGCCTTGCCAGAAAAAAGCACCATCTAGACGGGGATCTTTCGGAAAATAAAGCCTTTTCCAAAAGGTCCCTTATTCCTCTTAAAATCAGGAATAAGGGAATCTTTTGCCATTGTGGGACAACCAGGGGTTGCATAAACCATCCCGCTGGACTGGAGGAGAAAAGATAGGGAGAGGGAGGAGAGGATGGAAAGTGAAAGAACCCAAGGACATGACCAAGATGGGAGTGAGAGGGGGAAGAGAAGAAGAGAAGAGGGAATAGGATGGGTATGTGAAGTGGATGGGGATGCAGGAGGTGACTGAATTGTAAAAATGAATGAGGATGGGGGGCACAGGGAGTGCTGCACTGTACACAGACATAATGGGAGTGCTGCACTGTATGGAGGTGAATGGGGTGCAAGGGTGAGGGACACACTTATTACATTGAAATAAAACAAAAGAGGCTATTTTTAAAGGGGGAAGAGAGATTGCCACCCCTCAGGATACTTGGCTTTTGGGTACTATTGAGGTGGACACTGAACAAAAATTCTAGGTATGAAGTGCTGGCTCTGAGGGAGGGCTAAGGGTTGAGGTGGGGTTTTGGGGTGCTAATTCTGAGAGCGGGTTCAGAGCTAGGGCTTGGAGTCCAGGAGGGTGTTAGCTCTGGGGGGAGGTTTGGAGGTGTGTCAGGGTGTTCGAGGGGGTGCTGGTTCTGGAAATATAACATTTCTAAATAACTGTATTGCCATTGCTGATAGAGAATCTGTCTCTTGAAAGCTGAAGAACCTAAACTCCAGGGCTACGTCTAGACTGGCATGATTTTCCGCAAATGCTTTTAACGGAAAACTTTTTCCGTTAAAAGCATTTGCGGAAAAGAGCATGTAGATTGGCACGGACACTTTTCCGCAAAAGCACTTTTTGCGGAAAAGCGTTGGTGCCAATCAAGACGCGCTTTTGCACAAAAAAGCCATTTTCGCGATCGGGGCTTTTTTGCGCAAAACAATACTGCGTTGTCTACACTGGCCCTCTTGCGCAAAAGCATTTGCGCAAGAGGGCTTTTGCCCGAATGGAGCAGCATAGCATTTCCGCAAGAACACTGACAATGTTACATGAGATCGTCGGTGTTCTTGCGGAAATTCAAGCGGCCAGTGTAGACAGCTGGCACGTTTTTCCGCAAAAGCAGCTGCAACTCAGCTGGTCTTGAGGCTGATTGTGCTTATAAACAGCCCAGACACAGCTTCAGTGGATGGATTCATTGGTGCCCCATATTACCAGCAGTTCAGAGTGCTTCTCATACCTTTGACCAATGATGCTTGGTTGTTTTCTTTGCTTGTTTGTTTGTTAGTTACAGGTAGAACTTAAGTTTTGCCCAGAGAAGTTTAAAAACATATTAATATTCAAACATGGCATGAACACATGTATTGAATGCAGAGTGAAGTCCCGTAGGCAGGGACGGATATAGGGCAGGGCAAGCGGGGCAGCCGCCCCAGGCTCCGTGCTTCAAGAAGCCCTATGCATGCGCCGTGGCAAAGGGGGGCCCCGCGAAATTATGCTGCCCTGGACCCCGCGAAATGGTCATCTGCCCCTGCCTGTAGGCATTGTAAACTTCAGTTTTCAATATGTTAGCCCTTAAGAGGCTATTACTGAGGGGTTTTTAACTTTCAGGATTAGCCATCTCCAAGGCAAGTATGTGGCTGCAAGTGCTCCTCGAAGTTGTTAGCACAAGGCAAGAAGTGGGTAGGTTGGTTGTTCTGGGTCTGGAAGCCTGGAACTGTCCCTGTTTTCCCCTCTTACCAGTCTCCTGCTAAGCAGTATTGAGTAAGGTAGACTAGCGTAGAACCAAAAATCAGTTCTCACTTCAGAAGATGATGTTTAAGGAGCTACTTACTTAGGCTAGGTCTACACTACAGCTTTTTTTCGGAAAAAGCTATGCAAAATGCACTCCACATTTTGCGTAGCTTTTTCTGATTTTTTTTAAGAGGCTTTTTTGAAATTTGGCCCATCTACACTGGGCCAAATTTCAGAGAATCCCCCTCTTTCAGAAGATCCCTTCTTCCTCATGGAAGACAGGGCTTCCAAAAGAGCACGTTTGCACTTCCGCAAAAAGAAGCGGAAAAGTAAACATGTTCCCTGGACGCAGCAGAGTTTTTCCAGGATACTGGAAAACCCCCGCAGTGTAGATGTACCCTTGAGGTACAAGGAAGAGGAAAATGGGAGTTGAAAGTAACTTAGTTCCTGTTTAAATTAGGGTTTGTATTTTAACCATAGAACTGTATTATTATACAGGCCATACTCGCCCTAAGTCCAAGATACGTTCCAAAAAACAAAACAACTTAAAGTGGGTTGTTGGGTTTTTTGCATGATTTAAGAGCAGGGAATGGGAGGACTTATAATACATCAATTCCTACAAGCCTCCGTGACTTATTGCAGAACAGATGTATACCGGGGCGACTTATAGTGGAGATGCCCTGTAGTCCCTGCTCTGACAGATTTAATGTTGCCAGGTTGAGCCTATAAAACAGAAGCCTAAGGTATGAGGGGTTGGAGAGGAATGGGGAGTGGTCTTTACAACCTCTGTTTTATACAGGCAGGTCCTGCAAGTCACTGCACCAGGATATGTATCTTAAAGGGAGGTCCGGCATGCAGGAGAGGGTGCTAGCTCTGTGAGGTGGTCAGGGCTGGGGCAGGAGGCTTAGGTGCAGAAGGGGATTCAGGATGCAGCAAGGGATATGGATGCCGGCTGGGGGCGGGTTAGGGATGCAGGACGGGGTGCTTTTCAGCCCTGAATTTTGTGGATTGTGTCAGCAGAGGTGCACAAGCAGGTCTGCTGACAGGGAGATAAAGGGGACAGCTGTCCCAGGGCCTGGTGATAAAAGGGGTCCAAAGCTCCTGGCCACCACTGCTGCTACTGTGTCAGCAGCAGCAGCTGGAGCCCCGGGCCCTTTAAATCGCCCCCAGAGTACGTGCTGCGTGCACCCTGCGGTTCTGAGGGCTGAGAGGCCTTCCTGGTATGTGGAAGGGTGGCTGTCCTGGCCCCGCCCCCTCCAAGACCGTGAAGCTGGCCCTAGCCTGTGCACAGGGGTGTCCTCTTCCCGTAGGGATTGTCAGCTATCCGGTGGCCAAAACGACAATTGTCATCAGGTCTCATGGAGAGGTAAAGGAAGATAACAGCTCAGAAAAATCATCAGGGCAAAGGGAAGGAGTGGCAATATTTAGAGTCATGCATGGATACAAAATTGTATCCATACCCCTCTCTGCAAAAATGAGCTGCAGATATCCCTATCTGTGGATGCCCATGGATATCCAGGGATTTGCAGAGTTCTAATACAATTGTTCCAGTCTGCGGTGGTTTGTGTGTAGCAGGTGGTTCAGTGTCTGAGCAGTGGCCAACATTAGGTATCACCTGTTACTGTGCCAGACTCAATCAGTTGTTGTCCCATAGTACTCATGTGCTCTGCCCTCCTGGGAGGGCAGGGGTGGGGGAGCTAAAGCTCTCTCCGCCCCATTCCTGCTGTTTGTTGCTGGCTGTTCCCTTTCTATTCCTGTCAGGAAGAGGAAAGCTCACAGCGCCAGTCACCTGCTCCTCTACCCCCTGCTCTCCGCTAGGATTGTTCCACCGCAGACTGGAACAATATTATTAGAGCCCTGTGAATATTCCATTTGGATAGGTCCAGGCGGATGAGGAGGTATCTAAAATGAGCCTTCAACCAGCCGAACACCCCCTCCAGCATGATGCGGGCCCTGCCGAGCTTGGCATTAAAGACCCATCAGGAGGGGTTGAGGTGTCCTGTGTAGGGTTTCATCAGCCAGGGTTGTAAGGGATAGGCCTCATCCCTCACCAGGCACACAGGCACGTCCACGTCCACGTCCACGACCCTGATGTGGCAGTCGGGGAAGAAAGTCCCGGCTTGCAGCCTCTGGCACATGGAGGAGTTGCTGTAAACCTGCGTGTCGTGTGCTTTGCCGGACCAGCCCACGTTAGTGTCTGTGAAGTGGCCCCAGTGGTCAGACACAGCCTGCAGGATGACCGAGAAATATCCCTTCCTGTTGATGTAGAGGGAGGCCATGGGGATGTGTGTCCCATCAAGAGCCCCCCCGGAAGTTGGGGAAGCCCAGGGCGCCAAACTCCTTGATCACTGCATCCACATCGGTGAGATGGATGACGGAGGGACACACAAAACCACCGAGAGTCACTGGGGTGCCAGGGTGGCTGAGTGTGCTCCTTCCCCACCACTGCTCCATGCCCTCAATCCCCTCCGTAATCCTGGCCACCATGGACAGCCCATAGTGCGAGTGGGACAAACCAAACCCTCCCGGGGAGGGGACTTGCACCCTCTCCCCCCCTTTTCCCTAGGGCAGCCCATCACCTCCTTCCTCTCCCCCCCCCCCACCAAGCACAGTGGCTGGAGACTGCCACACCTGCATGAGCACTGCTCCGACGGTGGATCTCCCCATGCCGAACGAGTTTGCCACGGATCGGTAGCTATCCGGTGTGGAGAGCATCCATAGGGTGATGGCCGCATGCTTGTGGAGGGGAATGGCGGGCCTCATGTGCATGTCCTATCACCACAGAGCAGGGGCAAGCCACTTACAGAGCTCCAGGAAGGTGTCCTTCTTCATCCTGAAGTTCTGAGTTCATTGGTGGTCTCCCCAGCGCTCCAAGACAATGTGGTCCCACCAGTCTCTGCTAGTGTCCAGACGCCAGAGGCGGCGGGGCACGCTGGTGTTCGGGAGCTGCAGCTGCTCCTCCCCGTCCCCCAGGAGGGTCCGGAGGATGGCATGGGGGTCGGGCTGCAGCAGATGCTGTGAGGCAGCTTGCAGAAGGCGCAGCCAGGCTTGCAGCAACACGTCCAAAATGAGTACCAGAGTGCCTGGGGCAGCTCCAGCTCCATGGTGCCGAGTGCTACGGTGTCCCTGTGACAGGACGGGACGGGTCTAGGCACAGCTGAAGGCGTCCGCTCAGGGCGAATTGCTCAAATTCAGGGCTCCTTACAGCCCCCAGACTGGAGACCTTCCAAACAGGCTACAAACCAGTCCCACAGAGTGCTTCAGCTGCCTGCCTGAAGCCTCACAAGCAAAACCCCTCTGACACCCCAGTGATATCCATGCTCCAAATGGCCCTGGCCACATACACAGGTGAGGGGTCTTAGAACCCAAACTCACCTTCCCCAAACAAGTTCTGTCCAGTTCCAAGAAACCAGCCACAGTTCCCAGGTCAGTTTACTCTCTGGATCTTACCCACAAATCACGCTGAGCCAATCCTTTAGAATCTACAATCTAAAGGTTTATTACTACAAGAAAGAAAAGCATGAGAGTAAGGTTGTTAAAGTATCATACATTAAATGCATCGAATCTCCCGGTTCTCGACGCAGGCTCTAGCAGAGATATTATAGCCGCTGGCTTAAAAGTCCTTGTTGAACATCCGATGTCAGGATGGGTCCACAGTTCTTCCCGCCTCGTGATTCCCTGCAAGGCCACATCTGGGGTCAGAAGCAGATCTGAAGACCAAGACAGAGTCGGCCACATGGCATAGTTATACCTCCTTCCTGGTCTCTTCTTGGCTGCAGCAGGTCACCTGGCCTGCGGCCTATCCCTCTGTTCCCTGCTGGTAGACCCTAGGTATGAGTCCCCATTCTTGAGGTGTGTCGTTGGCCTATAGAGGGCTATTGTTCCAGAGCTTTGCTCATTAGCATGTCCATAGGCTGAGCTGCTTTGCCCTTAGTTCAACCATATATAGAGAAACATTCAGTATCCACACAAAGTACATGCTTATAACTTCACACACAGACATTATACAATTACATTAATAGCATATATGAAATCAGAAGAAAGTAAGCTTCTATTTGACACCTCACATGGCCTCCTTTGTACCGACTTTTGGGGCAAACACCCCCCCATGGGTGAAGCAGTGACCCGGCTGCTCCCCTCAAAATCCCATAACGTGACAGTCCCCAGTGAGGGCAACCAAAGCAGGCAGAGACAAAAATGCTTTGCTGTCCCTCGGTGACGTAGGCAAGCAAGCAGGGAAAGCTGAGAACTGGCTGTCCAGGAGGGTTCCCTTTAAGCACAAGCCTCAGCTAGCCTCAGGCAGCAGCCACACTAAGTAACTCCTGACCTGATGCCCTGCTGGAACCAATTTCATCTGCCCTTAAATGTGATTCAGCATCCAATCAGTGTGGACATGTGATTTTGAAATAGCAAAATGCTATTTCGAAATGCATTTTGTGTGTAGACGCGTTATTTCGAACTAACTTATTTCAAATGAACTATTTCGAAATAAGATATTTTGAAATAACGCTGTAGTGTAGACATACCCTAATGGGAGGCAGAGGAGAGAGGGCTCCATCAGCCTTCTTCTGTCAGCTCCCAATGTCCCCTGGGCCAGCAGCCCTGAGACTTTGAGGGTATGTCTAGATTACATGCCTCTGTCGGCAGAGGCATGTAAAACAGGCTACCCGACAGTCAATGAAGTGGGGATTTAAATATCCCCGGCTCCATTAAAATAAAAATGGCCACCGCGCTGTGCTGGCTCAGCTGATTGTCGGCACAGTGCGGCAGTCAAGACGCGGATCGGTCGACAGGGGAAGCCTTTATCGACCTCTCCTGTAAACCTCAGGATAGGAGTCTGAAAGTTCCCCCCAGATGGCCGAGGTATGGCTCAGGTCACCAATGGGGATGTCTCTCAGAGGACTCTTTCTATCCCACCTCTTTGTGAGGGTTTCCCACCAGGAGGGCTAGAGAGCAGCCCCCCGCCTCTGCAGGTGGAGGGAGGGAAGCAAGGAAAAGGGAAAACACTAAAGTCAACCCCCAATGTCCACACCCACTCACAGGGACAAAGGCCTAAGTGGCAAAAACATTCTCTCACCTTAGCCTAGTGTTTTGTGTGTGATCAGTTTGGCCAGCACCAGTCCCATCAGGCTGCACAGGTACCAACCTCCTCCAAGGCTCTTACCTTCTCCACCCGTCTTCCAGCTCAGTTAGTGGTGGGAAAGGAGAAATCTCCAAACAGGCTCCTCCTTGTGCTCACATACAGGACCTTGAATTTTCTCAGGCCTCCAGGGCAGCCCTCAAGGAGGAGACTCCCTGGGGCAAAGCCCTGGGGGGGGCGTGTCTCTGAGATTGCCCTTGCCCTGCAGCCTGCCCCACCTGGCTGTTGTCATGGTCTCTGTATGAGGTCACCAACCTCCTTTAACCAATAAGCTGGGGTGCTGCAAAAGGCCTTTGTGATGTCAGTGCCACACCCACCCCGCCCTGCATGGCTAATGTCTTGCCCCTTTCCGTCCCCTTTGCATGTTTGAGCTGTTCCCCTGGGTCCCCCCCACTCACTCAGGGTTAGTTCTGGGATCAAGCAGGCTACGCATGGGAACGTCAGAGGCTGCTCAGTGCCACACTCAGTTTTGAGCAGCTTTGCAGGCTTTAAAGCCATAGGAGCTGGTTAGATCATCTAATATGACCCCCTGCATATCACAGGCCTCCTGTCTGGGGCAGCAGCGAGTCGTGAACCAAAGCACACTCCAGCAAGGCATCTGGTCTTCATTGACATCAAGAGATGGAGAAACCACCGCTTCCCTTGGTAATTTGGAGAGAATTGATGCAATGAGGGGAAGGGAATGGGCCCCAAGGCCACACTCATGAGTCAGTGGCATAACACATGCACGCCAGCACTGCACAAAGGGTGTGCACCAGGGGTCCCCAACATTTTTATGCCCAAGATCACTTTCAGAGTTTAAGTGGAACCCAAGATTTACTGTGTCCCATCACTGATGCCCTGCCCCTTCCCCAAAACCCCTCCCTGCTCATTCCATCCTCCCCTCTCTGTTGCTCACTCTCCCCGACTCTAACCGACTTTTACTGATCTGCAGCAGGGGTTTGGGGTTCAGGAGTGGGTATGGGGTGCAGCAGGAGGTTAGGGGTGCTGGCTCAGAGGGGAGTCAAGGCTGGAGTAGGTGCTTGGGATACAGGAGGAGATTCATGGTGCAGGAGAGGTTTAGAGGGCTGGCTCTGAGGGGGACTCAGGGTTGAGGTGGGTTTTGGGGTGCTAGTTCTGAGTGTGGGCTCAGAGCTAGGGATTGGGGGTGCAAGAGGCAGTATGGGTACTGTCTGGGATTTGGCTCAGGGCTGAGTTGGGGTGCCCTCTCTGGGAGGAGAGTTGGAGTGGGTTGGGGTGGAAGGGGGGTGCAGGCTCTGGGAAGGTAACTAAGGCTGGGGCAGAGGGCTGAGTTTCAGGAGGAGGTTCAGGATGCAGCAGGGGATGTGGTGGCAGGTCAGGGGTGCAGGATGGGGCGCATTCCAGCCTTGAATTATATGGAGGTGAAGCAATGGGTTTTGCCACAGGACTTCTCATTGGTTTTAAAGTTACAGACTAACATGGCGACCCCTTTTGTCACATTTATCGTCACCGTTTGAGATTATCTGGCTGACAGAGTAAAGACTGAATCAAGAGGAGGGGGCTGTGGCTATCACAGAGATACAGACTAGTTAACCCTTGGAGCATGTATTTACTTGGGCTGTACACACAATCACAACAGCAAGGGGCTCAAATAAGACACACAATTATGTGTCTAAATCTACTTAAAATATGGTGCACACTGCAGCTAAACCGCTCAGATTGCAGTCACGGAAATCCATCCAACTCTGTGAAAGGTAAATGTTTGCGGAAATACAGGTTTTCTTGGCCTCCTCTCCTGTCTTCCCTCTTTCACTCCCTAAGGACTCTGATTTGCAAACTGAGGTAAACACGCCTTCCTGTGTTTAAAAACTGCTTGACCAGTTCTGCCTAATCAGGGCTACGTAAATTTGAACATGTGCCACCAATATCATTTAGGGGCAATTCGTAACATTACATATAACGTTACCATGCAATTATTGCCCAGAGAGCTGTTCATTTTCTAGTGATATGTCACAAGGTGTATTTTGCACAAAGATCATTAGAATGGTGTCTAGGGTGTGGATACAGGGGTGCATTCCATCACCGAAAACAAACTATATGGGGAGCTTTTGATAAGTTGTCACGGCTACACATCAACTAGTCTAATCTTGAAACTGTTTTTAGCAAGTAGAAATCACAATTAGTTAGTTCTCTGTCCATTGCCGCTTGGCCATCTGGCCACAGCATTAGCAGGGAAACTCTCTCAAAGGAAACAGTTCATCCTTTTGTTGTCCTTTCTACTTGGTCAAAGCAATTTCCTTCTCCTGATACCACAGGGATTTTATCTTAGTGTTGTGGAAATCTCAGACTTGTACCCCTCAGACTTTCATTTGTGGATTGTCTGATTGCTTAAAAGTTCTGTCAAATTCAAAATATATAATTAAATATTATTATTAGTCCTAGGAAGAAAAAGTTAACAAGACAATTATGATTAGCGTAATAATATCTTTCGCTGGCTTCGACTGATTGTTACTCCCCTTCAGGTTCTTCTGGGAATCTTATTTCTTTAACCTCTGAGCACGGCAATCATATCTCCAGCTCCTCTCATTTCTCTATAGCTGTTGCAGAGGGACACTAACACAGTAAATTTGGCCCATGATGTGGGTCTTGGAAAAATAAGCTTTTATGAAAACTAAGAGCAATAACAATGTTTCCATGATGGTTTTCAAAACCTCAAAAGGAAACAGGATGTTTGTTTTGTTTTATAAAAGCAAAATCCGATTATCTGTGTTTTTAATAACAAGTAATTTGATTTATTTCAGAGGAATAAAGTGACATTATGTTTCCACTTTTCTTAGGTGGCCACCTTACCCTGTGAGCCGACATCAAGAGAGGAAGAGCAATTTCTCATGCTACGCAGCTTGTCACTGGAGTCCCTTATAACCATGGCTCACCTGCCCTGGTGAGGACTTTGATTGCATGTTGCAGTAGGAATGTAACACATTTCTCAGGTGCCCATCAGGAGCAACATCAGTGAGAACAAATGGAGTGAGCGCTCTTGTAAGGAGTTTAAGGCATGTAAATCTACCCGGCCAGACTGCCTTGAACGCACAGAGGGAGAGCAGAGCTTCCCTTCTCCTGAGGAAGTAGGACTCAGGCAAGTAAAATCTCCCCTCCAATCCCACATCCATGTGCACATTGCTGCACCAGATTTCACAGGGAGTGCAAAGGGTCCACTCCCTTCTGTAGCTGAACATCTCTGCTGGCCAGTGCAAGGATGGGAGGATGGAGTGGCCCCTAAGGCCATCTTCACCCATTTGTGATTGTGATATCTGCTCCCCATCTGTCAGCCTGCCAGTGACGGACATGGAGTGCCCTTCACACCCTTTCCTCCCCACAACTTGTTCCACTCCCTTGACTGGCACTATCACTCCAGTCCTAGCTTTGCCTGGCATGTGTATCAAACAGGCCTGGAGTCTAAGAGCTAATCAGCGAGCCCAGGGGTCCTCCACAGTCAGGGGAAGCAGGACATGGGGAGAAAGGGTGAAAGAGCAAGAGGTTAGTGATCAGGGCAGCAGGCCGATACTGCAGACCACTAGCATTGTTTCACCTCCACTGCATTCTTGCAGAATCCCCCCCATTCAGGGACACAATGCCGAGCTGAATTTTGGCTAGGGATAGGAACGGTTAACCGGTTAACCAGTTAACTGGTAAGCATCACCAGTAATGGGCAATGCTTACAAGTTCCAGTTAACCGGTGGGGACTGGAGCAGCTCCCTCTTTGATGCAGGCAGGAGGTAGCTCCAGCCCCGCAGGGCCCGCCACAGATAGCAGCTGTTCTGGAAGCCCAGCGCATCCCCATCCATGCTGAGCCAGGTGCATTGCAGGTAGGGGGGCTGCTCCAACCTGCCCGCCCTCCCGCCGCCTGCTCCCCTTTAATCGATTAACTGGTTAAACATCATTTGAACCAGTTAACTAATTAAACAGGATTTTCCATTCCTCGTTTTGGCTGCATCAAGGAAGACGTGCCAGAGACTCCAGGAAGTCCAAATAGAAACTTCGCCACTGCTATTGATTTTACATGAAAGGCACTGCGCAATACAATCCCTGTGCGAGATTATCATGGCACTACTAGACTTAGGGCTCGCTGACTGTTTTAACAGCTGATTTTTCTAAGTATCCTAAAATCCACATGCAGACTCAGATTACTTTGAAATGTGCTGTCCATCATTAAGGTTCAGGGTGGGATTGGTGGCCCTAAAGTGAGGTGGTTATAGCAAAGGGTCTCCAAGTTATACCTCTCCCTTAAAAAAAATCATGTGATAGCAAAATTGTAGGGTTTGTATCCTCTCCCTGCCACTTTTTGTTGTTGTTATACAGGTCTAGACCTACAGCTATAGCTCAGATCTGCCCCAAACTGGCAGGTGATGTCAGCTGGTGTCTAGTAGCCTCTGCCCCTTGGAGGAAGCAATATTTCAAAGGTTACTCCTGGTAAAAGTTGGCTGTCCCTTGTGGCTCAAGTCAAGTTAATGTGTCAAGGAAAGTCATCTGCATGCAGGCAGTAGACATGGGGCTCTATAGCAAGCCAGATTGTCAGCGTAACTGGGTGCATCAAGGGAGCTTGCTGTGACCACTGAATTCAAGCAGCATCCATCTATAGTGCATCTGCGCCCTGCTCTGGCAGCTTTCTAAGAATGTGTGTTGTTCACATTAGCAACTCTCTGCCTCAGATGCTTTGCTCATAGGGGCAAATTTCCAAAGGTCTGCCCTTTGGAAATTTGCCGCCAAGAGCAAAGCATCTGGGGAAGCGTCCCTATTTTAAAATTCTCTCTCTCTCTCTCCCTCCCCCCCTCTCTCCCTCTCCCTCCTTCCCTCAACATTTTCTTCCCATTGGTTCTCCTGGCTCCCTGCCAGCACTTCCTGGGTTTAACCTTTAGTTACTGAATGCTCGGATGTTTAGAAAAGGGCAGCACTGCTGCATGAGACTGTGATGCCGCTCTGATGTGGCTGGCTATATCTGGGATGTGATCTCACATATCAACAGAAAATTCTGGTCAGGAACAGTGCATTTTTCTGCAATGAAGCCTTTTAAAAGTAGATTGAAAGGCAAGGCCAGGGGGTATATGGAACATTAGTTCTTCAATGCGTTTAGGACTTCATTAATAGTCAGAGAGATTTCCAGCTTCCTCAGGCAGACAGGAAAGCGTTTCAATTTCTTCCCCAAATTCAGAAGCACAAACACTAAGCAAACACAAGAGGCAAGCTCTACTCTGTTTGGGAATGTCTAAAACATCCCTCTGTCGAAAGAGGGATGTAAATTAGGCAAATCGAAAGAGCAAATGAAGCATCATTTGCATCATCGCATCACAACGGTCTTTCGAAAAAAGAGTATTTTGAAAGTGAAACCGTCTAGACGCAGTTCATTTGAAAGAAAAACAAAACTTTTTTCGAAAGATCCTGTAGTCCTCAGGGAAAAAGGGGGGTTTTGAAAAAGGGTTGTTTTTTTTTTTAAAAAGAACCACATCTAGACAGGGGTTTCACTTTCGAAATACCCTTTTTTGAAAGACCACTGTGACGTGATTATGCAAATGAAGCGCAGGATATTTAAATCCCCACTTCATTTGCACTTTCGATTTGCCTAATTTACATCCCTCTTTTGACAGAGGGTTGTAGTTTAGACATAGCCTCTCTGTCCTGCAATTTAAAGTCCTTCTTCTTACTTTTAATATCCTTCATAAGTCAATCTTGAGCTCTTTGCCTCAGCTGCCAAGATCTCTCTCTCTCTCTGCTTTGTTTCCCTGGTTAATTTTTTTACTTTGTTAGACAATCTAATTGGATGTTCTGTCTGTTCCGGGAGCATCCACTTTAGCTGCCTTCTTGCATCTGCCTTGCCAGTGCTGTGGAAAGCTTGGCCTCACCATTCCCATTTGCCTTTTCCCTTTGCAGTTTCTTTAATATTTAGTTACAAAGGTGCAATTCTAGCTGCCGTCCTTGTTACTGTAGCACGATCCCAGAGCCCTATCAGATCTTTTTGTCATTTTTCTCTCAAAGGACATCTGCCCTTCTGTTTTGAGGTCTACGTTTCAGGAGTTTCTGTAGGAGTTACTTACGGGCATGTGAATCGGCCTGACCCACTACGGTCGTTCTTAACCTAGAAAAGGCCGATTCACATGCCCGTAAGTAACTCCTACAGAATCCATGCTGGGCTGGATCAGCTGATTGTCGGCTCAGTGTCCTGTTCTCCAAGGGTGAGTCTAGACTACATGGCTCCGTCAATGTAGCCATGTAAAGTGGTTTACCCGACATAGTCAATGAAGCGGGGATTTAAATAATCCCTGCTTCATTAAAATAAAAATGGCCGCCACGCTGTGCCGACAATCAGCTGATCCAGCACAGCGTGGCAGTCTGGATACGGATCGGTTGACAAGGGCAGCCTTTGTCGACCACTCCTGTAAACCTCGTTTCACGAGGCATAAAGGAGCGGTCGACAAAGGCTTCCCTTGTTGACTGATCCGCGTCTCATCCGCCACACTGTGCCAGATCAGCTGATTGTCGGCACAGCACGGCAGCCATTTTTATTTTAATGAAGGGGGGATTAGTTAAATCCCCGCTTGATTGACTATGTCGGGTAAACCACTTTACATGGCTCCGTCGACGGAGCCATGTAGTCTAGACACACCCCAACAGTGGCTAATGCCAGGTGCCCCAAAGAAATGAGCAGAATCAGAACAAAGACCTACCCCAACGTTGAGACAGTCAAGTAGCCAGCGTGGGGCTCGAACCCCTCACGTTGGTGTTATTAGCCCCCTACGCTCACCAGCTGAGCTAGCTGGCCATTAGAGGAGAGCCATGTTGCAAACACCTGTCCTGGCTGCCACACACCAAAAGCACAGGCAATTGGACATGACTGCTGCCAGCACCCAAAGGAGCTGACCGCTTTGTCGGGCCCCTGGGCAAGATGTGTGTGTGGGGGGGGGGCGGCTCTGTGTTCCTGAAAGGGGTGGGGCCTCAGGTGCAAGGGGAGGGGCTGGGGCAGCCAGCCCTCGGCATGACCTGGAGTGCACTATGCCTCACCCTCAGAGCCACCCGCAGTATGCCGCACAGTGATCTAAAGGCCCTGGGACTGTAGTAGTGACAGTGGCAGCCGCAGCCCTGGTCCCTTTAGAATTGCCAGACCCTGGGGCAATGCCCCTTGCCCACCCCCCCCATCAGCAGGATTGCCAGCACCACCACAGTTGCTTGGAGAAAGCCTCCCGGTTGGTGTATCCTACAGAAGGACATTCTGTGTCACTGCAGAGCTGGCCTAAACCCAAGAACAACGGCCGTTTCAACCGCTCCTCCCAGCTCAGCCCCTCGGCGCACTTCCAGCTCCTCCCATGAGCACTCAGCGCCGTCACGGTCTCCTGCATGCCCGATGATTGAATGTATTCGAATTATTGCACCTTCCGCAGTTCTGTGCGGATGAGCTTCCTGCTTCACAGTGCTCAGGGCGTGCAACTGTAAGGGTACGTCTAGACTACATGCCTCTGTCGCCAGAGGCATGTAGATTAGGCTACCAGGCATAGGAAAATGAAGCGGCGATTTAAATAATCGCCGCTTCATTTAAATTTACATGGCTGCCGCGCTGAGCCGACAAACAGCTGATCAGCTGTCGACATCAAAGGTATTTGTCGACCACCCAGGTAAACCTCATCCCAGGAGGCATACCTGGGTGGTCAACAAATACCTTTGATGTCGACACCCGCGCGTCCAGACTATCGTGCTGAGCCGACAAACAGCTGATCAGCTGTTTGTCGGCTCAGCGCGGCAGCCATGTAAATTTAAATGAAGCGGCGATTATTTAAATCGCCGCTTCATTTTCCTATGTCTGGTAGCCTAATCTACATGCCTCTGGCGACAGAGGCATGTAGTCTAGACGTACCCTAAGGCATCTCAGGGGTCAGAACTGAGGGATGTTACAAAACGTGTGCCGTTTCGTGTAAGGCGGGGCCAGGCTTTCAGCTGATGGAAATTAGCACAGCTCCAGCAACATCACTATTCTAGGGTACAGGGCCGCCCTATAGAGTAATGGGGCCCTACACAGTACTGTTAAATAGGTGCCCATATGCGTGATGGCAGCTGGGGAGGGGGCCGATTTTTTAGGGTACGTCTAGACTACATGACTTCATCGACAGAGCCATGTAAAGTAGTCTACTCAGCATAGTCAAAGAAGCAGGGATTGAAATAATTCCCGCTTCATTAAAATAAAAATGGCCGCCGCGCTGTGCCGACGATCAGCTGATGCGGCACAGCACGGCAGTTTAGACATGGCGCAGTCGACAAAGGAAGCCTTTGTCAACTGCTCCATTATGCCTCCAGTACGCCTCCGGTTTCCCTTGTCGACCGCGCCATGTCTAGACTGCCGCACTGTGCCGGATCAGCTGATCCTTGGCAGAGCGCGGAGGCCATTTTTATTTTAATGAAGCGGGGATTATATAAATCCCCGCTTCTTTGACTATGCCAAGTAAACTACTTTACATGGCTCCGTTGACGGAGCCATGTAGTCTAGACGCACCCATAGGGATGTGATTTTATACTCTTCAGCAACACACTAATGAACTATTTAAAACAAATTAAACTAAGATCCTGTTGACTGACACAGTAAATTCAAAGTAGCCGAGTTAATCTGTAACTGGAAAAACTTAGAAAACAACAAATAGTCTTGCAGCACCTTAAAAACTAACAAAACATGTAGATGGTATCACGAGCTTTCGTGGGCACAGCCCACTTCTTCAGATGAATGGAGTTATTAAAGGTCCTGTTTCTAAATAAATAGGGGGCGCAATGGGGAAGGAGAAGGAAAAAGAAAGAAAAAAGAAAAAAGGGGAAAGAAATAGTCAAATAGAGCCTCCATGCTACATGAAGCTGATAGAGAAAGTTGCTAATTGTTCTTAAGTACCCATTGTTTTTTTATGTCATTAGGCTGTGAAATGTAGCAGGTCATCCAGCCAATGTCTTTATTCATACCTCGGTAATAGGAATCATACTTGTAAATGAAGTTAAGTTCAGACTGGGACAGGAGTTCGCAAATGCCTGTTAAATGGCTTCATTATCTCTTCCATGGCTCTTTCACAGGTTCTGCTAATAGCTCTGGCAGGCTTTTCATTTTTAAGTTAACTAGCTGGTCTCCAGAGGAAGCAGAGCCCTAGAACAGGTCTAGGAAGAGGCAGGAGAGCAGGCATTAAGATCCCATGGTGCCCCAGATTTTCAGGTGCCCTGCACTGCTGCATATTCTGCGTATGAGTAAGGACGCCTTTGCTAGGGTAGTTTCGCCCTAATGAGATAAAACCTCTGCCTACAGCAAATCCACGGAGTTACATTAAAGATGTACTTGGCCCATTCATCTCTTGTTAGTAATTCAAATACATTTTAACTGTATTAGAAAATTAGGGAAAAATTCTGTAACCTTATACAGTTACTTTCATTGACTTCAAAGGGACTATTCGTGTGAGTGCGGGTCACTCCTTTGAATAAATATCAGATCAGACCTCTTCACTTGGAAGTTCTGTGCTGTCGCGTTGTTCTGAGCACCATTAGCCCGGCAGATCATTCAGATTACAGTGTTAGACTCTGCTCCGACAAACGCTTAGGCACGTGATTAACTTTACCTCCGAGGGAACATCTAAACTACATTCCTCTTTCGAAAAAGGGATGTAAATTAGACATATCGAAGTTGCAAATGAAGCCAGGATTTGAATTTCCTGCACTTCATTTGCATAATCACATCACGGCATTTTTTCCAAAAACGCTATTTCGAAATTGAAACCGCGGTCAAGACGCGGTTCTTTCGAAAAGAAAAGCCTTTTTCAAAAGGTCCTGTACTCCTAAAAAAATGAGGGTTATAGGATCTTTTGAAAAAGGCTTTTCTTTTCAAAAGAACCGTGTCTAAACCGCAGTTTCACTTTCAAAATAGCGTTTTTCCAAAAAAAGCCGTGACGCGATTATGCAAATGAAGCCCGGAAAATTCAAATCCCGGCTTCATTTTGATATGTCTAATTCACTTCCGTCTTTCGAAAGAGGGGTGTGGTCTAGACATAGCAAAACTTTGAGTCTACCTGGACAACTCTCAGGCAAGACCAGGACTTTGCATTTAAATAGGATATCTCACAACAGAAAACGTTGATCAGCAGAGATAAAAGTAAGCTATGAAGATCAGTTATGCTTGTTACTGCCAAAGAGAAACGGAGAGCCAAAACAATGCATTAGAGGACCATGTACACCAGAGGGCACTGTGAAATTACATATGTCAAATTGATTGTCTATTAAATTATGCAGGCTAGGAAAAACCTAGATGTCAGGGTAGCTGAAAAGGATTTTAACCTGGAAAGATAATGTCTAGTGGCACTGAAATACTAATGATCGTAAATAGGACATAGTATTACAGGGGAACTCAAACTTTTGTTAACTAACTAAATCTTTTTGAGTCTGAAAATTAGTTAACACCAGTTCTAGTCTCAAAACCTGAAATACACTGTTGGCTGATTCTCCCCTAAAGCAAGAATAACAGTACTGAAGTCCATGCAATTTACACCACTGTGAGGTCTGGCCCTTTACAATTTTCTAAACTTCTCTGAGCTCTTCTGCCAAGACCTGAATTTGCAATTCCACCTGTCTCCTGAAAAAGCTGAGGACGACCCTAACACCTGAATGAAGGCAAACTCTGTACGATGAAATGTGTTGTGCTCCTATTGCAAAACCCTATGTGACATTTGAACCCTTAAAAGCAGATCAGATAATGAGAGGCAAGAGGAAGTAGATGTGGAAATTGATTGCTCGCCTCTGTCTTAAAGCTACCACCTTCAGCTTTAAGAAACACCGGCAGAGCACTTGATTGCACTGCCATGACCTAGTCATGGGACAAATTCGGTTTCTAGTGCTGATAGTCAAGTGTAACTCTCCCTTGCATTCGCACTCTGTCAAAATCCAGCACGGCTCCAGTGGAAAAGAAAAGCAACAATGAGATTCATCTTGTAAGGTAACAAGAAAGAAGAAACCCAACCAAAGGGAAGGGAAAGAATGACAGTTTTGGATGCAGCACAGAACTTAGTCACAGAACTGATCAAATAGCATGTATTTCCCAGGGAGAGAGCCTCGGAAGAGGAAGGATCTCTTTAAGCCAGTCCTCCCATCCCAGTTCAATAATGCAGAAGCAGATAATAGCATTTGAACAGCATCTTCTCCAATTCACTTGAATAGATTTATTGCCTGTCCAATGAAGCCATCAAGTGTGCAGAATGGTTACTCTCGAATTTCTGTTGTTATCGTCTCAGAAGAATGAAGTAGTAACCCGGATCCAAACGAAGCAGCAAGGGGAGAATATTTGACCTGCCGGCAAATATGATACAGGCAAGCAGAGCTCATCAGCTTTTTAAAAGTAGCATTTAAAGGCTTGGCTTGGCCTTTTTATGAAGCGCCGCCTGGGTATTATGGGCCTGACAACCCCTGTTGTAATCAGTGTGGGTCCTCCCACTGGATTACCTCACTGAGAGGGCCTGGATGCTGTGTAAAATTCATGGCTGGAGTCAGCTTACTTTAAGCCAAGCTTGGCACTGTCTTCACAGAGGGAGGACAATGGGAGCAAACACTCCCCTTGACTTCCCACAGGCACCGTCTGGTCCTGCCCTCAGTGTTGAATTTACAGGTCTTAACTAGACCCGCTAAATCAAACGCCAGAAGAGCGATCTCCAGCGCAGCAAGTGAAGTGAAGCAAGTGCTCCCAGAAATTAAAATCCAGGACATGTCTTCATGATCGATCCAGCAGGGGGGTCGATGTATTGTGTCTAGGACAGACACGATAAATCAACTGCCAAGTGCTCTCCCGTCAACTCCGGTACCCCACCAAAAGGAACATAGTAGGCAGAGTTGATAGGAGAGTGTCAGCTGTGAAGATATTGTGGTAAGCAGACCTAAGTACGTCACCAGTGACTATTATCAAAGGGTTAGCTGTGTTAGTCTAGATCTGCAAAAGCGACAAGGAGTCCTGTGGCATCTTATAGACTAACAGACGTACTGGAGCATAAGCTTTCGTGGGCAAAGACCCACTTCGTCAGATGCATGTAGTGAAAGTGGGTCTTTGCCCACGAAGGCTTATGCTCCAACAGCGACTATGTTATTCACATAGCTGAAGTTGTGTAACTTAGACTGATGGCCTGTGATAGTACAGCCAAGGCCCCAGTCTCTTACCTGCCACAGAGACTCTTCATTAGCTGTAGAAATACTGAAATCTACACTATTGTTCTCAGCCACTGGAGAACAATCCACTTGCAAAGAAGGTTAAAGGAGCTCTCCCATCAAGGACACAGTCTGCACACAGTATACATTAAGTGGTATATTATAACACGCATGCAGGATTTTGGAAGGTCAGATGCACCTGCAGATACTTTGGCTGCAATTTAAAAAGCCCACTTACACTTGGGCTAATGGGGCCAAACCTATCTGCCTTACTCACTTAGGTCACATCTATACTTAACCGAGGATCAATGCTCTGGAGGTCTATCTTCTGGCGTTCAATGTAGCAGGTCTAGTAAAGACCCACTAAATCGAGCGCTGAGGGTGCCGCCATCAACACTGGAACTCCCACTCTTCATGAGGAGTAAGGGAAGTCGAGGGGAGCATGTCTCCTGTTGACCGCCCACTGTGGGAACAGCGCCAAAGTTCAAATCAAGGTACGTCGACTCCAGCTACGCAATTAACGTACCTGGAGTTGGGTCTCTTAATTTGAACTTATCCTCTAGTGTAGGCTTGGCCTTAGGTATTCCTAATTAAGTCAGCTTGTGAAAGCAAGGCAAACTAGATTTCCCCCTGCATAGGTAGGCGGAAAATGGAAATGCTTTCGTTATTTGAAAGAATGTATTTTCAAATTGGTGATGGCAAAGTTGCTCGGGCAAAGCAGACCCCTGATCTCAGCACTTGACAGCTAAGTGATGGAAGAATTGATTTGTTTTTTTAAAAAGTATTTTGTTTGGAAATGTACATTTGCAACTGAAGTCTAAACACACCCATATATTTTATTAATGATGCGGGATGGTGAAGCATTTTAAAGCTCCCTTTCATTTTGATGGTTCTTTAGAGATGGGAAGGAATTGAAATGGAAAGCTTAACACTTGCAGTTTTGAAAATTTGCCTTATATTTTGGGTTCTGGTAACATGCAATTACAGGCACTTAGAAAGAATTCCCTTTTTTATACTATGCCCAGGAGCATAAAATTAAGAGGCCAATTCAGCTTTTGTACTGCTTTCAGAGGCAGTTTGCTTCAGCATAGATCAACATGGAGACTGACTGTCGCCTCTCTATTGAATTAGGTCTATATTTTTGACAAGTATGGCAGCAGTATCATCACTTTAATCATCAACAATCCATTGTGTCTCTTTATGCTAATAAATAAAACATCCTGTGTTAAATATTTCCCAGTAAGCACTTGAGGACCTGCAATCGCTGCCCCCTATACGTTACAAAGTAAAATAAAATAATGGTAATAAAATAAAATCAAATCATGTCTAGGAGTTTTATAGACAACTAATAGCAGTTATTGCAAAGTGCACATCAGATACCAATTGAAGGGTACATTTCTCTTTAGTATAATGTACTCTGCATATTTCACTAACTGTCTCATAACATCAGATGAATTTAACAAGATGATGATGTAGGTCAAAATACTTGGTAAGTTCTTTTAAGAAAGGCTTTTAGGAGTCAGACTTTTACTGGTGCCGTTTGTTAAATGGTTGGAATTTCTAGACCACCGTCTGCAAACATATGTGGCGAAGGAACTCTCTAGTCTATACTGTGAGAAAAATCAGAGTAAGAAATCCTTCAGCTGATAGCTGGCTAACTCTTTGTGGCAGGGACCGTGTCATTCTCTGTCAGTACGTCTACACAGCAACACTATTTCGAAATAACTAGTGCTAGTCCGAAATAACTTAGTCCGCGTCGACACAGCAGGCAGTTTTTTCAAAATAGTATCAAAATACTGTCAAACTGGAGGACTTCTTACTCCAACTCCTATAGCCCTCACTGTACAAGGAGTAAAGGAAGTCGAGGACAAGTGCTCTATTTCGAAATAAGCGCTGTGTAGATGCTCCCTATTTCGAAATATGCTATTTTGAAATAAGCTATGCAATTGACGTAACTCATTTTGCATAGCTTATTTCAAGTTAATCTCTACAGTGTAAATGCCCCCCTCAGTAATAAATAGGGATGTAAAATCCTCTTTAATTGGCTAACCGGTGAAACATATCGTTTAATCGGTTAACCAACTAAAGACGGCAGTTGGGGGAAGGGCTGCTATAATGGCTACTGCTAGTGCAAATTAGCCACATTATCCTAGAAATGTAAATAATTTTGTGAGCCAATTAGCCACACTCAACTGGCCAAACAGCCACATGTGGCTAGTGGCTAGCATGTGGGACACTACGGATCTAGATCATCCCTAGCAGTTGAGTTAAGCCCTGCAGTGTAGACACACCCTGTGTTTGTACAGTGCACAACACGTACGGCTGACCATGACTGGGGGCCTCTCTATGCTACCACGGTTAAATTATTTAGGGGAAATATATATATGGAAATACATAATGCCACCCTAACCTAGGACTAAAGCAAGCCCCCAGATCATAGGGAGGGGGCTAACAGAATCAAAATAAAGGCAATAACCAGGCAGGGAACTTTGCTAATAGCAATAGCTAGTGCTTTTTAAATGATCGATTTCCTAGTGACTTCCCAAAGTGCATTATCAACCCCATTTTATGGATAGGGAAAGTGGAGGCCAGAGAGGTGAAGAAACTTGCCCTAGGTCACAGAGTAAGTGAAGGACAGACCAGGGTATAAAAATCTAGGTCTTCAGGTTGCCAACCTAGTGCACTAGACTACATTATCGCCAGGATTCTACCGAATTTATGGTCCATTTCGACCAATTTCACAGTCATGGGATTTTTAGAATAGTGAATGTCATTATTTTAGATATTTAATTCTGAAATTTCACAGTATTGTAAAGGGGGCGGGGTTGCAAAGTTATTGTAGAGGGATTGCGGTATGGCCACCCTTACTTCTATGCTGCTGCCTTCAGAGCTGGGACCTCAGCCAGCAGCCACTCTCCAGCCACCCAGCTTGGAAAGCAGCCGCACGGATGTAAGGATGACCGGGTACGAAATTGTCACCCTTACTTTTGCACTGCTGCTGGCCTGGGCGCCTGGCCAGCAGCTGCTGCTCTCTGGCCACCCAGCTCTGAAGTCCATGCAGAAGAAAGGGTGACAATATTGCAACACCCCCCATAATAACCTTGTGAACCTCTCCCCCATTTCAACCCTCTTTTGAAAAACAACAATCTCCCCCTTGAAATCTGTATTGTAGGGTAAAACTACAGGCAGTCCCTGAGTTACGCGGATCCGACTTACGTCGGATCCGCAGTTACGAACGGGGCCCGTCTCCCTGGTCTCCAGCAGACCAGGGAGAGGAAGCAAAGTGGCGGAGCACGCGGGCAGCGGACAGCCCAGATGCGTCTGGGCTGTCCGCTGCCCGCGTGTTCCGCGGCTTTGCTCCCCGTCCCCCTGGTCTGCAGACCAGGGAGAGGGGGAGCAAAGCAGAGCAAAGCCGCGGAGCCCGAGGGCAGCAGGACAGCCACGGCGCGTCTGGGCTGTCCCGCTGCCCCCGTGCTCCGCGGCTTTGCTCCGGACGCCTGTGGTACAGCAGCTGGGGCGCTGCCGGTTGGTCCCGTAGCGCCGCTCTGGGCGCTACTGGACCAACCCGGCAGCACCCCAGCTGCTCTGCCCCAGGCGTCCTGATTCAGCCACTGCTGGTCAGTTTCAGCAGCGGCTGAATCAGGACGCCTGGGGCAGAGCAGCTGGGGTGCTGCTGGGTTGGTCCAGTAGCGCCGAGGAGCGGTGGCGCTACTGGACCAGCCCCGCAGCACCCCAGCTGCTCTGCCCCAGGCGTCCCCAAGTCAGCCGCTGCTGAAACTGACCAGCGGCTGACTACAGTAAGCCCGAGGCAGAGTTGCTCTGCCCCGGGCTTCCTGGAATCAGCCGCTGATCAGTTTCAGCAGCAGCTGACTTGGGGATGCCTGGGGGTCTTAAGTTGAATCTGTATGTAAGTCAGAACTGGCGTCCAGATTCAGCCGCTGTTGAAACTGATCAGTTTCAGCAGCAGCTGAATCTGGACGCCAGTTCCGACTTACATACAGATTCAACTTAAGAACAAACCTACAGTCCCTATCTTGTACGTAACCCGGGGACTGCCTGTACACAGGATTTTGCAGGAGAAACCAAATTTCATGGTGCATGGCATGTTTTCCATGGCTGTGAATTTGGCAGGGTCCTCATTATCTCCTCTGCAGGATGATTGATCTTTGTCTCCTCCCAGTCAATCCTGCTAGGGCCCAAAAACTGCAGGGAGCCCCCAAGGAAGCTGAGTCATGCAGAGAGGCTTCTGCAGGCTTGGGAACAGAGGCGGCAGGTGGTATCAACTTCTCTTCTCCTTTGCACAGTCTGAGGGCTCAGCCTCCCTCGTGTGTTACAGCATTTGGCCCTGGGAATCTTATGTTCAGACCCATTCTCCGTCCCTACACCATTTCTTATTGGACCGCTCTCCTGATCATATACCCCCTAAGGCCAAAAACCTGCAAGTCATCCTAAAGAAACCCCCCCTAAACTTCCAATCAGTTCTGAAAAGGTTTTCCTAGCCCCTATTTCTAATACACCCTTTCCCCCCTGGAGGCCTCACCTCAGTCAACATGCTAATAAACGCTCAAATTCCCTCCACCATACCCCTTCCCCGACGCTTTTTGCTAACTTAATTAGATATTCCATCCCTTTGGTTTAAAATAGTATTTAATTTCACTTAATGATTTCCACCAAAATATTAGGATTCCCCAAACAGACATGTTCCCTCTAATTCCTTTTCCAAGTGCTTCTGGTTCATTTTTTTTGTTGTTTTGTCAAAATGCAGCTAATTGACTGTCCTTAAAGTATAATTTTAGTAATTTCCCTCAATGAGGCATTGCTGCCTCCTCGATTAAAATTGCCTAATTGAAGTTAAAATCCCCAGCTAGTGACTTCACCCACTTCTTGGGCCTGGATTGCTACAAACAGTAAATATTCGCATTCCAGTTAAATGCACGCTGGCTCATGTTCTCCCCCAAATTGGCTTTGTGCTCCTCCGAGGGCGCTCTGATGTAAGATTGTATTAACCGCTTTCTTTGGGAATTGGAGGAACTAATTCAGCAGAAGCCAAAACCCAGTGCTGCCTTTCTTCTCCTTGGAAAAAGCACATTTGCTCCCTGGTGTCTGTGAGCAGGGCGCAATAGGAACCCAGGGAGCCTGCCTGGGGGTTTTATGGCTCTCTCCAGAACCAGAGCTGTCATTTCAAAAGTTACTTTCTAGCCTCCCTGATTGCAAAGGAAAAGCATTCGGCTTCCATAGCTCCCTCACCCCCATCCCCATCGTCGGGGAGCAGGCCGAGATCCGAGCCAGCAGCCAGTGGAAAGCATCCCACCAGTAGTGCTATGTATATTTGGAAGGATAGATTCATCCCTCTGTTGGCACTAGCTCAAGGCAGCTTGATGCAGGCCAGTGCAATCCCCCACCCCCGGCACAAACGAGGACAGCCCTGAAGCCTTCAGTGGTCTCCAGAGAGCTTTGCAGACACGCAAGTGTGCCCTGAGAACACCCGCTGGTAACCTGCCTCCTTCAGCCCACCCTCAACGGCCCACTCAGGAATGCCCCCGTTGCCAGGGGCTACGCTGGAGGCAACGCAGAGTTGGTCAGGACCCGGCTCCCCCATGTCAGGGTAGTTCCTGGCACAAAGGGGCTGTGCCGTTGAAGTAGGCCCTATTGCGCATGCCGTCAGATACTCCCTTCAGCGCACAGACGCACGGAAAGCCAGACGGTTCCGTCTTCGCTCCTGAGGCGCTGGGGAACTTTCCGCCCCCAACACGGCCCAGAATCCAAACGGGACCGATACTAGAAAGAACAAGGTTCCCTGTCAGTGTGCGCATGAGCCTGGCTTCCTCGGTTCCACTCTGGTTTTGAGTGTTTCTGGGGACTGTGTGTGAGGCTTTGGGGTGGGCTCCACCCCTTTGACCTCACAACCGCCAGCCTTTTTGCAGGACTGATGGTGTGTCTGTGGAGGCCGGAGCAGCGGCAGATCACTTCACCAGCTGCCACACTGCTTGGGGTGGCTGGCATTGCCCTAGCAGAGCTGGTGTGAAAGCCCGAGTGCAGGACCAAGCTACTAATAGAAAACATAAATCAATGTCTTTGTTAGCATGTGGACCACCCCGTGCAAGTGTGACCCTTTGTGCATATGCTAGTTATTATTGCTGCAGGAGGGTCATGCCCAGAAGTCCAGTAGGTCAAAGGGCAGTGCAGCTCAATGGTGAGAGTTCACACAAGCAGACCAATAGCCAGGAGAGCCAATTCAAGGGGAATATGCAGCGAGGGAGCTGGCGGCACTGGGCAAGGCAGGATCAAGCAGGCTCTGAGGGTACATCTCCACAGCAGGGCTAAAGTTGGAATAAGCTACGCAACTTCAGCTACGTCAGTTGCGTAGCTTAAGTCGAAATAGCTTATTTCGGCTTTTGGCGCTGTCTACACAGCAGGAAGGTGAAGGAAGACTTCCTTTTGGTGCGTCTACACAGCACAGCTTAACTCAAAATAAGCTACGCAAATTGAGCTACGTCAATTATATAGCTTATTTCAAAATAGCTTATTTCGACTTTTGGCACCGTCTATACAGCACTTATTTTGAAATAGAGCACTCTACCTCTGACTTCCCTTACTCCTTGTACAATGAGGGCTACAGGAGTTGGAGTAAGAAGTCCTCCAGCTTGACAGTAGTTCGACATTATTTCGAAATAACTGCCTGCTGTGTAGACGCGGACTATGTTATGTTGAAATAACACTAGTTATTTCAAAATAATGTAGTTGTGTAGATGTACCCTCTCTCCTCGTGAAATGAGGGTTACCATGAGTCAGAGTAAGAAGTTCTCCAGCTCGACCTGATGTTCATAGAATCATAGAATAATAGGACTGGAAGGGACCTCGAGAGGTCATCGAGTCCAGCCCCCTGCCCTCAAGGCAGGACCAAGTTCCGTCTACACCATCCCTGACAGATGTCTATCTAACCTGTTCTTAAATATCTCCAGCGAGGGAGATTCCACCACCTCCCTTGGCAATTTATTCCAATATTTGACCACCCTGACAGTTAGGAATTTTTTCCTAATGTCCAATCTAAACCTCCCCTGCTGCACTTTAAGCCCATTACTCCTTGTCCTGTCCTCAGAAACCAAGAGGAACAAATTTTCGCCTTCCTCCTTGTGACACCCTTTTAGATATTTGAAAACCGCTATCATGTCCCCCCTTAATCTTCTTTTTTCCAAACTAAACAAGCCCAGTTCATGAAGCCTGGCTTCATAGGTCATGTTCTCTAAACCTTTAATCATTCTTGTCGCTCTTCTCTGTACCCTTTCCAATTTCTCCACATCTTTCTTGAAATGTGGTGCCCAGAACTGGACACAGTACTCCAGCTGAGACCTAACTAGTGCAGAGTAGAGCGGCAGAATGACTTCACGAGTTTTGCTTACAACACACCTGTTGATACAACCTAGAATCATATTTGCTTTTTTTGCAACAGCATCACACTGTTGACTCATATTCAACTTGTGGTCCACTATGTTGAAACAAAGGCTTATAGTGTAGGTGCACACTATGTTATTTCAGAATAACGTCAGTTACCCCGAAATAACACTGCTGGGTAGACAGATGTACCCTGAACGACAATCAGCAGGCAAAGGTTTTGTGGGGAGACAACAGCAGAGAGTAAGCAGGGACTATATATATGGTCACCAGCCAATATGGCTAATAATCAGGAAGTAGGTGGCAGAACTCTGAAAGCTGGCCTACCCCAACCTACTCAGTGGATGAGCCGGTTTGATGCACCAGAAAGGCTTCTTCCCAAAGAGCTTGTGTTCCAGACCAGGTCTTCCAAGACGATGCCAGAATTGTCTATTGTCCTTGTACCCCATCTCTGCTTACTGTGAGGTTGGGCAAGTTAGAGGATGAGGCCTTCCCATCCCACGAAAGCAGGGAATCCGCTGGGAAGGGTACTTCATAGCCATGGAAGGTGAGGCTGCCCCTCATGTGTGATAACCCCCTTTTCCTGGACTGCCAGTATAGTTGATTTCAGTGGTGTGAATTTGTTGTTACTCACACCCTTCAAGTGCAAGACCACAGCAAATTAGCCTTCCGATGGCTTCTCTTGCGGATGCTGGCAGAGTGCCCTGTGCATTGGACTGAGAGCCAGGAGCTACAGAGTTCTGACATGGGTGTCCTTTTGTCCGCCATGTCACCTCTGTCTAGAAAAGGAACACTATGGCTACGTCTACACTGGCACCCTTTTCCGGAAATGCTTAAAACGGAACAGTTTTCCATTATACGTATTTCCGGGAAAAGCGTGTCTACATTGGCAGGATGCTTTTCCGGAAAAGCACTTTTTCCGGAAAAGCGTCTGTGGCCAATGTAGATGCGCTTTTCCGGAAAAAAGCCCCGATCGTCATTTTTGCGATTGGGGCTTTTTTGCAGAAAAGACTACTGTGCTGTCTACATTGGCCCTTTTCCGGAACAGTTTTTCCAGAAAAGGACTTTTGCCTGAATGGGAGCAGCATAGTTTTTCTGGAAAAACACTGACAATTTTACAGTAGATCGTCATTGCTTTTCCGGAAAAGCAAGCAGCCAGTGTAGACAGCTGGCAAGTTATTCCGGAAAAGCGGCTGCTTTTCCGGAATAAGTGGCCCAGTGTAGACACAGCCTATTAATGCTCAAGGCCTGGGGAAGGCGGGGCTTGCCTGGGTTCGGCTCACGTTGATTTGCAGGGCATCAATGCAGGGAGTTCGGATCAGTGTAGTTAGAATGGCGCCAAAAATCCCTAACGTGCACCAGCCGCATCTCATGGTTCTCCTGTTAACATTAGGTGCTAACGGTCACCGAGCTCGTTGGCGGCACAAAGAATTATTAGAAATGTTCCATTCAGTTCACTCTTGTTTGCCAGCTGTTGCGTATCTCTGCCCTTGCCGGGGCTAGGTGGGGCCCCGCTCAGACCTGGCCATCCGGAGAGTGTTCTCATGAACCCTGCCGTGGGATTGCTAGATCACATGCTTTGCCCACCAACAATCAAACATTTTCTATTGTTAAGCGCCAACCTAGTTCAAACTCCGCGTCGCAGAGCACGATACAGCTGTGATTTTAGACCGCCGGCAAACCCATATTTTCTTTGTCCATCACAGTTGTTATAAAGACGTTTGCCTTTATGGGCCACTGCTTTCCGTCTGGTTTGGAAATATTAACGATCTGCTCGGGAGGAGCAAGTGCCTGCTGAAATACAGCAGAGGGCACTCGAGGCCGTTAACAGGGCTGTTGATTCAAGGCCGCTTGGAGGAGACTCCCTGGCGTCTTTCTCCTTATTACAGCAGCCTGGTGCCGGAGTGAACATTTTGTTGTAAACTTGCCATCTAAGGAGGCATCCACGCCAACCAAACAGACGCTTTTTGTTGTGCTTTAGTTTCTTACTAAAAACAGGAAAACATACCCTTGGAATCATCGCATAAAACTCTCTATTCTATTCAATCGGTAGGAACGATGTTAACATAACAAGTGCATTTCATTTTTAAGTTGATTGATAAATATTAAGGACAAAATCGGGTTAGTAATTTGGGGTACCTCTAGTTTTGCAAGTACAACATGGGCTGAGGGCAGGGGGTGGGGTGGGGTGGGAGTGCAGGAATCAGGGCAGGAGTTGGGGGGCTCAGGTCAGGTGGTTGGGTAGTGGGGGGCTGAGGGCAGGAGTTGGAGGTGAAGGAGTAAAGGCAGGAGTTGGGGGGCTCAGGTCAGGTGGTTGGGTAGTGGGGGGCTGAGGGCAGGAGTTGGAGGTGAAGGAGTAAAGGCAGGAGTTGGGGGGCTCAGGTCAGGTGGTTGGGTATGTGGGGGGCTGAGGGAAGCAGGTGAGGTGTGCAGGAGTCAGGGCAGGAGTTGGGGGGCTGAGGGCAGGTGGTTGAGAATGTGGGGGGCTGGGGGGGGGTGGTGGTGCAGAAGTCAGGGCAGGAGTTGGGGGGCACAGGGCAGGTGGTGAGGGGTGTAGGAGTCAGGTCAGGAAAGTTGGGAGATATGGGAGGCTCAGGGTAGGGGTTGGGGGTGCCAGAGTCAGGACAGGAGGTGGGGGGCTCAGAGTAGGGGATGGGGGTTGAAGGAGTAAGGGGGTTGAAGGGTTGAGAGGTGTGGGGGCTCAGGACAGGAGGTGAGGGTGGAGGAGTCAGTGCAAGATTTGGGGGCTCAGAGCAGGGGGTGGGGGTGCTGAAGTCAGGGCAGTTGGTGTGGGGGCAGAGGTCAGTTGCATAGGGCCCCATATTTTATAAGGGCGGCCCTTGGAGCCAGCATGGGGGGAAAGGAATCCTACCCAACGTGGGAACCCGATCCATGGATGGTGGCCTGGCCGGTAACATTGAGGGCCCCTCCTCCAGCTGGCCACTGTCTTACTCGTACGACTGCCCCCTCTGGTCACTCTGCTGTACGACTGTCCCTCCTAGCAGCCCCCTCCCTTTCCATGTTATGGGAAACAATCTCATTCCAGGCACATCCCATTTTCCTGGCTCAACCAAACCCTGACCTTGCTTTAAGTTAGGATAAGAGGAAGCTTCCTACCAAATGTGGTGACCCTACCTATTACCCTTTAGGAGTTCTTGAACAGACAGACCCACAGATGGAGGAACAGATAGATTTGCCTCCACGCTAAAAGCTTTTCAGAGCACTGTGCCCCATCCTGTTCTCAAATCCAGAGCTACTCCAATGGTACCAAATGGAATTAATCCCGATTTACAGCCACAACCAGGCACGATTTACAGCCACAACCAGGCACGATTTACAGCCACAACCAGGCAGAGTTTCTCTTGCCACATTTGATTTACTGGTGAGAGCACTCAACTGAGAGTGATGGGTTTTTATTCCTGGCTTTGTCTCTCAGACACTCCATGACCTTGGACAAGTAATTTAACCTCACTGGTCCCGATTCTCCATCCTGGCCCTGTCTATAAAGACTGTTTGCACCGCTGTAACTCCCCTTTCCCACGTGTAGCTGTCTCCCTGCAGTGGCTGGACCACAAAGGTGCATGAGTCTGTACGGCCTTTGAACAAGATGTTTGGGCTCAGGCTGACACCCAGCCTCTGAGCCCTGCCCCCACCTTGCAGGGTCTCCGAGCTCAACACAAACACTTCAGTTTTACAGCCCCATAGCCTCAGCCCCGTGAAGCTGAGCCAACGTCAGGCGTTTGTTTGCCACATAGACACAGCGGGACTGACAGCTACCGTGGGCCCTGGGGCTACATGGGAGCGGGGCCCGGCTACTCACCCCTGGAAGGGGCAGAGCCAAGAGTGGAAGGGACGGCACCTAGGGTAGTCAGCCCTTGGCACTGCCTGGGCTACGCCGCTGCCCCCACTCCCAAAAGCCACTCAGAGCAGCGGAGCGGCACTCCCGGGGCAGTTCAAAGGGACATCAGCAAAGAGATCTTGTAGTTATCATGGATAGTTCTCTGAAAACATCCACAGTGTGCAGCGGCAGTGGAAAAAGCAAATAGGATGCTAGGAATTATTTAAAAAGGGATAGAAAATAAGACAAAAATATCTTACTGCCCCTATATAAAACTACAGTATACCCACATCTTGGGTGTGTCTAGACTACAGAGTTGTTGTTTTTTTTAAAGTGGCTTTTTTTTCGAAAAAAACTTCCCCTGCGTCTAGACTGCTGCCACGTTCTTTCAAAAGTAAATCGAAAGAACGTGGCAGTTTTTTCGACCGCAGAAAACCTCATTTTACGAGGAATAACGCCTTTTTTTGGCAGACCTGACACTGGGATAGATGGACCTTTGGTCTGACCCAGTATGACCGTTCTTATGTTCTTAGGCAACGCATAGTCAACCTGTGGAACTCCTTGCCAGAGGATGTTGTGGAGGCCAGGACTTGAAGAGGGTTAAAAAAAGAGCTTGATAAATGCACGGAGGCTAAGTCTCCGAGTGGCTGGCAGCCAGAATGGGTGGGAATGGTGCCCCCAGCCTCTGTTTGTCAGAAGCAGGGAATGGGCAACAGGGGAGGGTCACTTGATGATTCCCTGTTCTGTTTTTTCTCTCTGGGGCATCTGGCATTGGCCACTGTCGGCAGACAGATCACTGGGCTAGATGGACCTCCGGTCTGACCCAGTACGGCCGTTCTTGTGTGTTTTGTCTGTGTACTTCTTTCCGCTTCCAGAGGCGGCCTGTGATTGCCCATGGACGCCATCCCCAGCCAGGGGGCCCAGAAGGAATTTTCCTCCCGTGCAGAGGGGCAGCGTGAGGCTGAGACACGTGGGGCTTTGGTGGGTTGTGAGTGGTGTGCGGGCACAGTGGTTTCTCTTGGTGCTGGGGTGCATTTCACCCATTGATCCTGCCTCCCAGACTGACCCTTCCCAAGTGGAGGCCCAAGCTAACGCGGTCAATGAGCTGGAGGGCAGCTCCCTCTCCAAGCTGCCCCCCTTCCAGCCTCCCAGGCTTCCCCACTTCTCCAGCCACCACACAGAGCCCCCCGTCCCATTGAAGTACAACGATAGGGCCAGGAATGGCAGGCTAGCCGCTGACCCTGCACTGCGGCCCGGCAGGTTTCCCTTGGCAACAGTGCTGTGCCCTGCACCCGTCCACACCTGGATGTGACCCAAGTAAACCCCTCCAGGTCCAGAGGGGACCTAGTACTGCCGAGGTGTCAGGAAGTACTCGTCACCCCGCTGACATCTGCCCCCTCGGAGCCCACCCAGCCAGCCCTAGCCAACTGAGGCTGAGGTCACCTGGAAGCCCGGCTCAACTGCCCAGCGCTGCCATCAATATCTCATTCCGTTTGGTTTTCCTATAGCTTATTGGCACAGGCCAATAATAACCATAATGGCAGATCTGCTTCCTCCGGGACAACGTTGATTTTTAATGTATTTCTTTACATAATTGTAGCATCATCGAGGAGTAAGAAGAAGTGAAAGACAGATCAGTTAATGTACGAAGAGTCAATATAGATTATTCTTTATACTGAATCAATAGGGCTACATTAGGAGGAATAAATACAGAGCGTTTTTTTTCTTTTGCGTGTGGCCCTGGAAAGGACAAATAAGTCAAGTTAGACCTAAGCATTTTTGGAATGAAAACCCATGTGCTTCGCCTAGGATTTCCACGTCCAGTGAGCAGGAGAGACACAGGGAACCCTATTACCTTGAGTTTTTGGACAATGGCCGTGATTTTCAAATATGGGTGGCTAATGATAGGCCCCTAAATAACAGCCAGGCCAGCCACAAAGTTGGGGCAGGAAAACGGAACGCCAGCCCTTTCCTTCCCTCCAAAGCCCAACCAGAGCCAAGCACTGAGCCCCAAGTCTAGAGTGCAGAAAAAGTCTCCCCCACTCGTGCATAGAATCCGGTTGTCCTCTCGGCAAAGTTCATGAGGACTCCATAGCACTGAGCCATCGTAATCATTAGTATCCTGACCAATGCATATTCCCTTCCCCCATCCTCCGCCCTAGGGTGTGCAGTGCTGCTGCCTATCAAAAGATCAACCGAATGTATCCGCGACGTAACACATGCCTAAATCTGTTACTGGAAAAGCTCTCATTTGCGGCAGGCACGGGGCATCCATTTTAATTAAGGACAGCGGCTTTGCCATCAATTATTTATCACCGACAGAAAACAATAAACGCTCTGGTTCCAACCGGAGACAAAGGAAGCAGCGTTGCACGCTCGTCCTGTGAGTCTGCACAGATCTGACACCCAGGCAAAACCAGCCGTATAGACACCTCAACCGGTGCTGTAAACAAGCCCAGGGCGGGCAAAGCACCATGCCATAGCTGCTCATTCTTTACTCCAGACTGACAGACGTGCTTAAGAAAGGCCTATTTGGGCACGGTGACATCACTAGCACAGGACTGCACCTCCAGTCGGCAACCCCTGTCCAAACCCTACTGGATACGGCTACAGTGCAAGTTAACCCCCTGTCACTGGCCCAGGCAACTAACTGGGGCTCCCAGGACTGCAGGGCTGTAACACTGCAGTGTCCATGTCTCAGCACGGGCTGGAGCTGAGCTCCAGGATCCCCCAATGGGACAGGGGTTCAAAGCCCCAAGCAGAACTTTTACGAGGCAATTTTACAGTTCCGCAGCCGGAGAGCCATGAGCCTGGATTGGCTGACCCAGGCCAACCCCTGTTATTTCATTGCCGTGTACACATATCCTCTGAGACTGATATGATATGATTTAATAGAGGTCTATAAAATCACAAGTATGGAGAAAGTGAAGAAGGAAAAGATATTTACTTGTTCCCATAACATAAGAACTAGGGGGTCACCAAATGAAGTTAACAAACAACAGGAAGTTTTTCTTCACTCAGCGCAGTCAACCTGTGGAACTCCTTGCCAAAGGATGTTGTGAAGACCAGGACTTTAACAGGGTTCCAAAAAAGAACTAGATACATTCATGGAGGTGAGGTCCATCGATACGTATTAGCCAGGGTGGGTAGGAATGGTGTTCTTAGCCTCTGTTTGTCAGGGGTTGGAAATGGATGACAGGGGACAGATCATTTGATGGTTCTTTGTTCTGTTCACTCCCTCTGGGGCCCCTGGCATTGGCCACTGTCAGCAGACAGGCTACTAGGCTAGATGGCTCTTTGGTCTGACCCAGTAGGGCTGTTCTCATGTTCACTGCTTGCTGAGCTGGAGCAAGAGCTGAGAAGCGGGCCTCGGGTGTGGGAGGTAGTATGATGTCTCGCACTGGTTTGTGGATCAGAATGATGTCACTGTCACCTTGTGCTCAACCCAGCTCTTGGTTGTTGCCCATGTATCTGGGTAAAGGTTGCAGACAGCTAGAGAACAGATTGTAAATGCTTTGGGGCAGGGACCAATTCTTTGCTGTCTATACGGACAGTGTCTCACACAGAGACAGGGGCTTCCAGATGCAATCCCAAGACGAAGTAAACATAGTAGCAGCTCCCTGAGAAACACATTGCAATAATCTGGTTTAGGAGTCTCCGAGACATGGCTTACTATGGCAAGATCTGGAGCTGAGAGGGAAAGCTGTAAATGCCTCGCCAGACCCAGCTAAGATAAGTGATTTCAGGAGCAGAAACGGATCTTGGATAGTGTTCCCTGTAAGCTGTGCAGTTGAGTGGCCATCCGGGAGAGATTCCAATGCTGCCCAGCCAATTAGTAGCGCGCCCACAGCTGCCCGCAGCCAGTGTTTCTATTGGTGGTCCACATCCGCATATGCCTTGGTGCATAGAACAAAATTTATTCCACACATGAATTGAAAAAAATTAGGGGGAACATTGGTCTGGGAGCACTCCCAAATCATAACCATCTTGGAAAGATTGCACGGCCCAGACTGCAATGTGAGACTACCCCACACCATTCAGAAGCACCAGCTAGTACAGAGAGATGCCTCTTGTTAAGCGTGGAAAGCTGATGTGGACTTTCCATGCTCTGTACTGACTTCTTTTTGGCTCCTGGGTGCTATCCAGATCATTGGGTATTTATAACATTTTCTGTGGGACTCATCTATCTCTGAGCTCCTAAGACAACTGTGATCAGCTGGAACATACTGTCTGTCCCCAAACTTAAACATTGGCCAGCAAGCAGCAGAGGCCCTGCTGTCTGCCAAGTCCGGAGCCTGAAGATGCTGATCAAGACATTAGGCAAGATCAGTTGGTTCGTTCTAACATTTTCTTCAGGCTCCTTATTTCCTTTTCTTCTGCCCTCAAATTGTGCCAGGAGCTGCAATTGTCAGACCCATCAATTTCAATGGGCATCACTTTTCTATATCTGCAAGGCAGCTACAGTCTCTGCCGGTCAAGTGAGTTATTCCCGTTTTTGCTCAGAAGGGGACATTTTATTCCTGGTTGTGAATGGCAGGAAGAGGGTTAGAAGCACTTCTTGACTAGAGGCTGTATTAATTAACCCTGATTGTTGTTTCCTGGGTACTTTCACGGGAGCTTAACGGGATAGGTGCATAAAGACATTTTTCATAAACAACTCTCCAACCTCCTTTTTGGAATGGCTTGGGAAAAGGAATCAAAATGTTCAGGCTCCATATTTTAAAAAATGACTTTTATTGTGAAACATGCTGTGGCGGTGCAGCGGGGTCCCCCGCCTTCTGCACCCCCGTAATGGTACGAACAGACTCCAGCAGCCAGCGGAATAGAGGGAGTTTATTGCTTTTCCAGGATACAGCACAGATGTAATCCGGTCACAGGGCAGGTCTAGGATGCTTCAGCCCCCCTTGAGATGGGGGAGACTGGGCCCCTAAATCCCAGCCCGTTGCTTAGGCTGCTTCCTCCATGATACCAGACAGAAACTAAAAATGTCCCTTCCAGCCCTGCCCCCCAGCCCGGGCTGGCCTCCCCTCCTCCCTTTGTTTCTCTCCCTGGGAGGTAACCGGTCGAACAGGTTACCTCCCTGTCCCGTCAGCTACTCTGCTGGGCCGTGGTACAGACAGCAGCCAGTGAGGGTCACCCACAGCCCCAGCCTAGCAACCAGCAAGGTACCCACACTACATCACACATGCGGGGTTCAGTCCTGAAGTATTATTCTGTGCCTTCCCCAGGCACAGGAGGTTAGGACTGGGCCTCAGTTTACCTTGCCTGGCTAAGGACTTGTCTTTACAATTGGGCCCTAAACATTTTGGGGCAAGATCCACAGCTGATGTAAATCGGCTCCTTTGTTTTGTCTTGAACTAGGCTGATTGCCACAGCTGAGCATCTGCTCCTTTACAAAACAAAAATGCAACTGCAATTAAGTGTAAAGGCAGGATCTAGCGTATGCGACATAGAATTACACAAGCACTTGAGAGATCAGCACTGGTTCAGGTTTGGTCTGTGTTCCCACATCGCCAGCATTTAACCTGAGTGCAGGCTGTGTCTACACTACGGAGTTTTTTTCCGGGATACCAGAGATATCCCAGAAAAACTGCCGCGTCTCAATGAAATCTGAGTTCAGCCCTGTGGATTCAATCCGAGTTGATCTCATGTATGGCAGGATACAATTGGGCCCATAGTGCTAACAAAAGCATTTTGTTTACCTTGGAGGGAGTTGTGTGGGTGGGTGTTTTTTTTGTTTGTTTTTTTTTACGCTGGGTGATGTGGGAGTTGAATAGTGTTTGTTAACAGACTGTTTCAATATGTTTCACATCTTTTCTTGTTGTGGTCATTAGAACTTTTAACTGTATTATAAATCTTTTATTAACACTTGATATTATACTAATTAAAACTGTTGTGTATGTATTATTAATTTCTCCAGTACTTCTTGCGAGGGTGACATTTTTAGCTGGCTTAGCAGAATGTCCCACAGTAAATAAGGAGAAACTCATTTCCAAGCAATTAGGCTTACAGAAAAATAAGTTCTTAATGGAGGCCATGATGATTACAAATTTTACCTAAATAAACAGGGTTTCTTAATGGTAACTCTTCAAGCTAAGTAAACAGATTGGTGTGGTAATGTCCTAAGCAATACTTAAATGTAACTGCTTAATAAATTGGTAAATTACTCATTTCATCTTAGAACAAAATGGTAATACTGTAGCAATAACCTAGTATATATTCTGTAAATATGAAGCATTATCACTTTAGCTCTGAAGAAATCACCACAGTGATATGTCAGCATTGATCTAAAACTGCAGCATTTTATCTCAAGTTTATTACCCATTTTTGAGAATCGCTGAGATTTTCAGAGCATAATGGCAATAAAAGAAGAATTTAAAAAGCGCTTAAATGTGCATAAGTTAATCAGAGGTATCCTCGGGGGGAAAAGGAAATTTGGTAAAACATGAATTATAAGCATCATTTAAACTTACTTTGGACACTAGAGATAATAAATGGCACCATAATTTAGAAATAGCTTTTAACATCAATGACTGTAAGTAGCACTTTACTGTTCATAAGAATTGCAAAGCAATGGTGCTGGGGCCAATTTTATTAGCCATTTTTTTCTTTATAAAAGCAATCCACCCATTTCCAAACTGAGCAGACAGGAACAAGAGTTACGTGTTAATATGCAAAATGCATTTTAGGTTGGTGAGGGTTTTTTTTTTTTTTTTCAAATAGCAAAGCTATAAATTCACTGAAAGATGCAGTCCAGAGGCAATTGAATGATCATTTCAAAAGAATAAAGCTTTTTCAGAGTTTACCTATTTGGGAAAAGTAGAAGGTGGGTGATGGGAAAAGCAAATTGTTTGTACATTTCCTATTTGCTGGGGAGTGTCTCAGCATTCCTGAACCAATGAGAGGAAGCAATAACTTCCACAGTGTCTGAATTGGAGCAACATGTTTTTTTTTTTTCTTTTTAACTTTTCATGCCCAACGAATGACTTTAAATTCATAGTCGCAGATAGCATACAAAATTAACCTTCCTTTTTTCCTCATTACAGAACTTCCTACAATGTTGCTCTTTTGGAGTTATGAATTATGGACCTTTTTATACACCCACTAAAGTCAACCACAGTGCTTTTATGGACTTCAGTAGAGCCGGATCAGGGCCTATATAAAGAACAGCAAAATATATTTTATTTCTGTGTCAGATACACATTAGCTTTTCTGAAAGGAACACTGTGCCTTCATTATCAGTCAAATGCCATCTACAGAGATTAATAACTTGTGTATTTTTTAAACAAACTCTTTACCTGCTTGGAGTTTGCGCCAATGGAATTTGCCACAGACTTCATCCTTTGCTGCAGACCTGTAGTCTACAATTTATATTTTTGTTTCCAGTCTTTAAAAGCAGAGCTGTCTTCCTGAGTCTATAAACAGACTAAAACATAATAGATCTAAGTGGTGTGAACTGGCCCAATTTAACAAAATAGGCTATTAACTCTGAAACATACTGATAACATGTATACGTTATCTGTTTCGTGGCTGATCATTTTAGCAGAAAAGTCCAGGTAATGTCTTTCCCCTAGAATTGCAGTCTGCCTCCAGAACCATCATGTGTGTCTGGATCTTTAGTTCTCCCTTTCCCAGCTCCCCACCACTCCAACTTCTCCCCAGTTTCTCCATATTAGTGATGCATCGTCCAAAAAAAGATCTGAGGTCTACTAAAAATGCAGAGGCCGAGAAATATAAACTGATTGTTTTAATCAAAATGAATACTACAAGTAAACAGTAGCAATTTCATTATTAATGTAGTGTAAACACTGGGGGGGGGGGAGAAGAGTATAATCACTCAAAAGACACCTTCCCCCACAACAATATAGCATGCCAAAACTTAAAAACCAAAACAGGGCAACAAAAGCTAACAGGAATCATTTGACTGTCTCACAGTAATGGTCCATCTAGTCTAGTATTTTGGCTCAGCATGTGGTAAGTGCAGGACATTTCAGAAGACGATGCAAAAGTCTGTCCTAGCGGACAAGGATGGCAAACGTTGCTTATTGGGAAAGACTCCAGGAACTCAATCTGTTTAGGTTCACAAAGAGAATGTTATGGGGTGACTTGATCACAGTTTATATGTACCTCCCTGGGAAAGAGAAACATGATAATAAAGAACCGTTCAGTCTTGTGGACAAATGACTGGAAGAACACAAGGCAAATGCAAACTTGACATGAGGAGCAAATTTGTAAACAGTCAAAGGAATTAGTCATGGAAACAAAAGGGTTCGGGTGGATTTGCCATAACTGGTCATTTTTAAAATCAACATCAGATGTTTTCCCTAAAAGATCTGCTCTAATTTAAACAGAAATGATCTCCGAGCGTGTCTACACTGCACCGTTATTTCGAGATAAGTAGTGTTATTTTGAAATAATGTGAGCGTCTACACAGCCATTCTGTTATTTCAAAATTATTTTGAAATCATGGATGTCTTATTCTGAAATCTGTAAACCTCATTCTATGAGGAATAACACCTATTTCGAAATAAGGCGTGTCTAGACGCTCCACTGCTGCTATTTCGAAATACAGGCAGTCCCCGGGTTACATGGATCCGACTTACATCAGATCCCTACTTACAAACGGGGTGAGGCAACCCCGCACTAGCTGCTTCCCCCCAGCAGACCAGGGAGACGCAGAGCGGCTTTTCTCAGCAGACACCTCAGCTTGAGAATAAAGGACTGAGGGAAGTGAGGTGTGGGAGAATAAAACTGAGCTCTGGAGAAATGTTTGGCTAGAGTTTCCCCTACAATATGTACCAGTTCCGACTTACATACAAATTCAACTTAAGAACAAACCTACAGTCCCTATCTTGTACGTAACCCGGGGACTGCCTGTATTCCCTCAGCAGGGCCTTTCTAAGTTATTCCTCCCCAGTGCTTCCTGGAGCTCTAAATCGAGACAGAACGTCTACATTAGGGGAGCCTGCCTTGGACTGATTTTGAGGCTTCCCTGCAGTGTAGACATGCAATTTCGAAATAAGCTATTTCAGAATAACTATTCCGGAATATTTTATTTTGAAATAAGCGTGCAGTGTAGACGTACCCTCAGGGAAGTCCTTTGCCCTGTGTTATACAGAAAATCAGACTAGATGATCACAGTCTTTTCTGACCTTAGAATCTCTGAATAACCTGCCCATAAAGGAAGCAGCTTTCCAACCCTTGTCAGTCACTGACTCGTGCTCCATTAAAAATCCTTTACCCAATTTAATAGGAATGTGAGGGGGTGCTTAGCTCCCATGGGGCTGCTGAGGTGGAACCTTGGGCAGAAGGGGTGGGTCCAGACCTTGCCTCCTGCATTCCTTGGTTAGTGGCCTGCCACCCATGTTTAGTGCAGTGCACTATGGAGTGCCTAGGAGACCAGCAGTGTTGTCTTCAAGTCGAGTCTCAAGTCACTACAGTTCACGTCTCAAGTCGAGTCTTGAGACTCAATTTAAAAAACGTCAAGTCACTTTTGTACAAGCCATCAATATCGGCATTTTCGGACAATTTTTTCACCATGTCGATTTAACAAAATTAGCAAGTGTCAAGTCGAGTCTCAAGTCACAATGAACCCAAGTTGAGTCTCAAGTCAAGTCACCTAAGTGAGACTTGAGTTCAAGTCGTGGAACTCGAGTCAACAACTCTGGAGACCAGGTCACGGACCAGGACGCCATGGTGCTAGTGGCTGTACAAATGTTCAGCCAACAAACCAGTCTCTGGGCCCAAAGAGCTTACTTAGGGTACATCTACAAAGCAGTGTTATTTCGGAAATAACATACGTTATTCACGGAGTTATTCTGAAATAACAAAGTCCGCGTTGACACTACAAGCAGCTATTTCGCCATCATGTCAAAACAACAGCGAGCCGGAGGACTTCTAACTCCGACTCCTGTAACCCTCATTTCATGGGGAAGAAGGGAAGTCGGGGGAAGAGTGCTCCACCTTGGGCTTCCTGCTGTGCAGACAGCGCCAAAAGCCGAATTAAGCTATTTCAACTTAAGCTACGCAGTTGACGTAGCTCGAGTTGCATCCCTTATGTCGGCTTCGGCCCTGCTATGTAGACGTGCCCTAAATTTTGAGCATCCCTGTTCGTCAAAATACTTATTCTCCTGATTCATTTGAAGTACACACTTAAACCTTCCACAGGCTACCCAGGTGCAGCTGCACTCCTTCAATGACCAGTCGCCAGTCTGGCTGGCAATTTGCACAGGTGGGGGAACTGGGCACCTGCAGTTGTGAGGATCTAGACTTTCCAGATATACCCTGAGGTTTCTGGCCATGTGCATCACTGTTCAAGTGAGTCAGTGTAAATCAGTTCCGCTCCATGGAGGTGGGCAATGAACCAGTAGGTGGGCGAAAGATTTTTGCTGGCGAATGTCAATCATCATCTGTTTCTTGCACCATCCCCCAAAGGGTCACACATTCTGTCATTCGTTATTGACGTTTACAGACAGGGAGAATTAAAAATGATACACGGGACTATGCTCCACTCTGAACCCGCACAAATGTGAAGGAACCTCTTGGAGTTTACCAGGGCTACTGAGATTGACGTCAACGTACATTTCATGCTGCAAACTAACCTCTTCGGGTAGTGATCCTCAGTCAGAACAAGCCTGGATCCTCACAGCCTGGCTCTGTCCACGTCAATACAGTAACGATGCCAAATTGCACCAGCTGAGGCAGCCACCCTATAAAACACTGAAACCGATTGCTGCAGTCCCGAGCACTCACGCTGGTACGTCTGCACAGTAGCATTATTTCGAAAGCATGTCGAGCTGGAGGACTTCTTACTCCGACTTCTGCAACCTGCATTTCACAAGGAGGAAGGGAAGTCGGAGGAAGAGCGCTCTTCCCTCGACTTCCTGCTGAGACAGCGCCAAAAGCTGAGTTAAGATACTTCAGCTCCGCAATTGACATAGCTGAAGTTGCGTAGCTTAATTTGACTTTAGCCCTGCTGTGTAGATGTACCCAAGGGGAGTTACAGGCGCAGGATGAGGCCCGTGTGGTTTAATTTTAAATCTAGGCGCGCTGGTTTCTGGGGTCTATAGGCCTTGAATAAATGTCAGTTAAGCCTCCCAGCATTTTTTTTTTATTTTTTTTTTTTTAAACACAAATTTCCTGACAGTGCAGGAAAAAGCAATTGCCATGGGAAAACCGACAGTCATAATGGGGCAAGTCCAGATTATTCATTGCAATCCATATAAAATCAAGGTCGCATCCTTCCAAGCCTAATCATCAAGTGCCCAAATTCAAGCCCTGGTGCCTGTCAGTCTCAGCCAGACCTGGGAGCAGCATGTCCAGTTTCTTCTCCTTCCGCAGAGGAGCATCCGCTGGTGCTGGCATGACCCCGCTACACAGGCCCCCGGGCTGGGAGCAGGTGGTCCTTCACACAGCCTTCCCACCTGCTGCCGCGTGCCACCCACACTCAACTTGTCAGGCTGGGCTGCTGCCATCAAACACAGATGGCACTTGGGCAGCCTCTCCCCTCCACCAGCACGTCACTCCCTAACAGACTCCTTTGGCCTGCCCGGAAGTGGCTCCGAGAGCCTACGGCAGCCCCGAAGCCACGTCGCAGCTCTGGGTGTCGGCAGTACCTGCTGTGGGTATCGGCCGGCATCCCTTACAGCACTAGTTCCTTGTGCTTCCCTCTTCCACGCCCTTCCCACAGTAGCAGGTTTGCTTCATTGCTCTTCCAGTGCAATTCTACTGGGTCTGAATGGTGTCTCTAGCCCAGGGGTAGGCAATCATATTTTGCCGGGGGCCACTTTGGAAATTTTTGAAGAGGCCCCCGGCCACACAGGAAGGGGCAGGACATCAAGCGGAAGGGGAGGGACCAAGATACTTCCCGCTTCCTCACTCCAGACAATGATTGGTCTGGAGATGAGGGAGTGCCTTTGCTCCCCCCATGTTCCCTGTGCCGCTGGCGTGAGAGGAGACTTCCTGCGCTCCCCTACCCCTAGGCCAAATAGGACCTGGCTAAGTCTCCTCCGCTCTCCCTCTGCCCTGAGAGCAGCGCGCTTGGTGCTTCAAAGCGCCATGTGCTCCTGGCAGGGCGGGAGGAGGCTTCGCGCAACCTCAGGCCCTAATTGGCCTGGGGTGGTGGAGTAGCAGGGCCTCTGTGGGCTGGATCCACCTGCTTGGCGGGCCAGACTCGGCCTGCTGAGGCCCTTTTGCCCACCCCTGCCCTAGCCTCTGTTTGTCTGGAAATGGCTGAAAGGGGAGGGATCACGTGACAATTCCCTGTTGTGTTCCCTCCTTCTGGGGCACCTGGTACCGGCCACTGTCGGCAGACAGGACACTGGGCTAGACGGACCTTTGGTCTGACCCAGTACGGTCATTCTTAAGCTGATCTCGCAGACGGATAGTACTAGAAGATTTACCCGGAGCAGCTCGGGTCCTTAATTCATTCTGCGGTTTGGGAAAATAAAACGAAAATGTCCGTGGTTCGTTTGAATCTAGGATGGGGCTGGGGATGAGGGGTCAGGTTGCAGGTTGTCCTGGGGAGAGAAGACAACTCCAATTCTCTCTCTCTGCAGTAGCATGGGGTCAGGTGAGATGTTTATTTTAAACATTTTTTTAATTTCTCTACATTGCATCTGGAAAATGCCAGCCAATGAGAGAATGCAGCCATTATTTAACGACGGCAGGCGATGAAATTCAAAAAGTTAAAGCTTTGTAACTATCAAAATGCACAAAGCAAATGCCATTGCATCAAACTTGAATACGTTCTCAAGCAGCATTTTTCTTACTTTCCCTCTCGATGCATTTCATGGTTGATGAAAATATTTCTCATCAGTTTGGGTGTGTTCAGTAAAAAGGACAACTGACAGTCACTGATAAACATCTAATCCTTCCAGGTCCACTCTTAAGGAATGAAATCTAGCTCCCATTCTAACACACATCATATTCTGACCAGTACAAGGACAGGTCGATCTAAGCTATGCAATTTGAATTACATGAGTAGCATAATGCAGCTTGATGTAGCATAATAGTCTTCTTACGGGGTCCACACTGCAGAGGATCAACAGAAAAAAAGCTCTCCTGTCAACTCCCCTTACTCATCTTCTTCTGCTGGAGTACTGCCAATGAGAGGACAGTGATTGGTGATCAAATAACGAGAAGTCGTTCTTCCACTCTACTCTGCGCTGATTACTCCTCAGCTGGAGTATTGGGTCCAGTTTTGGGCACCACATTTCAAAAATGTGGAGAAATTGGAGAAGGTCCAGAGCAGAGCAACAAAAATGATGAAAGGTCTAGAAAACATGAGCTATATGGCAAGGCTGAAGGAATTGGGCTTCTTTAGTTTGGAAAGGAGAAGACTGAGAGGGGACATGATAGCGGTTCTCAGGTATCTAAAAGGGTGTCACATGGAGGAGGGGGAAAATTGTTCTCCTTGGTGTCTGAGGATAGGACAAGAAGCAATGAGCTTAAACTGCAGTAAGGGAGGTTTAGGTTGCACATTAGGAAAAACTTCTTACCTGTCAAGGTGGTTAAACGCTGGAATAAATTGCCTAGGGAGGTTGTGGAATCTCCGTCACAGGAGATATTTAAGAGCAGGTTAGACAGACACCTGTCAGGGATGACCTAGATCAGTGGTTCCCAAACTTTTCAGCATCACGCCCCCCTTTTGATTTTTGAAAAACCCTCATCTCCCCTCCCCCCAAAAATAGCAGCAAAACTTGAAAGGAATAAACGAACTGACAGGGGCAACAAAATGTAATGGGGGAGGGGGAGCCAGGGGCACCTCACGGCCCCCCTGGAATTTCTTCACACACTCCTAAGAGGGCATGCCCCCCAGTTTGAGAGCCCATGACCTAGATGGTGCTTGATGACCTCGAGGTCCCTTCCAGTTCTAGTGTTCTATGAATTTAGTGGTTCTTTCCTAGACTCACTAAATCAACCCATCCCATTGTGGAGACAAGCCCTAAGAGATGATGTGTTCAACCTTGCCAGCTATGACCTGCTATTTAACTTCTTATTCCTGAGGGTAAATCTACACTAGCCCCCTCGCTCGATCTAGGGAGGCTAATGAGGGTGACCGAAATTGCAAATGAAGCGCGGGATTTAAATATCCCATACTTCATTAGCATGTTCCCGGCCGGTTGCTATTTTAGAAATTGACTAGCCCGAAGTAACTGCCCACGTCTACACACAGCAGTGAAACGGGATTCCAAATTAAAGCTCTACATCGAATTTGAGCTGTTATTCCTCCTGGAATGAGGTTTACAGCCTCTCCTCTGTCCTGTGCCATGTCTATTTGAAGTCTCAAGGGGGCAGTGCAAGACACAGACCGCTCCCACCATCACACTGGCTGCCAAATGCACCTTCTCCCACATTTCCAAAGACTTGACCCAGCCCAGCAAGTGGCGAACGTAGGAAAGACTGAGATGATGCGGGAGAGGAAACCTCTAAGGCCTACCTCTTCCATACCTCCCCCTCCCACTGAACACATCTGCTCCCTCCTGCTAGAGTTACACCCAGCCCAAGTGATCTTCACCTTCTTGCTGGCCAGAGTGGATCGTTCTATCAGGCTGGGCGGGGGAAGTAAGCACCCCTCCTAAAGTGTTTCATTTGCCCCAGTGAGACAGCCCAGAGCACCTCTCTGACTGCCGACTCCCTGTTGAATACCAGAGGCACATTCAAGTTCAAAGCCCCCCCCCCCCCCCCCGCCAGGACTGGCCTAAGTTTCCTAGGAGTCCCCTTGCCCTGTCACGGCCTCCCCCTTCCACTGAAACAGTGGGACTGGGAACCTCAAGCACAGGGAGCTGGTCCACCATGATGGCCCTTGTTCTTGGGTGGCATCAGTCTCTCAGCTCCTTCAGAGCTGGATGCCACATCCACTTTGCTCAATCGTTTCCCCCCCAAATCATGGCAACAATAAAAAACCCTCTTTACGGCAAGAGGGAAGGAGAGAGGCACCTGACTTCGCAGCCCATCTGAGCGTCAAGGAAGGAAAACTCCATCCAGAGATACAAAAACCCCTGGAAGAAATCCCAGCAGACAAGGCAGAGGGGAGACCTGTAAGGACCCGTTCCTACTAGCTCCTCAGCAGCCTGCCAAGGGATGTCTTCATGGCAACAGGCTGTTCAGCTAACTCATGACCAAGAGGCCTTTGTGAGAGAACCAGGGTAGCATGAGGCATTTCGGGGCGGGGGTGGGGAGAGAAGGCCCAGGCACAAACGTGGCACAAGACGGTGGATCCGAGCGCTTCAGAGGAAGGGCGGGAGGTAAAAATGAGGCAGAAGGCCTATTCCTGGGGAGAGACGGCTTAAATGAACTGGAAGATGATAGAACTCGCTGCTGCTACAGCGGCAGCTTTTGCCTAGACTTTGCACGGGGGTGGGGTGGGTTGCAGTGTAATTCCGTGTTTGCCAAGAGCAACCAAATGATACTTGTGTGCGGTGATCGGGGCGGATATAGGGCAGGGCGAATGGGGCGGCCACCCAGGGCCCCACGCTTCAAAAAGCCCCGCGCATGCGCCGTGGCAAAGGGGGGCCCTGCGAAATTATGCTGCCCGGGGCCCTGCAAAACGGTCATCTGCCCCGGCTGTGATTTTGGTCCTCACTGGGAAGTGAAAAGGGAAGCAGCACACAGTGCACTTAAACAATGCAGAGGACTTGGCTAGCCATTTGTCCTAGCTTTGTAGCTAGGGTGAGCTAACGAGATAAATCGAAGAACTTTGTACATAAGAACGGCCAGACTGGGCCAGACCAAAGGTCCATCTAGCCCAGTATCCTGTCTGCTAGCCATGGCCAGTGCCAGGTGCTGCAGAGGGCATGAACAGAACAGGTAAATTCCTCTCCTGGCATCCATTTCCAGCCCCTGACAGAGGCTAGGGGCACCATTCCTGCCCATCCTGGCTAATAAGTACTGATGGACCTAACCTCCATGAATTTATCTAGTTGGATTTTTTTTTTAAACCCTGTTAAAGTCCTGGCCTTCACAACATCCTCTAGCAAGGAGTTCCACAGGTTGGTGGTGCGCTGCATGAAGAAATCTTCCCTTTGCTTGTTTTCAATCTGTTACCTATTATTGTACGCCAAGTTCTAAAGCAGACATTCCCTTTTAGCCCCACCCTGCTCGAGCCCAGTAAAAGGTTTGAAGGTCCCTTTAATTATTAACAAGGTGCTTTGTTTTGCCTCTCCACTTTAGCAGGCTGGCTCTTTAGAAGCAGAAAGGAACCTTCACCTCCAAGCAAATCCGGATGGAACTGACCATGAGCATGTGCACCAGCCATACCCACAGTGCCACGGCATCGTTCCTGACAATAAGCACAAGCCGATCCCATTAGCACTAATGGGGATTCCATGTGCGGATGCAAGAGAAAGAAAATACCCCTAATGACTGTCAATGTCAAGTCCTCAGCTAATGTAAATGGGAGGAGCTCCGCTGATGTCTGTAGACCTGGCTGATTTACACCAGTGAAAAATTTGGCCCTCTGTTACTACCTCCCATTAGGTCCCAAACCATTTATCACCAGCCTACGTTTCCAATAGCCTCTTCCTCCAGCCAAACTTCTCTCTCCCTTCAGACCACAAACCGGGTCATATGCAAGATTTTCAAGGCTCACCAATTAGTCACAAGTTTTCCTAGTTTGTTTTCAAAGCCACTTCTATAGAGGTGCTTAATTAACAGCTTAATTAACAGCACCTTCTCATTCTGGCTGGGATTTTTAAAGGAATTAACCGTGGGATTTTCCAGTGCACCCTAGCAGATTAGGCCGAAAGCCAGATTTGTGAAGCTACTTGCAATGATGCCAGTAGACTAAAAGTGGACTTTCTGCATTTTTCTCTTTGAAATCAAGAGTTAGGTGCCCAGCCTGCTTAAGCACTGCTGAAAACTCCACTCTCTGTGTCCAGTCCCTGTGGATTTTCCCTCAAAGATACCTTTACATCTTTTACATGCTACAAACCCAACAACTAGGTAAGAATGCAAATACAGTATGTCCTCTACCACTCAACTGTTGATCCCTTTCTGGAGACTCTGAACTGTGGGGGAAAAGGCAAGATTAAAAACAGAGAATTGCTTCTCCGGGATTCACTGAAAAAGTTAGTGTATGAGGGCTTCCGAGGGGGGGTAGCAGAATTAGTCTGTACAGGATAAATTTAAAAACAACAAGTAGTCTGGTCAGGGGCGGATGAGAGTGCCGCGGGGCCCAGGGCAGTGAAATTTTGCGGGGCCCCTCCTTTGACACGGCGCATGCGCAGGGCCTCAGGAAGCGCAGGGCCCAGGGCAGCTGCCCCGCTCGCCCTGCCCTAAATCCACCGCTGAGTCTGGTAGCACTTGTAGCAGGTTCACTCACTTTTACGCACTGATTCTTCCCTCTGGATGGCTTGTGAGGAAGTCACCGGCGGCTCCGACGCCGACACCCCCGCTTTGGGTAAGGTATTCTCTTCAGGTCACTGCCCTCTGGCAGTGGCCACTCCATTCTTGGTCTGCTCCCCCCTTCTGGGGGGCGGGGGTCATTGTTCTTGCTTTGGTCCTCCTCCAGGGTCCTCCCTACTCCCTGGGACCCCTAGTTCTTCCCAGGAACACCCAGCTCCCTCCTGGAACACCCCGTTCCTCAGCGACCCATGGCCAGTCCCTCACTAGCCCCTCCAGGCAGACTGCAGTTTCTCCAGGCCCCTCCTCTCTGGTCATGGGCACACTTCTGCCTGCTCAGTTGCCTCCTGCAACCCTGCCTTGCAGTCTTATGGCCTGGGGCTTCCATGGCTCCAATTCCCCCCCCACAGCTGCCTCCATGCAAGCTGCGGCTATGTCCTTACAGCCCAGCCTTTCAGGGCTGCCTCCATTCAAGCCCTGGACACAACTGCCTCCTTGCAGCCCTGGGCCTCACGCCAGATAGACTGGGTTTGTTAGGCCAAAGCCTCTCTCATTGCAGGCTGATCTCTCTCCTCCTCCCAGGAGCTGCTCTATATAGCCCTCAGCTGGGCCCTCCTTATCTGCCTCAGCTGGTCTTCCCTCACTTCAGCTCCCAGCCCCTTAAAGGGCCAGTGCAGGGCAATGCCCTGCCACACACTTTAAAGACAAACAAAACATGTAGATGGTATCGTGAGCTTTTGTGGGGGTAGCACGTGGGCTCAGCACAGAGACATCCAACAAACCCAAAATGAAAGAAAGTAACCAGATTGTGTCTGACTAAACATTCCCTGTTCTACTCACATATCTGTTGTTCCAAGGTTTAGTCCTTCCCAAGGCATGGACATGACTGGAAATGCCATGCCTTGCTCCTAGCTTAACTCATCTATCCCAGCTCAGCTCTGGTCACACAAAGACTGAAGCAGGGAGGTCCTGCTTTTCAATTAAAAAACCATGCTCTGTTTTCATGTCAACCATGCTCTCCTGGTTTCCTGTCAACACTTCCTGGAAACTCTATAAGACCCACTGTCTCTGGGTTTAACCCTGACAGGCAATTTAGTTAACTGAATGGCTGGGATGTCCAGAAAAGGGTAGCACCCCTCCCATTCAATGGGCATTAGGTGCCTAAACACCTTTGAGGATCTAGGCCATAGACTTTTTCACATGGCTATTCACTCAAGCAGAGTTAAGTGTGTATGGAAACATTGGTGGGATATGGGGCTATAATTTGTAAAGTCCTCGGGATCATTGGGAATGAAAAGTTCTATATGACAAGTACCATTTTTGTAATGATTATTGTTATCCAAAGGTGACCACACATTCCAAGCTAGACAACTTTGCTGGACTAGCCTGTCACATCTTCAGCATGTCACCAGATGTATCTTTTCCTTTCTTCTGTAATTTGATTGGCTAAGGAACATGCCCTGTTTCTGCTGTATAATGCCAGAACAAAAAGGGAATACAAGTAGCATGATGTACCGAATCCAGGGGAAAAAAACCAACACAAATGTTTTGAACAAGGAATGTAATATAGACAGTTTGTACAGATACAGTCCTCGTGCAATAATTTAAACAGTGCCGATTACTACTTGGGGAAATAAAATAGAGCGTAATTTTGAAACTTGAAAAGCTTTCTTTGTGTTGGAATCAATTGCAATCATCCGTGGCAACAATTTAGATAAAGATCAACTTTACCCTTCTTTGCTGACGACACGAAACCAGAAGCAATAAAAAACTTAAGTGCGTGCAAAATGCACAGAACTAATGGACTGGATGCGGTGTGTGCCAGTGAAAGTCAGCGTATATAATGCAACATATACTGGCCGCTATATGAATGGGATACTATGGATGGCGTTGAGTATTATGCAATCCAGCTTAAGTTATATAGGGACTCTCACTTGGCACAGGTGGGTGGCTTTCCATTTCCATAAGCCTGAGCCACCTTAGTCATATCACAGACAAAATACTTCCGTGAGCGCTGCCCAGTCCAGCCAGTGGAAGCCTTCTGACTTGTTGCTACTATCCGGCTGAAGGCAGAAGGAGGCCAAGAACTCCATGCCAACTTGGACAAAAAACACTGATGGCTTCCCATGGGAGTTTGCCTGAGGAGAAGCTGCCAGGGTCAGACCCAAAGAAGAGAGACTGGAGACATCACAATAATAAATCCTCCCCTTCGCCACAAGCAAGCCACCTGTTTCATGAAATCTGTTGAGCCAAACTGAGCCAACGAACCTCCCATTTATTCTCCAAATTCCATCCAGCACCCACATGCATGAGCTCCCCCGGGACAAGCCCCATCTAGGTCAACGCCCTATGCAGAAAGAAACCCGGTAATCCATATATGGCATGTAGTATGGATTTCCTATGGGGTCTGCAGATTTTTATTGGCTTGCTACTGTGACTTGTGTCCTACCCAAAGCTCAGCCTGGTGCTGATCCCGGCCTCTGCATGGTCACGAAATCATGAAGACCTTCCTCAAAGCTGCATGAGCAAGTGCTGCTGAATCCACCTGTCCCCACCTTGTTAGAGAATGACTGCAGGGATTGGGTGGCCACATGCTCTTAGACGGGCCCTAAATTTGCAGACGAGAGATACAAGTGGAAACGTTTGGCGCTAGGAACCTGGTCCACGTGACGCACTGGCGGGCAGCCTGCGGGCCACGTGCAGCCCATCGGAGTGCCCGGTGTAGCCCACGAGAAGTCTTGTTGACCGTTGTCCCTGCACAGGGTTGCCCAGTTCTGCTAGTTTCCACCTGCGTTGTTTCTCAGCTACCGGTGTTAGTAACGTGAAGCAAGGGCGCGGGAAGGGAGGCGCATGCTAAGTGCACACCGCATTGTGAGAGCCGTGTGCTCCCTCTGCAGCCAATCCCAGCGCTGCTACGGTTCACTTGGCACATCCCTGCAACTAGGGCAAGGAGCCAACTCCCCTTTCCCAGGAGACCGTCTTGGCTACGACCATCTGGTAGCCCAGTGAGATGACGGCGGGCCACTCGTGCAGCCCCCTCACACGCCGAGGTTGCCCGTCGCTGAGATGATGCACTGGCAACATTGCCCTTCGCGGCCGTGAGGAGTCATTCCAGCTCCCTGCTCTCGGGCCCAGTAAGCTCCCTCCCTTCCACGTGCGTCACAGTATTAACGACGAGATGAACAATAAAGCAGACCCGAGTCTTTTCCATTGGACGGGAAGTTCCCAGGAGTCCTTGGTCTGAAGTCACCTCCAGGAGGCGCCAGGAGACTCAAGAACTTCCTTCTTTCCTTTTTACTCCACCCATGGCAGGGCCCTCTCTCCAGTCTTGCTAGGGCTGGCAGGAGAGGCAGGGTAGACCTGGTTTTGGTCCATGCTTCCAGCACAAACTACTGGCCCTTTCCTATGACCCAGGATGGACGCAGCTCACATTGGCACTCAGCATCTTACGCTTGTCAGGGGCTCCTTCCTTCCCACAGGTGCTGGGCTGGAGACCCCGGGACATGGAGAATTAATGTTCGCAGGGTGTGGTAGCCCTGTGGCTCCCGGGTTATGCCCTGCAGAACTTCACATTGAGCATTCATCGGGCCCAGAGGGCCTGACAGAATTGCTAGGCCCCTGGACAAGAGGGGGGAGGGGCAGTGCTGTGCTCCCAGAAGGGGCGGGGCCTCAGACAAACAGGGCGGGACTTGGGAATCCCCTTTCCTCACCAGCCCCTCTACACCACCCAGGGCTCTGGCGGCGATTTAAAGGGCCAGAGCTGTGACTGCCGCCACTGTTGTAGGAACAGCAGCAACTGGGCGCCCTGGGCCCTTTGACTCTCTGGGCCCCGGATTCAGATCAGTGGGTCTGGTCAGGCCTTGTGTTTATTTTTCAATAATTACTCGCCTCAGCAATGATGAAGATGGGGCAAAGGAACACATTTCCTTGGCAGCGTGTATTTTTGTAGCCTCGGTGTAATCGCAGCACCACTTATGCTGGCTATAAATAAATAAAATTATGATATTGCTGAGGGAAACACTTCTGTGCTCCAAGACCTCCAAATATTGCGCGGCTTGCATGTTTAACAGGACGGTGCTTTCATTGTGGCGTGGAGAAGAAGCGACTGATTTTAGGAAAACAATCGATGATACAGTTCTGATCAGCATGTGTTGCTTTGCAATCGCTAATAGCCTGACCACAAGAGACGCCCAAATTGTACAGCGATTTTATACAGAGTGGTGTGTGTGTGTGTGTGTGTGTGTGTGAGAGAGAGAGAGAGACACCCAAATTGTACAGCAATTTTATACAGACTGGTTGGTGTGTGTGTGCGCGTGGCACCCAAGTTGTACAGCAATTTTATATAGAGGGATGTGTGTATGTGTATGAGAGAGAGAGACCCAAGTTGTACGGCGATTTAATACGGGGGTGGAATCACCCAAACTGTACAGCAATTTTATGTAGCTGGATGTGGGGGGGGAGCCCAAATTATAAAACAATTTTATACAGAGTGGTGTGTGGGGGGGGGGCACCCAAATTGTACAGCGATTTAATGTGGGGGTGGTTTCATCCAAGTTGTACAGTGATTTTATATAGAGGGATATGTGTGTGTGTGTGTGTGTGTGTGTGTGTGTGTGTGTGTGTGTGTGTGTGTGCGTGTGTTGCTGGGATGGCACTAGCCTGCATCCACACTGCACAGTGAGTGTGCTAATGTCTAATACCTGAGGGCCCAGTCAGTTTTGAGTGACAAGCACCAGGATGCCCCAGCCAAGGGCTTCTGTGGGTGGCCAGGACCCAAGTTGGGGTCTTGCCTGAGTTACAACTTGCCGTGCCGTCGCTGTGAAGGCAAAGACGCCCACATCGGGCAGCTCAGGCTGCCCAGCCTGTTATGCCGGGACTCAGCGCTGCTGAGGATTAGGTGGGTCCTTCGTGCTGGAGGCGGCTTACCTGCTAGAGCACACGGGTCAAAGTCTTTCCAACCCCCAGGCTTGTTCTTCTGAGACTGGCCTACAGAGCACCCGAGCTCTCCGGCAGGGCAGGGAGCTGGCCAGGAACCACGAGAAAACCTTCCCGGACACAAAGGGGGAGCATGGCAGGAGCGACTTCCAAAGCCTCCAGCACCCCAGAGCGCTTCTGAACATCTGGCTGTGGACTTAGCTGCCTAAACGGGAGCAACGGGATTCGAAACCCTTTGGAAAACTGGCCCAGCAAACTCTCTGAGAGGGCCTCATCTGGCTGTCTTCGCTCCGCCAACGCTCCCATTGGCCCCAGTAGAGGGCAGAGGGAGGAGTTAGTCTTGGTTTCCATGCAGCCCTTATTCATGGCCAATTATATTGTTTTTAAAATAAACAAAGTGCATAAGGAGGTGGCATGTCCTAGTGGGTAGAGCTCTGAAGCTGGAGTCAGGAAATCTGAGTTCTATGCTCAGCGCTGCTGCTGCACGACCTGGAGCAAGTAGGACCTCAGCTCTCTGTGCCTCAGTTTGCCCGTCTGTGGAAGGGACATAATGACAGCAGCTGTCTGTGGAAAGTGCTTTGCGAGCTGCTGCGCAGCGCCACATAAGAGCAAGGTATTGTCATGCGCTCCAGCTCAGCCTGGGTGCAAGGTGAGCATTTTTACACTCGCACTGCAAGTCCACACCCAGGGTGTGTCTAGACTACACCTCTCTGTCGACGGAAAGGTGTAGATTAGGCACATCAGAATTGCTAATGAAGCAGGGATTTAAATATCCTGAGCTTCATTATCATAAACATGGCCACCACTTTTTTTTCAACACGGAGCTTTTTCGAAAAATGTGGCAGTCTAGACGCGGATCTGTCGAAAATAAACCCTTTTTTGGACAGATCCTGTAAACCTCATTTTTGGAGGAATACAGGCTCTGTCGAAAAAGGGACAGATCTGCTTCTAGACTGCCGGGTCGACAGAGGGATAAAGTCTAGACGTAGCCCCAATGATCTCAGGTTGCTGTTAAAACAGAACGCGTGTTAATGTACCGTGACAATTAGAAGTTTAAGAATCGGCTAAGCTGGTCACATTGCAGACACGCTGTAATTGCAGGTTTCAACAGTGTAGCTCTATACTTAATTTGTAAAAGGTGAAATATACATTAACTAAGGTGTGGAATGGGGGAAATTGTTATGTAGGAGCCTTAAACTTCATTTTCTGATTTTTGTATATTTAAATCAACACACATATGGGGTTGTCATACATATTGTAGATAGCTAGGCACACCTATGACACATATGGGGATGATAACCATGTGATGTATATTGCAGAACCAAATGGTCAACTGCATTTATCTTGCACCTTGGACATTCTCTCCACCTTATCTTTACTCCGCCGACTCAGTCATTGTTTCTTGCAGATTCACGCTGGATGTGCATCAAACAGCCCTCTCCCCCATTAGAAAGAAAAGAAAAGAAAAGAAAAGAAAAGAAAAGAAAAGAAAAGAAAAGAAAAGAAAAGAATTGTTTTTAAAAATTTCTTCTTCCCCTGCAACCCACCCTCACCCCTTTTTGCTATTTCTCCAAGCGATATTGAATCAAGGACCAGGACGTGCAATATTCAGTCCAGGGCCAGTGAGAGATTTAAACTCACGTCCCTTGAGACCTCTCATGGCTAAAAATTAGCCCTTGCCCCATTTAAAAAAAACCATGAATGCCTCTTAATGTAGAATAAAACATTTGTTTCTATAGTGATATTTACCTCCCCCCCAGCCCCCTTCTGTTCTGAAATGTGATTTGTCCTTTTCATATGTGTTCATTTTTTTAATTGTATCCTTTGGTATATATGGTTGTGACAATTTTCTTCCACTATTTGACCTGAGGAAGTGGGTCTGGCCCACGAAAGCTCATCATCTAATAAACCATCTTGTTAGTCTTTAAAGTGCTACATAGTCCTGTCTTTTGTTTCAGCTACATTTGTTTCTAGACGTGCTATGTCACAAGCTATTCAACCTTAAATCTGTGATCTGTTTGTGTCTGGGGAAACTTGTTTAGTTTCTTAGAGGTTTGTAAAATGCAGGTTTTACAACATTCCCACCCCCTCTCACTCTGCCACTCTCGCAGCGGCCTTGCAGTAGGAGTTGAACACACTGTTCGAAGGGAGTCTGGGTTTAGAGCCCAGTAGCCACGCCATGCCGCTGGCAATACATGGAAGCATGGAGGGGCAGCAGTTCTTAGCCCTAGAATGTGGGGTGACCTTGGAACTATTTGGCAAAACTTGCTCCAGTGCAGTAGCTGCCGTTGGTTCTTTGGGCCTCTACACCGGTTCTGTGAGACAAAGGATGCAGAGACAAAAACACTGTGCAGGCGTAAACACAAGCACCCACACATGCACATGCCTTTTGGAGACCTGCCTGTGTAAACACACCCATCTATCGTGTGTGCATCTTTGTATAAATGCACCCTGATGCATACAGAGGAAGTGGCTACATGAAAATAGAAAACGCTTCTCTTGGGCAGGAGTTTGGGCTAACGCTCTTACTCCTGTGTGGCATACTCAGAGGTAGATTATGCAGCTCATCCCAAACTAATGTCAGCAAACGCTTTAACTCTTCCACACACACCCCGTGTATTTCGCTTTATGTCACTTTTCAGAGCAACCTTATTTTAGAAATGTGTCTGACTCGGATTTGTTGGTAGATTATTTTTCTTACACCCCAGCCCCGTCGCCTGTAAAGCCAAATGATTTGGAGGACCCTCTGCCCAGAGGCCGAAAACATTCAAACTTTTTTTTACACCTTTACAAATGCTCCAAGACAACTTTTCTGTGACGTGATCATTGTCATTACAACCCGGTATCTCACAGTCAAGGGCTAGCAGTACACCTCACTGGAGACCATGGAATCCACTCACTTCCCCGGGGTGCAGTACCAGACATTTCTAGCCCTGGTTGTTCTCAAGATATTCTACCTCTAAACTGTCATGGGTCCGGCACTGAATGTTGCCTGCCTTGACCATTGGCCCAGCAGATATTGTCAATCCTAGCTTTTACCTGATATATAGAGGAATTTGGGGAGATGGAAACAATTGTGGAAGAATCCATTTGTTGTTGGTTTTTTCTAGGGTATGTTTGAAAGAGGGTCAGAGAGTGGAGATGTTAGATGTGCTCCTGCCTGGGACAGATAAGACATCAGGATGCAGGCAATTAGAGATGCAAAATAAATGTAGTTGATCACAAGTTGGGAAGGGGGTGTTGCGTGCGGGATGTGCCCTTCTGCTGGCAGGGAATAGGCTAAAAGTTGCATAAGCAACTTTAATGATGGCATTCTTTCACATTTTAAGTGCTTGATTTGACAACCTCAACAATGTGATTTTATACATGGGTGACTCCCCCTCCTATGGAATATGTATATAACCCCCCCCCATGTGTGCCATTAAAAAAAACCTGTACTTGTTAACCCCCGTCACTGCAGTAACCATGGTAGCCGCCTGTCCTTAGAACAGGAGCTACTGTAGTGCTGCAGTTGTTGTAGAGTGGCAAATGTTGACTTTTTTTTAAATGGTTCCCATTAGTTTACCTGACATCATTTTTGTTACCTCTGAGATTTTTGCAGCAATCTAACTGCCTCGCTTTTCAGAGCAAGTCCCAGACCCGTGGTATAGATTATGGAGACCCTCAGCAAATTCATTCCCTCGGCATAATAATAAATTACCTCTTAGAACTAAATCTAAGCAAGGGCTTGCTACCGTACATACAAAACCCCCTGGTGGAAGCTAATAAATGCGAACTCCACAGCACTTTTGGAAGCAGAAAGAGCCCTGCCGTCTGACCTGGCTGCTGGGGATGGATTTCCCCCGCATGAGGATATGGTCTACGGTTCCTGCATGTGGTGCTGTTTTAATCAGTCAACAGCCCCAGCTCGGGCACTGCTCCTGAGGGGTGGCAGAGACGGTTTACATTTGCTCACGGCTGACTGGCGGAAGAGGGCCTTTTTCTGAGGAGCTAGTGACGGACGGTCACCCACAGTCAGAGGAGAAAGGAAGCGGCTGTGACCGTCAGTCTGATTTCATGGACTTCAGATTCAGCCCCACTAAATCCTTTGGCACCCCTGCCCTTTCCCAGGGACAGGAGATGCATCACTTGAGTGGGGGGGACGGGACTCAAAAGAACTCAGGCTTGGCTTAACTCTGCTCCATGAAATGACCCCCCCCCCCATACAGCCAGTTAGAGCCCTATCCTGCAGCCCTTACTCAGGCGAAAGTCCCAGGCCGGGCTTGCAAAGAACACGGATTCTCGGAGGCAGACTTCTTCCCCACGTCCAGTACTACCCCTAGTCTTGCACTCCAAACAGCAGCCTGTAGCAGTGTGGGGGCTGGTCTCCGTTCACTCCCTGGAAGGGACGTGCAAAAAGGGCTGCCCCATGGGACAGGCGAGAAATAACCTGGCACAGCCTTAAGGGTGGAAGCTGCCTTTTCAGCCGGAACTGCTCCAGCTCAATACAACCCTGCATGAGACACAACCCTGCATGAGACACTACCATTCCCTCTTTGGCCCAAAAGGCTGCCACGCAGGGAGTAATAACACCAGCCCCTCTCTCTGCCAGAGAGCCACTTCCCACTTGTGCACAGACTCCTTTGCATTCGTAATGTTTCAGCATTAAAACAGTAACGCAGGCCCCTCACTCCGCCTCTGGGCCTAGCAAGCAGGCAGATGCCAAATGAGTTCTTAAGCCATAGAAAGACTCAAGAGCATTTTATTTTCACTAGCTGGTCCATACGCCTGCGCTACCTGGCTCTGGAATAGCTGCAGGATTTCTAACGCCCTGCTACTGATCCGGGAGTAAAACCAAATCGAGACATGGACTTGTGCCAAGCCCAGCTTGCAAAATTCACACCTTAGGAGCTAGATCCTTCAGCAACAGTGACCACTGGATTCCTAGCCCCTCTAAGAATACCATCCACCTCGCCTCTATTCTGTGCTCCCATAGCTCCTGGTCCCTGCTAGTCAAAGACTCCTTACTGAAATATCAATATTTACTCATTCTACGGATACATCGGCTCGGTGGAGGGTCACCCGTCTGCCCTGGGCCAGCCCCTGCCAGCTGCCCTCTGGCTGAGCCGAATCCGTATCGAATTCGAATCATGCCCTTCCTTATCTGCAATTCTTGTAGCGCCACTCCGCAGTGCGCCTTATTACCTCATTTACGGCGGCTTGCTCGCCGGAGATCCGACCCAGCGATCCACTCCGGCTCCCGGCCGCCGCACGCCTGCCTTCCTCCCCCGGTCTGAGCAGCCGGATTCACACCGCCCCTCCCCGGCCTGCCTCCCCGGTCGCGGGCGGGGAGCGCACACGCAGCAGGCGGCCTTTTTAAAGAAATCGTTTATTTACAGATCTCAGCAAGTACAAAGTATGATACACGGTCGGTGCCAACCCCAAACCTTCTGCATTATGAAACATAAGGCGCTTTCTCTAACGGCCAAGTGCTGCTTTGCGGGGCTAAGCCGGGAGGCGCGCAGGGCGAAGTGAAAATCGCCTTGCCCGAGCGCAGCCCTTCTTACTGGGGCGCGTCAATTACAGCTGACATTGACCTCGCGCGGCCTGCGCGGCCCGATTTCCCCGGGCGTCTCCTAAAGCGAACGCCTCCCCAGTTCCGTTCCCTCCCTCTGCTAAGCGGTCTAGCTGTCGGACTATCCTACACGCAGCGGGGAGGAGCCCTTTGCCCCAGGGCCACCCGAAATCTTCGCTTCCCAGTTTGCAATACATGATCCGGTTAGCGGAGCAGTCGGTACTAAGCGTGCCCGGGATCGCAGCGCATACATACATGGAAGTGTTTCACACTTCTTACCAAAGCGAGGGGACTGGCCCCTTTTCCTAACGGGAGAGCGATATGAATTTACAAACGGAGCTGCTAAAGCGGCCAGTTCTCCAGTGTGATAATACTCGGCTGATTGTTTTCTCCTCGGCCACGGAATAACCTGCCGTTTACACACACCCCGGGGGAGAACCGGAGTGACTTTCCTTATGCCTCTGGCAATTTCTCGCGCTTCCTGCTTATTTCCCCCAGCCCATGTCGCCCAGACTGGCCAGCAGAGATGAGATCCCGTCTTCCTTCACCTCCAGGAGCGGCCTCCGCCCCCCGCAAACCGCTTTGCAAAGCCCAGGCGCCGGTTCCAGCTGCAAACACACTCCCGCGGGGAGTTCCGCAAGTTCCCTGGGGCTGTAGATTCGGGGGCACCCGGAGCCCGTGGTCCAAGTTTCCGTCTCACCAGTCCAGGACTCCCGGCTTCCAGGAGAAGCGCGTTCACACTGACATCCCGCAGCGCGCCCCGGTTTGCCGCAGGCGGGCGGCTGCGGCCCGGGAACAGTTCGGCGGGGGAGTCCGAAGCTGGCCTCGGCCCACGCTCTGTAGGGACCGCCGGAGGCAACTGTCCGCCCAGCTCTGCTTCGTGCCCGGCTCCGGCCATGCAGGGCGAGGTGGGGAAGGCGCCGTGGGTCTGGCCACCCCCCGCCCCCGAGAGTGTTTACACGAGCGAGGTGACGGGCGGGATCTTGGCGTTCTCCTCTTCCCAGGGCTGGAGGTTCTGCAGCGCGAAGAGCGAGGAGTTGTGTAGACACAGCGGGTCGGGCTGGATCGAGTCGTTCAAGGACTTCTGGAAAGCGTCGTGCTGCAGCTGGAGCATGAGCCTGCTGGCCTGCTGCCGCTCCGCCTCCCTCTCCTCCGCCGTCTGCCTCCTAAACACACAGCGCACATCAGAGGGGAGCCCGCGCCCGGCGCCCCCCGCTCGTCCCGCGCCCACCCCGCTCTGCGCACCCGGGGGGCAGGGGAGAAGCCGGGTCTGGGAAGGGGAGTTGGGTATTTACACACACTCCCCCCCCAAGATCGTGATCGGGGGCAGGAAGAGTTCTACCCTAAGCGCCAAGCCGTTCGCGCTGCGCCCGCACCGCTCCGGGTATTTACGCAGCGCCGTGCGCTCTGCGGCACTTCCGCTCCCCCCCCCCCCGAAACGGGCCAGCCCCCAGGCCATGGGAGGCCTCCCCAGGACAGGCGAAGTGTGCGGGGAGCAGGGTCTGACTCAAGGCCCTTCCCGGGGCCCCAGCAGCCTGGGCCTTCCAGGCCCGGTTAGTGCCCAAACACAACGGCCGCGCAACGCAAGCCCTGCCCGGAAAGCAGCTCCGAGCCGGAGACGTGCGCTTTGAGGTGTGTGATGAGGCAGCGCTCTGTTGTCTCCGTGTGTAATGCAAACACACACACACACACACACACACACACACACACACACACACACACACAGCGTCTGCAGCCACAGAGACGCATCCTTGTGGCTCAACGCCTGCGTCTCCAACAAGTTGCTGTGACATCTGCCCTTGAGCCCAAGGGCACCTCCGAGGTGCCTGGCCGGAGCCAGGACAAAAGACCTAGCGCGTATCTGGGCTCCCAGAAACGGGTCCAGCAGCCCCCTCGGTTAACAAGCTCCGGTGCCCTCCACACACACCCCGGTGCAGCCGCACGGCCCCGTCTGTCGGGCTGCGGGCCGGGTGCGGAGAGGCCAGGGAAAGGGAGCTGGCTCGTTACGGGGATTGCGGGCCGCTGGTGTCCTGTGTCGGCCCGTCTCGCGGGGTTGGTGGCGTGAGCCGCACTCTTGGGCAATTGCAAGAACCGCGGCCAGCCCCGACATGTCTTTAAATCCGATGGCGGCGGCTTTAAAACGCGGGCCCGCCGCTCCTACGGAAGCAATTCGGCGGGGAGCGGTGTCGGGGCGCCGTTGTCAAACGCTTTACTTCCAGAATTCACTCCTCTTCGAAACCACTCGCTCTATCCCCATCGCCACCCGGCCCTTGCCCCCAGACCCCCACCCCGCCGCTCCCGGCTACAACTGCGGGCCAGGGTCGTTGGGGGAATCGAATTTCAGAGCCGGCTATTTCCGAACGTGATTTACACGACGGATAATTACATCGAATGTCCCACGCGTGGAAAAGACACCAGGCAGGCCAATTAGCAAACGCGCGCGGCTCGGCTCAGCGCACAACCATCCTCGGCCTTGAACGTTGCGATTTTGTTTATTTTGATGTTCGTGGCCGCAAAAGGGGGATCCCACGCTCCCCTCGTTTCTTAGAAATGATCGAAAACTCCCGCTTTCCCGCGGGGAAGTTTTCCAGGGAAACGTGGCTGGTTTCGATTCTCCACGAAACGCGTCCCCCTGTTTTGCAGCCTGGGGAGAGGGAAAAGAGGGAGCCAAAGTCGATGTTCGCTCCTTTTCCCTTGGTTCTCCCGTGCCCAGGACAAAGCAAGTGGCATTTTAAAAGAGACCCTGTTGCGGCTACGAATGGCATGGGCCAGTGTTTGGGAGACAGACACGGACGAGGGGGGTCGGGGGCCGCTTTCGGGGAGTTCCCAGCCGCGCGGGGCCCCGAGCTGAGCGAAGGACGGGGCGCCGGAATTCGTTTGGGCACAGACTGCTAGCACGGCCTGCGTCTGGAGCGCCAAATGCCGCGTTCTCCAAAGCCAGCTGACGCTCAATGCGCCCCGACACTCCCCACAATTCACACCAGCGGCTCGCTGCGGGTTCAATTCGTTCTTGGGCAACGCTGGGGCTGCCAAAGGGCCTCCCCAGCCGCGGCGTCTTTCCCCTGCGCCTGGCTCCTCTGAGCAGGTGCAGAAACGACGGGCTCCCTTCCCCGGCTCGGCTCTGCGCCCTGCGGGTTCGCCTTTGCCAGCCGGCGGGGGGGAAAGGGAGCCACGCTCCCCAGACACACTTCGCCGGGGCTGCGTCTCTCACCCCCCCCCCCCCCATCAGCTCGTAAGGGCCTGCCCGACCCCCAGCACAGAGCCGCCCGGGAAATGAGCAAACGGGCTCAGGGACACCGAGCAGAACCGGAGCGGGGTGGGGAGCCTGGAGCTCGGGCCAGGAGACACAACCCTGGCAGGGCAGGAAAGGGGCGGAGGAGGGGAGGGGGAAGAGGCAGCCAGGGGCTGGGGAGAGGGGAGCGGGCCGGGCATAGGTGGGGTAACAGGGAGGCCTGGGCAGGCGAAGGGGTAAGGGAGCAGGCGGGTGGGGAGGGGCAGAGGGCAGGCAAGCCGGGGCAGTGGGAAGAGGGGCCGGCGCTGCACCGGGAGCCAAGGCCGAAGCGCAGCGGAGGGTCCAGGCAGGGCCTGCCCAGCTAGGCCCGGACTCACCGCCACTTGGTCCGCCGGTTCTGGAACCAGGTCTTGACCTGCGCGTCCGTCATCTTGAGGGACTTGGCGAGCGCCGCCCGCTCGGCCGAGGCCAGGTACTTCTGCCGGTGGAAGCGCTTCTCCAGCTCGCAGATCTGCACCCGGGAGAAGGAGGTGCGCGGCTTCTTGCGCTTGGGCGGGGTGCGGTTCTGGTAGGGGTGCCCGATCCGCCGGGTGACGGTGAAGGGGGTGAGCGCGGCCGCCGCTGCCCGGGGGACAAACAGAGCCGCGGGTGAGCGCCCGGCACCCTCAACCCCCCCGGTCCCCCACCCTCACGTCTGCTCCTCGGCCAGCGGGACCTGCCAGGGCCGCGGGGCTCGGGGTGCGGGGCCTGGCCGGGATCGGCGGCCCTGGGCAGGCAGAGCAGCGCAGGAGGAACCGGGTCTGTCTTTAGGGGGGGGGGTGCATCTTGCCAGTGCTCCGCTGTAGGGATCACCCCCTATTTTCTCCCCGCCCCCCAACGGACACAAACCTGCAAGACCGGCCGGGGCCGAGGCCGCTGCGGCTTCTAGCCCGTCGCTGCCCCCACTTCGCTTCCTCACATCGAATCCTCTTTATTTCCACCCACTTAGCTCCTAAACGCCGCCAGTTCTCAGTGCGGGATTAGGTTCGCCAGGACGCGCTCGCTAATCGGATTAAGGCTGGGGATTAGCGGAGCGCCTCCACTGCGCTCCCACCCCCGCAGGGCTCGGCCTTCAGAGCAGGGGAGCTGGGCCATTGGGTTTTGTGAATCGCAGTGGCAGGGCGATCCGGAGCCGGCGGCGAGCCCTGCTCGGCCCGCAGTGACACCGGAATAACGCCAGTGTTTTCCGTCTGCCCTAGCTGCCGCGGCCGCCCACTCCCGCCCGGGCTGAGGGGCAGGGAGTGCGACGGGAACCGCGTGCCCCAAAACGGCCACAAAAACTTGTTTCTCTACCGTAGCCGGTGCGCAGAAAGATGCCCTCCCCTCCCCTCCCCCCAAAGAAGCGGAGCCGCTATTTTTAAAAGCTGCGCCAGGTGCCCGGGCCGCCGTGGGGGGCTCGGAAGGGGACAAGCCAGACTCGTTTGCACGCTGGGCTGGTGCCGTTTGGAAGCGGGCGGACAGTCACGCCACCGCGGCTCCCGGGGCTGTGTGAAAAACCAGCCTTTTACCTGTGAATCTGTCCTTGACGAACCGCCTGCTGCTCTCCATCCAGGGGAAGTTGAGGCTGCCAAGGCTGGGGACAGCTGGCATCGCGGGGATGGCGCTAGAAATGGGAGGTGGGACAGCCCCAGGGATGGGTCTGTGCGCTGGCACCCGGATCACTCCAGCTGGAGCCAAGCTCAGATTCACACTGTAAGATCCAGAGTCTTCAAAAGGCGCCCCGATGCCAGGGAAGGAGGCCGGGAGGGAAGGGTACGGGGCAGTCGTTCGGCTCACGGGGCTTCCCAGGTAATTTGTGCCGTCGGATCCTCTGGGGGCGGGCTGGGACGCGTTTTCCTGATCAGAACTGTTTAAAATCTGATCAATTCCAAAGCTGATGGGCTCGTGTTGATGCGGGGTCTGTGTGTTCGTTGGCTGATCCATCCTGGGTGAATAGAAATATTGGCTCCCACCTGTATGAATTCCCCTATAAAACGCTCGCTTTTCCTTACAGTAGATCCATGTAGGTCCGGCTGTCTGTCAGACTGAAACTTTGCCAAGAGTGGTCCAGCCCGACAGGCTCTGTGTCATCTTTTTTTGAACCAAACCTGGAGTTTCGGCGTCTCATTTCTGTCCTGCCGCTGCCATTGGCCGCGATAAACAAGCCTCTCTCCTCCCATTGGCTCCCGGATTTCAATAAAGGCCTAATTCATTGAAATAGGAGCTTAGGGACTGTTCCAAGGTGACATCATTTTAACAAACGAACAATAGGTCAAATTTATTAGCTAAGATAATGTGTGTCGGATATTACAATCGCATCTGTGATTGTTTGTCCTTAGAAATTAGCGATTTGAAATTTAACAAAGCTTTGCAATTACGAGGCAGTCCCCTCCCCCTTTTGTTTATTACCTAACATGCTAGTCGTACCGAGCTCCGGGCTGGGAATGACAAAACAGCCTCTCCCCCTCGGTGGATTAATTTAGAACGTAATGTAACTCTTTCCTATTGTTTCTGTTTATAAATGGTGTGCAGCGTGTAAAACACCTTCCTGAGAGGCGCAGAGGAGTACCGCTGGGTGTTTACCTGTTCATCGGCTCAAGTTATGGTTCTAGGACAGTGGACACAAAATTAGTCGGTTAGAGCGATTTTTAAAAATATATATAAAGGCGGGGAGAGTGGGGGTTTTAGGCTTTGAAGCCTAGAGTTGAATTGCCTTTTCTCCCACATGCTTTCTGATGGGGGGACTTTTTAATGCTCCATATATTAAGCACCGATTTAGGGAACGCTCCTGAAATCTTACCCTGTTGTGATTTATCTGAAGGCGAGAGACATGCGCGCCTCTATTTTTTCCTGCGATTACTTATGGGGGGGGTCATTAAATATATGCCCACAGAAACGCTACGTTTGGGGAACAACACTTCCCACCCGGAAAGAGAGAGAGAGCTCAGAGTAGGACTTGCTTTCGTGTGGATTGCAAAGCCCACGGATGCGCGCGGGTCAGAAGAGAAACAACCTCTAGACATCTTGGTTTGAAAGGGCTTTTTGCAAGCTGAGAATTTAGTTTAAATTTGCCTGGGAGGGTCCTATTCAGGGGCTAAATAGAGAGAGAGAAATGTTTCCTATTAACTGTATTGTGTGTGTGTGTTTACCTTGCACCTAGTTAATTACTATAGGGCCTCTGGCTTTTCCCCTGTGTTTGCGTTTTTACAAATTTCAAACAATTATTTTAGTCTGATAGAATATTTCTGTCTCTGTTTGAACGGCCGGCCCAATATTCGCGCGGGGCGGCCTCTCTTGGAGAGAAAATTAAAGGGGGGCCCATGTAAAATGCGAAGAGATTCCGTTTTTGGATTAATTTACGTCAACAAACTTCCTGCCGTACACCAGCGTTAAGTGAGTTTGCAGACGCTCCCTAACGTCCAAATTGGACTAAAGGCGTTAAAAATTAAATAACGTTCAAATGCATTTACTTAGTTTCCCTTTTATAAAGGGAAATGAAAACAGGGAATAGAATTTTCCTTTTAATAGAATGTAATAGTATTTGATCAGCACCTGTTAGGGCTGATTTTGTGATTTCAGAAAGCAGCGACAAGGAGAGAGTTTATTAGTTTTTAAAGCTTAGGATTCAATTACCGCAACACACTGAATAATTTAAATGGTAGCAGTAAATGCAAACAGACCTGTGGAGTTATTGGACTTATTGCATGGAAATGCTAAAGAATAAGGAGGGAGGGAGGAAAATAAATTAAAATCAGGGCTGTGTTCTTTTTTAAACAAACACAACCAACCAACGAAATAAAAAAGCCTCCTCTCCCCAATATTTGTTTCCTACCCTAAAGGACCGGTTTTTCTCCGCGAAAAGGTTCGAGGGTTTCTCCACTGCCCATGATCCGAATTTGTAGAGCTTAAAATAAAACAAAATAGATCAACCCGCCCCCCTTTTATTGCAGGGGTATTTTGTATTCATTTCCTCCAATCTCGGAATGTTTTGTTTTTAAGATTTTCCCCCCCAGTTTATTTAAAAAATAGGAAAAAATGGCCCCATGCATTTTCCTTCCCAGTGTTACTTCAACGATTATTTAAAGACCCAACTTCAGACAGGTGCCGAAGCAAAAGGAATCTCGATGCGTGGATTTATGGACCGCACAGAGAACCGCGGAATACCAGCCATCCGAGGCCGCCTGTTTTATTGCTAACGCGGGCAGTTAAATCTCACTTCTTGCTCCTAAACGCGGGGCATTAAAAAGTGTGTCTCGGCCCCTTCCCCTAAGCAAGGATCCCCCATCCTGACAGCATGCAGATCCAAGCCCCTTTGTGAGGCTCTCCCGTGGAAGGTTTGGAGGAAGGCGAGATGCACTGGGAGACGCGCACACAAATAACCCTTTTTTCTTCTTCTTTTTCTTCCTGGCAGTCCATTGATCGCCCCGAAAATACCCCACAGCGGCTACCCAGGAGACTGGCACGCAACCCAACAGATGCTAATGTCTAGGAACGGGAAACTTGAAAAGCAGCAGCCCTGCATAGTACGGCGGTTTGTTAATTTCGGGTGGGTTTACAGGGACAGGTCAGGAGGGGGTGTGGAGAAGAGCGACTGGCCATTAGGAACTCTCTCTTGGCTGGAATCGCCCTTAAGACAGGTCCAGGGACCAGGTGTGGCGCCTGGTCTAAACTCGCTCCCTGCTGCTAAAGGTTCCGGAGGAATCAGGGGAAGGCGCAGCGCCTTGCGCGCTACGTGGGAATGAGCGAGCGCTGCTCAGGGCGAGCGACCCAGGCAAGGTGGGGTGAGAGGAACCGTCCACGTAGCGGGGTTTACTGGGAGGCGCGGCGGAGGCTGGGGGATTTTCTTTCGCTCCCAGACTCGGATGTTTCTGTCTCTAGCTGCCCCGCTGTGGCTCCAGGGTTAAAGAGGCGCCAGGTAAAATCCCGCGCCCAGGTGACTGTCGAAGCTGGCCGGCAGCCCCTGCCGCATTTCCGAACGAGCTTCGGAGCTGGAGGATTTAATATTTTAATGGGCCATTAGCCGTGACTCTGAGAAGGCTGGAGCGGGGAGGGCAAGGGGCGATTTAGCGGGGGGGCGATGGCCAGGCAGTTGTTTGCCATGGAGAGGACCGATCAATTAAGGAGACGCAGCTCTCCGGCTGGCCTCGGGAAGAGGCAGCCGCGCCGGAATCTGCCGGGTATTTCTTTCACTGCTAATCCGATTAAGGGGAAAATAGCCCCACCGCCTTGCGTTCAGCTCATCCCCCAGGAGCCTGGCTGCTCGCAGGCCTTTCCGACGGCGCAAATGGGGCTGGGACAGGTTCTGTTCCCCAGCCAGGCTCAGCTACCTGGCCGCGCCGTGCGCCCGGAGCGCAGGAATCCGGCTGGCGAAGTGGCCCCGCAGCAGAGCCAGTTCGCAATAAAACCAGACTCCAGAGAGGCGGCTGCCAGTGAGCAGCCGGGTCCCGGCCCTTAGCCAAGGGGCGCAGGAGCGGGGCTGCCCCGGGAAACGGAGGCCCCAGAGGCATCTCCTCCTCCGGCCCCCCGACTTGCCCCGGCCTGGGAGGCGCCTAATTGGATTTTCTTCCCACTTGCGCTCGCGTGTCTAAGCGGCCTGATCATTAGGCTGAGTTTCTATAGAGTGGAGCTAATTGGATTTGCAGGCTACCAGCAAGCTGGCGTGCCCGCTTTCAGGAAGGAGCCTCCCAGCCCGGGAGAGGCCGAGGAGGGAAACTTACCCCTCCTGGCCTGCCCCCCGGCACCGCCGCTCGGAGCCCCCCTTCCAGGCCCGACTCTGAATGGCCCGGGCGGGTGTTCCAAAGCCAGCCCCGCACGCGAACGAGGGGAGGGCGAAATAAATAAATAAAGTGACACCCAGTCCTGAATCAGGGCAGGCTTTGTTAGAGAAAATTGCAGCTTGATCTGCATAATGGGAGCGCGGGCTGCCCAAGGCTATCTTTTTATTGCGTGTGTGTCTGCTGTTATCAATTTTGTGAACGATTTCACAGGGAGCCTGGCAGACTTGAGCTGGAATAATATGCAAAGATGAGCTTTGAATAATGAATGATGTGCTTTTAAACCAATTCCAAAGTGTCTGTGATAGTACAATATGAAAAGGGCTGGTAAGTAATAGTGTATTTAAAAGGCGCTAGTATGTTTTTATTACTATATTTAAAAAGATATCTATATTATTTTTGTGAAACGGATAATCTATCACAGAGTCTTTGATAATCAGCTAAACAATACATTTTTCTTTGGGAAAACTCTCCTAGTTTTACACAGTTAAATATAGACGATCAGCACACAGCTTTGTAACGCTTGACTACCTTATTAAATATTAACTCTATTTTAATATTAGCTTTTAAATTTAATATGTTGACGTTCTGTACTTTTACTTTAATTATGTTTTATAATTAATAACCTTGGACGTATGGATTCCTTAAAGGCTGCTCTCCCATAGTCGATTTTTTGCTTTTCTTCTTCTTATAGGTACGTATAATGGGCAAACAAAATTACACACACACACACAAACACACACACACAACTATATGCATATCAAATTGTATTATTTCGTAAATACATATACCTGCTTAGTTTTTTAAAATTTTAAACCGTTCACACACTATCAGTATCTCTGTGTGTGTATTTATCTATATCTATACACACACACACACATCATAATTATATATGGCGTGTATATATGATATATGTGTGAGATTATATATATATAATGTATGTATACATACACACATTATATATATATATATTGCATGTATATATTATGTGTATGATTATATATGTGTGTGTGTGTGTGTATGTACACACACACACACACACACACACTCACACTCATCTATATATACAAACAAACACATTATGTATTTTGCCTCTGTCAATAGCTACGGTAATTCGATCAAATCTAGTCTCACCTGACGGCTCCATTTCTACTCACAAGGCGACCTGGGCCGGTTTTTAGCAAAGCCAGACCAGCTCTTTAACTCCGGTTGTTACCAAGTTTCCACAGCCCGCGCGTGGAACGGCTCAGAAGTTGCCGTGGCTGTGGGGTGGGGTGTGTGTGTGTGGGGGGGGGGGGGGATTGTGTGGGGGGGTGTTGTGGGGCAGGGGACCCTGCTTTGGACACACGGAGGGAGGGAGCCCAGCCGGCCACCCGTGTCCTGGCAGGCGGGGCTGGCAGCGCAGCGGTTGTGGGCGAGCTGGTCCGCGGGGTTTTCTGGCCTCCAGGTTGCGGCCGGGGCCAGCCCCGGTCTGCGGGGGGTGGGTCCAGGACTCTAAGCGGGGGGGGGGGGGGGCAGTAAAGCTGGCGAGGAAAAGGCACCTCGTGCGATGGCAACTGCAGCTCCAGCCGGGCCCCTTCTGGCAGGCGAGCTCGGGGCGAGCGGGTGCCAGGTGTGGGGCTGGGGAAGCCCCATTGCCCGGCCCCCATATATAGATGTAGGGCCGGCCCACCGGGGGCGAGGGAGCTGTAGGCTTGGCTGGGGGGGGGGGGGGCCGCGGGCGCAGGGGCCCTGACCCCCCGCCGATCCGGGCCTGGCGCGGGGGCGCGATCCCAGCTCTCCCGGCTGACTCCTAGGCACCGAGCAGCCCTCGCAGGATCGGGCCCACATTGCCCCCCTGCGCCCGAAGGCCACTCGGGCTTCCCCGGGCCAGCGCGCCCCTGCCGGGCGCCCCGCGCCTGCCTCTGCCAGGGCCGCATCCTCCCCCGGAGGGTACTGACGGGGAGGTGCCAAAGAGCAACCCGCCCGCCGGGGCTGCTGCGAGGGGTGGGGGCGAGGCGGCCCCAGGAAACACACGGAGAGAGGAGCCTGCCCCTGAGCGCAGCGGGCCTGGTCAGGGCCAGAGGCGCTTACGCGGTTGCAGGGACGCTGGGACGCCGACCACGGGTGGGGAACCTCAGGCCCGGGGGCCGGATGCGGCCCGCAGCGCACCTGATTCCGGCCCGAAGGCTCAGGGGCCTCCCTCCCTGCGCTAGTGCTCCAGTCCCCCCACTTCTCATTTGTGCGCGGCCCGGCTGATTTTCCTTGGCTCAGTGGCCCCCGCCCCAGAAAAGGTTCCCGGCCCGGGTTTATACTGGGGGGGGGGCGCTGAGAGCTCTGGAACCCCCCCCCAGCACCTATGCGTGCAGCTGAGCCCGAGACTCGCTGAGCATCCCCCCCCTCCCCCAAGGTGTCTCCTGCTGTGGAGCCCGGTAAGCGCGTCCCAGTTGTGTCCCCTGCCTGGGTCAGGGCGCGCCTCGGCCAGGCACCCGCGCTACGGCCCAGCCCGGGCCCTGCACCGCCGGGCACCCGCGCTACGGCCCAGCCCGGGCCCTGCACCGCCGGGCACCCGCGCTACGGCCCAGCCCGGGCCCTGCACCGCCGGGCACCCGCGCTACGGCCCAGCCCGGGCCCTGCACCGCCGGGCACCCGCGCTACGGCCCAGCCCGGGCCCTGCACCGCCGGGCACCCGCGCTACGGCCCAGCCCGGGCCCTGCACCGCCAGGCACCCGCGCTACGGCCCAGCCCGGCCCCTGCACCGCCGGGCACCCGCGCTACGGCCCAGCCCGGGCCCTGCACCGCCAGGCACCCGCGCTACGGCCCAGCCCGGGCCCTGCACCGCCGGGCACCCGCGCTACGGCCCAGCCCGGCCCCTGCACCGCCGGGCACCCGCGCTACGGCCCAGCCCGGGCCCTGCACCGCCGGGCACCCGCGCTACGGCCCAGCCCGGGCCCTGCACCGCCGGGCACCCGCGCTATGGCCCAGCCCGGGCCCTGCACCGCCGGGCACCCGCGCTATGGCCCAGCCCGGCCCCTGCACCGCCAGGCACCCGCGCTATGGCCCAGCCCGGGCCCTGCACCGCCAGGCACCCGCGCTACGGCCCAGCCCGGGCCCTGCACCGCCAGGCACCCGCGCTACGGCCCAGCCCGGGCCCTGCACCGCCAGGCACCCGCGCTATGGCCCAGCCCGGGCCCTGCACCGCCGGGCGCCCGCGCTATGGCCCAGCCCGGGCCCTACACCGCCGGGGCGCCGGGCTGGAGCGGCCTGAACGCCCGGGCGGGTCCCTTGCGCGTTGCCTGGAAGCTTTGTTCCAAAGCGGAGCGCGGCCGCCCTGCGCGCAGCCCGGAGCGCAGCGTTACGCCCCGGCCCGGCCGCTCTGCGCGCTTGCTCCGGGGAGCGGAGCGGGGCGGGGGCCGGGGGCTTGGGGCGCTGTTGGTTTTATTTCGGATTCTCAGCCGACCCCCGCACGCCAGGAGGCGCGTTCCGGGGGATCCTTTAGGTGCCTCCCCCGGCCCGCCCTGCCGGTACCCAGCGACCGTTCCGCTCCGCCGGGGCCCTGGACCTGCCAGCGGGGCGGTTCTGTTTAGCTCTGCCATACAGCAGGGGCGCGGCCGGCTGCCCATTCGGGCTAAGTCGCTTAGTTCTGCGCGTCTGTTAGCCGCGTCTAGGAGCAGCCGCCGGCCCGCCAATGCCTCTCGCCTCCGCACCCTCCAGGGCGCGGAGTTTGCTCGCAGACTGGCAAAGGCTTGGAAAGCAACGAGGGTGCCAGGTAAAACCACCCCAGTGACACAGCGGCTGTGCTTCCTCCAGGCCCCCAGAGCCCCCTCTTAACAAACAACCTCCCCCCACACTAAGACGGGCAAGGCAGGGAACCTAGAAGACACGGAGCAAGCTGTGACTAGCAGGCACCCGTCCCCAGGCCCTGTAGTGCGCCCTGAGTATGTAAACTGCCCCGTGTTAAAACCCCTCCAAAAACGCTCACCCCTCTTTATCTGGTGTCTTTAAGGGAAAGGCTAGGACATACACACTCTGGGTAGGTGATCTAGACATACAGGACATACAGGCTCTGGATAGGTGATCTAGAACTAAGCCCCTCCACCTAGATCAGTGGTTTCCAAACTTTCTATACAATTATAAGTACCCACAGTATCTACAGTTCTCAGACACATTTTTTTCCTACTGTTGCACCGCATTTGTTTAAACAACTTAATCGTAGCCGGGCAGGGGATGAGATTGTTGGGTGTAAAAAGTACAAACATCATAAAGCGCAGTAAAACGTAAAACCAAAATTCAGTTTTCTCCAAATTTCAGCTGTGTGACGTCTCCCCCCCAGACTTCTCTCGAGTCCGTAAGGGTACTGGTAGCACTGGGTGAGAAACACTGACCTAGATCATCCCTCACAGGTGTCTCTCTAACCTGTTCTTAAATGTCTCCAGCCATGGCAATTCCACAGCCTCCCTAGGCAATTGATTCCAGACAGTTAAGAAGTTTTTTCTAATGTCCAACCTAAGCCTCCCTGGCTGCAATTTAATCCCATTGCTTCTTGCTCTGTGCTCAGAGGTTAAGGAGAGCATAAGAACGGCCATAGCGAGTTAGACCAAAAGTCCATCTAGCCCAGTATCCCGTCTTCTGACCGTGGCCAATGCCAGAGGGAATGAACAGAACCGGGAATCCTCAAGTGATCCCTTCCCTGTCACCCATTCCCAGCCTCTGACAAACTGAGGCCAGGGACACCACCCCGCCCATCTTGGCTAATAGCCATTGGACCTAACCTCCAGGAATGTATCTAGCTCTTTTTCAAACCTGGTTCAACTTCTGGTCTTCACAACATCCTCCGGCAAGGAGTTCCACAGGAGTTTTCGCCTTCCTTTTTGTGACAACCCTTTATGGACTTGAACTCTGATTCTGCTCCTCCCTTTTCTCTCCTCCAGACTAAACAAACCCAATGTTGGTTTTTTCAATCACTAGGAGGCTCCCGAAGAGCAGAGGTTTAGCTAGAGCCATGCCAGAATAAGGATGTTAAATACCGACTGATTGACGATTCGATTCGTCAATAGGGCGTCTCCGCATTGTAGGGCTATTGCTACACTTCAAAGTCAAAAGAGCCAGGCTCCCCACGGTGTTTCAAAGCGGCAGTGCCGCATGGAGCCCAGGGTCTGGCCCCAGGCTCCAAGGGGTGCTGCTGCTTTGAAGTACCCCCTCATTTCCCCCCACCTTGCTGCCTCTTTCTGATAGAGGCAGCAAGGCGGGGGGAGAGCAACTAATCGATGAACCTGTCGACTAGTCCGGCACATCCCTCTGCTGGAGGAGGAGTCTGCCAGCCAGGCGGGGGTAGGGCTGCCCTGATATCAGGTAGGAGTTGATCTGATCTTATAACCTTTGCTAGGGCAGTAGGTAAGGACAGGCTTACCCTGGCTGTTCTGACCCTCCCCTTGCTGCCCACTGAGGGAGCCTGTTGTGCAGCTGTTTTTAGCTGGGGGAGGCAGGGTGGTGCCTATTTTGATGGAGGAGCAGCACTTCCATAGTTAGATTCATCCAATACAACAGTATCATACTGTAAGCTAGGGTAGCCCTGTCCCCCGCTGCCTCCCCGCCAGGGTAACCACAGAGAACCCCTCCCCCGCACACCTCGCCTCCAGATCCCGGCAACGTCACCAACCCCACATGCAGCCACAACTTCCAGAAGGCACCAGCTGAGCAGAAGCGGAGCCGGGTGACGAGCCAGACGATAAACGGCGTCGTCCGTTTGCAGCCTGGCCCCGATCGGCACAGGGAACTTTGCCACAGCGCATTATACCTCCCCCCTCAGGCCTGCAGGGATTTCAAAATGGCTGATGTGGCTTGACCCAGAAAAAAAATGGGCCAGGTTACACACTGGTCATTTGTGGGTGCTGGGTCTCACGCCCACGAGCCAGGAGAAAACCAACCCTAAGATGCTGAAAAGTTGCGGCTACAAATCAGAGAGGGTTCAAGCCAGGCAGTCAAGGACCAAACGAAACTCTGTCCCTGCAGGGGTAGGGGGCAGACGCCTGAGGAGAAAGAGCTGAGAACGGGCGGAGTCACTACAGTGCTGTGCACGACCCACCATGGCACGTCCCCTGAATGCTCTGAGGGAGGGAACGTGTACAGCTTCCTCTAGGCAGGGATCACGGGGCTGCCAGACCCCAGAGCATCCTGTGCAAGGTGTCAGGGAACTCCAGGAAGGTGGGATGAAGTTGTGCTTCCGTGCTGTAGAGCGGCGTGTTTACTGCCACAACGGGGACATCCAGCCGGCGACATGCGCGTCTCATCCGTGAAAGAGGAGACAACATGGGCGGTGGGTGAACGCCCAGATGGGGAAGGCAAGCCCCAGCTCCGCCCCTCTCTCCCCAAACCCCACCCCTTCTGCAACCCGTCCCATGGAACCAAGCCCCGCCCCCACAGCTGTGGCAGCCGCACCCCCCCCACACACACACTGTCCCACACTGTAACTGCCAGAGTGTCTGGTGGCCAGAGGCCTGGGCAGCCGCGCCCAGGCCTGGTGATGGGGGGCAAAGGAGGCCATGGGCCTAGAGTCTGGTGACACAAAGGGGCCTGGAGCTCTGTGCCCAGAGCCCCAAACCCTGTAAATTGTCATCGGAGCACCACCTGGTACGCACTGGGCAGCTCTGAGGGCTGCCTGGAGAGGCGGGGGCAGCACGCTCAGGGTGGGGCACTGTGGTCCGGGTGACACTAAGGGCCAGCTGCCCTCAGCCCCGCCCCTTCCATCTCCGAGAGCAGGGAGCTGGGCCCCCCCACCTTGCCCGGGGGCCCGGTGCGGCCGTCGCCCCCTGTAGCTGTGCTGCAGCCTGAGCCTTTCCAGGTGGCTAGAGGGTCGGGCAGCTGCACCATGGACCCAGCCCCCCTGGCTGGCCAGCGGACCTGGCGGCCAGAGACCTGGGCAGCCACGCCCCAGTCCCAGCCCTCCCCTCCCACGTTTTGGGAAGGGTCTGCGTCCCCTTGTTACCCACTGCCCGTGGAGGCAACCAACCCGCCTGGAGAAACAATCCCTGTGGAAGCCGCTGGAGATACGGAGAGACCCACCTGGAGATCAGAGGGACCTGATCCCAACAGTGCATGGACCTGACCCTAATCTGACCAGCCTGCGTCACCCTGGGCTTCCAACCCGGCCACCTACGAGCAACCGGGCAGGACGGCCTGGGAAACCCAGCCTGGGGCAAAGCAGAAACCAGGCCGTGGTGCAACAGAGGCCGATCCAGACTCTGCCATCAGCAGAAACAATTGAGGGCCAAAGCCCATCCCCCCGCCCCAGGGAGGAGAGAGAAAAGGAGGCACGGCCGGGCCAGCGGGGGGTTGGGCCACAGCAGATGCTGGGCAGAGCAGAGGGGAGATCCTGCCTTTCCCCGGAGCGTGCCGCAGAGCCCCAGGCCTTCCTCCTGCCATGGCAAGTGCAACAGGACAAGGCAGGACCAATGGGAATCCCTGCAAAAAACCAACCCAGCGGTTTCTGTGCCTCTGGATCCAACCCACAGGCTGAAAAGAAAACCCGGGACGGAACCAGCACCATTTCGGCAGCTGGTTCAGCATCCTCTCCCTGGCCCTGCCTAGGCCTTGATACACTGCTCCGAGCTTCCCCTCCCTCTGCCGCGCTTTGATCCCTTTGTCCGGCCAGCCGTGGGAGAGCACCCTGTGCCAAGGGGCCAGAAGGAAGGCCTGGCACTGGGCCCAAAGGACTCTGGGAGAGGAGGCTCATTCATACATTTGCAAACAGGTGCAAAGTGCCCACACATCACCTCCCATGTGCTGCAGAAGGAGACATCTTCAGCAGCAACTGACAAGCCAGCAGGGGTAGCGTCTGGCAGGGAGAGGCAGGCCAGACAGCGTGTTCTGAGGTTGAGTCTCGGAGCGTGAGATGTGAGCACCCCCAACTGTCGGTGTGAGTCCTGGGAAGCAGCAGCTCAGGCTGCCCGTTCACCTCTCAATCACCCTAAATATTATGATAACATGATGAAAAAGTTAACTAAACGCTGCCTGGTCTGAAATGCTTTTCATAGAGGTCAGTGGTCAAACCTATCAATAGCTTCTCCTGGTCCTCTGAAAGAAACCCCACATCCAATGTTCCCTCTAACATTTTCTATCCTTGGGTGGGTTGAATTTTCTTTGGGGAAGAAAATATATTAAAACAAGGGATAGTTCACAAGGAGCAATGCTTGCTTCATATGTAATAAGAAATCAAATAAAAAAGAAAATTAACACTTCCCTTGGAGTTCATGTATTATCATCCTTTCTAACTCAAGCTAATAAAGACACCAACATGCATATTATCCACACACAGCACAGTTTTAAGATGCTAAACAAATCTATGAGTCAACTAGAAATAGTATTTGCAAGGAGAGCATGACTAATACAATATTTACTGAAGCTGGAAAGGAGATTAAAAGGCATTCACTAAGGCATATGGGCTGTGTCTAGACTGCATCCCTTTTCCATAAAAGGGATGCAAATTAGACACAGCCATGCAGTTTCTCTGGGGAATGTTTAAGATCCATGCTGTAAAAATAAAGAAAAGTTCTCCTGGTTTAAAACTTTCACCTTGTGTGTGTCACCAACTCAAAGACTTTAGAGGGATAGCTGTATTAGTCTGCAACTGAAAAAACAACAACAAATGGTCCTGCAGCACCTTAGAAACTAACAAAACTCTGAGGCTGCGTCTAGACTGGCCACGAATATTTGCACAAGAACACTGACGTTGTACTGTACAAAATCAATGGTTCTTGTGCAAATACGCCCATGCTCCCGTTCAGGGATAAGCCCTCTTGCGCAAGTATTCTTGCGCAAGAGGGCCAGTGTAGACAGCCAAGTTAACTTCTTGCACAAGAAAGCCCAATGGCTAAAATGCGCAAATAATTTTAACGGAAAAACTTTTCCGTTAAAAGTATTTGAGCAAAATCATGCCAGTCTAGACGCAGCCAAAGAGTAGAAGCCCCAGAACAAATTAATACATGGCTTCTGGGTTTGTAGACAGATGCGGCTGTGTCTAGACTGGCCAGTTTTGCTGGAAAATCAGCCGCTTTTCCGGAAAAACTTGCCAGCTGTCTACACTGGCCGCTTGAATTTCCGCAAAAGCAATGACTTCCTACTGTAAGAAATCAGTTCTTTCTGCGGAAATAGTATGCTGCTCCCGTTCGGGCAAAAGTCCCTTTTGCGCAAAACTTTTGCGCAAAAGGGCCAGTATAGACAGCTCAGATTTGTTTTGCGCAAAAAAGCCCCGATCACGAAAATGGCGATCGGGGCTTTTTTGCACAAAAGCACGTCTAGATTGGCCACGGACGCTTTTCCACAAAAAGTGCTTTTGTGGAAAAGCGTCTGTGCCAATCTAGACAAGCTTTTCCAAAAATGTGTTAACGGAAAACTTTTCCGTTAAAAGCATTTCCAGAAAATCATGCCAGTCTAGACGTAGCCATGTATGTTTCAAAGAGCTTGCAAATAAGGTTTTATTCTACAAAACAACTATTATCACCCCTAGTACTTGCCACTTCTGAGTCATAAGTGCCAGAACTCTACCACAAAGTAAAGATCTAGCTTTAATGCAACACAATATACAATGTATTAATTAGTAACACAGGATTTAAAAAAAATCATTAAGATCAGAGTTTTAGATATCTGAAACACTCCAAAAAATTCTGTTAAAAGAATCATTTTCTTTTGTACCTTAAGCCATTAACACCTGTGTAAACTTGGTTTGAAATGGAATCATGCAAATATCCTCCTAGCACCCCCCTCACCCCGCAGCCTACTTTCCCCTCTCCCTCCTACCCAGCCTAACAGAGAGGACTGCTTCAAGCGAGTCAGACACTCCAAACAATCTGCCCCCCTGCCTCCACCGCACTGCACAGATGCCAGCACCCACCTGCCTGCTTTCCCCACCTACCCCATTCAGTGAGCCGTTACCTCTCCTTTCCCAGGAGGCTTAAGAGTGCTGAGTTTTTGCCTTTCTTCTTGCACAGACGGGACTCTCCAAACTCCTCTCCCCCTCAGCCAATTTCTCCTTCCCTTCCTCCTTCTCCTCCTGCTCCTAGCAGCCACTTTTTCTCTCCTTATCTCACTTTTTACCTGCTATGGGAGCTGCTCAGTTTAAAGGAGGCAGCTCGCTTAGTGAGACGCTCTAGCCCCCGTGGGTCAGCTGAGCTCCTTGCCTGTGAGGGAGCTTTGAACCTCTGCGTGGAGCTCAGAAAACAGGCAGCTTACAGGGAACTTAGCCTACTTCCAGACTGAAATGTTTGCAGGCAATAAAAACATCTTGGATTAAAATCAAGCTTCTGTAGGAGAAGAGGCGCAAAGACAGGAACTTTTCAGCTTGGAAAAGAGATGACTAAGGTCTGACTGAGGGATATAAAATTATGACAGGTACAGAGAAAGTAAAGGAAGTATTATTTTTTCTTTTCATATATCTTTTCTTTTCATTCTTTTCAAGAATGAGGGGGTCACATAATACAATTAATAAGCAGCAAGTTCAAAGCAAACAAAATGAAGTAATTTTTTCAGACAATGCACAGTAAACCTGTGGAACTCCTTGCCAGAGGACATTGTGAAGGACAAAATTATAACAGGGTTCAAAAAAGATCTAGATAAATTCATGGAGGACAGACCCATGATTGACCATTAGCCAGAATGGACAGGAATGGTGTTCCTAGTCTCTGTTTGCCAGAAATTGGGAACAAGCAACAGTATGGATCACCTGATGATTGCTTTGTACTGTTCAGTCCCTCGAAGCACCTGGCATTGGCCAATGTTGGAAGACAGGCTATTGAGCTAGTTGGACCTTTGGTCTGACCTAGTCTGGCCTTTCTAATGTTCTTATCACAAATGTAGTGATGGGAAAATATGTCTGATCAGAATGTATTAAGGACTCCAGATAGATCTCATCTGATTGGCCAAGGGCCCAGGTAGGATCTTGTGATCAGAATGGGGAGAAGCAGGTCTTTGGTTCTGCAAAGCATACAGGGCCCCTTTCTCGGGCATCAGGGTAGTTACTCCTCTGTGATGTTGGAGGGATGGCTCTTTCCCTTGATACACTCCAGTATCTCAAGGAAAGACTCAGGACCAGTGAGAGCTCAAGGATATTAAAAATATTCAGAGGCCAGCCTGTCAATCCCCGGGCCTGAGGAAACAGGTTGTAAAAGGGCAACAAAAATGAAAAGAGTTTTGGAATGGGTGCCATAAAAACAGAGATTAAAAAGGCTGCGACTTTTCAGCTTAGAAAAGAGGAGACTAAGGGGGGATATGATAGAGGTCTATAAACTAATGACTGTTGTGAAGAAAGTGAATAAGGAAAAGTTATTAACTTGTTCCCATAACAGAAGAACTAGGGGTCACCAAGTGAAATTAATGAGTCACAGGCTTAATACAAAAGGAAGTTTTTCTTCACACAGCGCACAGTCAACTTGTGGAACTCCTTGCCAGAGGATGTTGTGAAGGCCCAGACTTTAACAGGGTTCAAAAAAGGGCTAGACGAGCACTGGACAGCTGGAGATTCAGGACACTAGCAGACTCCCTGTCTTCAGGGGCAAGATTAGAAAGGCAAAGGCACAAAATGAGATCAAACTAGCTACAGGCATAAAGGGAAACAAGAAGACCTTTTATAAATACATTAAAAGCAAGAGGAAGACCAAGGAGAGGGTAGGCCCACTGCTTAGTGAGGAGGGAGAAGCAGTAACAGGAAACTTGGAAATGGCGGAGATGCTCAATGACTTCTTTGTTTCGGTCTTCACCGAGAAGTCTGGAAGAGTGCCTAACGTAGTGAATACAAGCAGAGAGAGGGTAAGTTTAGAAGATAGGATACACAAAGAACAAGTTAAAAATCACTTAGGAAAGTTAGATGTCAGCAAGTCACCAGGTCCTGATGAAATGCATCCCAGGATACTGAAGGAGCTGATAGAGGAGGTATCTGAGCCTTTAGCTATGATCTTTGAAAAATCATGGCAGACAGGGGAAATTCCAGAAGACTGGAAAAGGGCAAATATTGTGCCCATCTATAAAAAGGGGAATAAGAACAACCCAGGAAACTACAGACCGGTCAGTTTAACGTCTGTCCCAGGGAAGATAATGGAGCAGGTAATTAAGGAAATCATATGCAAACACTTGGAAAGTAATAAAGTGATAGGGAATAGCCAGCATGGGTTTATGAAGAACAAGTCATGCCAAACTAATCTGATAGCTTTCTTTGATAAGATAACGAGCCTTGTGGATAAGGGAGAAGCAGTGGATGTCATATACCTAGACTTTAGTAAGGCATTTGATACGGTCTCGCATGATATTCTTATTGATAAACTAGGCAAATATAACTTAGATAGGGCCACGATAAGGTGGGTGCATAATTGGCTGGATAACCGTAGTCAGAGAGTTGTTGTTAACGGTTCTAAATCCTGCTGGAAAGGGATAGCAAGTGGAGTTCCTCAAGGGTCTGTTTTGGGACCCGTACTGTTCAATATCTTCATCAATGATGTAGATATTGGGATAGAGAGTACGCTTATTAAGTTTGCAGATGATACCAAACTGGGTGGGGTTGCAACTTCTTTGGAGGATAGGGACATAATTCAAAATGACCTTAGCAAGTTAGAGAAATGGTCAGAGGTAAACAGGATGAAGTTTAATAAAGAGAAATGCAAAGTGCTCCACTTAGGAAGGAACAATCAGTTCCATACATACAAGATGGGAAGCGACTGTCTAGGAAGGAGCATGGCGGAAAGGGATCTAGGGGTCATAGTGGACCACAAGTTGAATATGAGTCAACAGTGTGATGCTGTTGCAAAAAAAGCAAATATGATTCTAGGTTGTATCAACAGGTGTGTTGTAAGCAAAACTCGTGAAGTCATTCTGCCGCTCTACTCTGCACTAGTTAGGCCTCAGCTGGAGTACTGTGTCCAGTTCTGGGCGCCACATTTCAAGAAAGATGTGGAGAAATTGGAAAGGGTACAGAGAAGAGCGACAAGAATGATTAAAGGTCTAGAGAACATGACCTATGAAGCCAGGCTTCATGAACTGGGCTTGTTTAGTTTGGAAAAAAGAAGATTAAGGGGGGACATGATAGCGGTTTTCAAATATCTAAAAGGGTGTCACAAGGAGGAAGGAGAAAATTTGTTCCTCTTGGTTTCTGAGGACAGGACAAGGAGTAATGGGCTTAAAGTGCAGCAGGGGAGGTTTAGATTGGACATTAGGAAAAAATTCCTAACTGTCAGGGTGGTCAAATATTGGAATAAATTGCCAAGGGAGGTGGTGGAATCTCCCTCTCTGGAGGTATTTAAGAACAGGTTAGATAGACATCTGTCAGGGATGGTGTAGACGGAGCGTGGTCCTGCCTTGAGGGCGGGGGGCTGGACTCAATGACCTCTCGAGGTCCCTTCCAGTCCTATTATTCTATGATTCTATGATTCCTTTCTATCCCAAAGACATATGGGAGCATCAGTGTCATGCAGTTGGCTACAACAGGCCTGAACCAGAGCTCCCCACAACTTTTCCTTCAGCAATCACCCTGAAGCAGGTTCTGACAGATCCATGCCAGCTTCCACGGCGAGTCTGCTGTGGAGGCTCAGAGCATGATGTGAGGATCGCAGAGCATCCCGGGTGTACTACCAGCTGAACACCTGGAGCTGGTCCGTCCCAGCAGCCCACCGCTGTCTCAGGGACTCAAACAAGGGCAAACTCATAGCCCTGGAGACTGAAGTCCTCTGTGAGTCCCCCTAGTGCAGGGCTGGGCAAAATACGGCCCGGGGGCTGGATCCGGCCCACCAAGCCGCAGGATCCGGCCCGTAGACACCCTGCCGGGGCCCTCAGGCACATGCAGCTGCCACGCTTACCAGTCCCTGTGTCTCTGCTCTGCAGGGAAGGGAAGGCTTTCTATGATCTCCCTGCCCGCAGCCCAATCCTCAGCTCCTATTGGCTGGAAACAACCAACCAGTAGGAACTGGCCTCAGCCAATCTCCCAGCTCCAATTGGCTGGAAACAGCCATCCAATCGGAGCTAAGAGATTGGCCTGGGAGACAGGAGCAGCCGGAGTTGAGCCATGTGGAGGGAGCAGCCTGTATTTTCAAGTGGGCTGGGGCTGCTGGCCAGGAGACACTTAGGTAAACTTCTCTCAGCCAGCGCCTGCCTCTGGCACCCCAGCCCCTCCTGCACCCAACTCCCTCCCGGATCCTGTACCCCTCCTGCACCCCTCCCCCAGGCCAGAATCCTCTCCTGCACCCACACGCCCTCCCTGACCCTACACCCCAATCCCCTGACCCAGGTCACAGCCCCCTCCTCCACCCAAACGCCCTCTGAGACCTCACGCCCTCTCCTGCACCCCAGTTCCTTATGCCGTGTGCCCTTCTGCACCCAACCCCCACCCCCCTCCACAGAAACGTGCAGCCTTGACCACTTACCAAAATCTTGGAGTGGCCCCCCCCACCAAAAAATATTGCCCACCCTTCCCCTAGTGGGTACAGCATGGGCAGAGGCTGAGCAAAAGGCACCCCACAATGCCCTGCCAACATGCTCCTGCTGGCCCCCCAGGACTGCCCGTTGCGCTGAGCTGTCAGCTCCTTCACCCCACTGCGGAGATGGCTGTGCAGTGTTAATTAGCCCTGGCAGCAATAGTGGGGTTTGGGAGGGGGCCTCTCCTCACCAGGAACTGAGCTACGCTGGAGCAGAGACCGATTTTCCAGTCCCTGCAGAGCAGAGCTTAGATGCGCCCACAGACACCTCCGAGGGGTAGGGACCAAGGGTCACGAGGGCAAAGGCTCTGCATCTCCTCCCCGAGCAACACAGCTTCCTCCCTTCCACCTTCCAGCCAGCATCTGGGATACGTAACGAAAGGTGCCCGAGCCGCCTGTCCCCTGGACTTACCCATGAGCCCATCTCAGCAGACCCCCTCTGAGACCTCAGGGTGCTACGAAAGGGCAGAATTTGGCCTTGAATTCTGAACTGAAAGCCAGTTTCTGATCCACACCAAGATGTTCTGTATCCGAGCTGGCATCCGGGCTGTAGCAGCTGCCAAGGTCTCCCGGCAGTGCTGAGACTCGGACTGTAAAGGAGCCTTGGTTAAAACATTGATGGTAACATTTCAGCTCGGGCCAAATGCCCCATTACGTTTGTTTTGATTTTATTGTTCGTACTTAATTATTTCTAAAAGGAAGCATTTTGTTTTGGAGGTGAGAGGGACAGGCTGCTGGGAACAAGACCAAGAGAAATCCTTGCAGGACTCGGAAAGCCTTTTCAAATAGGAAAGTAGCCGTTGAAAAGAACGGGGCACGGCTGTGGTGGAATTCCTAAGGATACGCCTCTCACAGCCAGCTGAATGCAAAAGGGACTCAGACGGATTGATGTTGGTTCACTGCAATCCAAAGGAAGCGAGAATGATTTTCAACGTATATGAAGTGATACCAGATGTCGTAATAGCTACCGAGTGAACTCTGCCGGGATCAACAGGTTGCTACGACTAGCAGCCCTCTTGGATGGTTGGCTACAGCTTGGCTGTGGTGCCCGTAGCCTGCTATAGGAAGAAAATGGAGCAGTATCTCACATTTAAAGAGCACTTTCTACCCCAAAGCACTGTGCAAGCTATACCTAGCACAGATCTAATTATGTATACGAACAACCAGTGCTTTTTTGTGATGGTACTCTAGTACTGCCTGTCTTAAAGGGGCCACATCTCTTAAAAGGGCAATACTGGCCCCACCCCAGCTTTTTTTTTTTTTTTTTGCTCAACAACTTTCTCCCTAGAGTACCGGCACCTTTTTTTTTTTAACAAAAAAAAGCAGTGCGAACAACGATACACATGCACAACAAAACGTGCCCATGCTTGTAATTGATAAAATGCAGCCACCTCGGGGGGGTGGGGGCGTGGATCATAGCAGCTAGGGCACAGAGCAACACCCAAGAGCGAGTGAGGAATGCTGTGTCCTATGGTAACTGTGGGAGTTGAAAGAGTCAGAATGGCATTCCCCAAGAGGGAATTTGGCCAGGAATCTTGGGGTAACTCCGTCAACTTTTATGAAACACATGGGATTGTTAATGACCACAAGCGGTTAGATCACACTGCAGCCGCACAAAACCACCCTGTCGCTAGGTTGGGCCATTGGTCCAGACCAATGCTGTATTTTCTGCAGCCCCTTAGTGATCTCTCACCCAAATAGTGACCAGACGCCAACTCATATTTAACCCTAGATGGTACGACTGCCTTTAGTCATTAGATAACCAGCTAGACTCATAGACTGGCCTGTTCTTTTGAATACGCCACATGGAAATACTGTCATTATGTTCGTGTTTTCTGCAGTTATCAGATACTGATCCAATCACTTAGGAATTGGTGTCTAATGCCCATAGGCAGAACGCTTTCCCGACCTGAGTCCCTTTGTGTAGCCTTCCGCCAGGTTAGCAGTGCTCTGAGGTCCAGCTGGGGAGCATGGAGATGGGGAGGTTTTCACTGACGACTCATGATCCACGGGTTTCCCATCGAGAGAGAATCTTCTATGCAGCTGTAAGGAATTCCTGGAGATGGGGACGTGCCCAGCGCAGGGCGAGAGTCAGAAGCATCATTCAGAGACAAACACAAGCCAGCGGTATCTCCCGCATCATTTCAGCCCTAAAAAAGAGCCATCTCAGCTTGCAGAGATCTAAGCCTTCTTACCCCACGACTGTAGCGCTCTAACCCTCGTCCTGCCTCAATCCACCTCCTCGTGGACACATTGGCAGCCTCTCTCGGTGTGTCACATGCAACGTTTATGGGGGAAGTTCTCCAGGAGTGAACCGTTTCTTTCTGTGTCTTCGACAAAGGGAAAGCACTTTGGGGATCATGTTTCTCATGTACGCCAAGGTGCCTTTGTACTGCCAGAGAGGTGTAAAGGGGGTCTGATGAACATGAGAATCAGGCTCACAGGAACTGTATAGTAATAAAATCATAATCATATAGGGCAACCTCCACAAGCCAGGATCAAATTTAGATGGTTGTATCCATTGTGGACTCAGCAGCATATGACCCAAACTTTTTATGAGGCGGGACACTGCTTAGAAAAATCCCACCAGTAGAACATTGCTCCAAAATTAGGAAAAATACTTTGCTTAAATGTTGACCAAAGTGTTTAAGAAAATCCCCTAGATGATCGCAGGCTGACCGGACATTGAAACCAAGACTGGCTGGAGCTGCTGATGGATTGCCACATTCACTGAGAAGCAGCAATAGCAGCTTGATGCATGCATGGTATTTCTGGAACTGG